>NC_090270.1:20726455-21039670 GCF_040414725.1 Anabrus simplex | reverse complement strand
AAAAACTTATGTTATGCCCTCTAGTGTGAAGAGAAGTATTGAAATGCTGAGGTAATTTTTTATTTTGGGATTTCCTAAACAACTCTGTCCCCCACTTTAAAAATCGACCAATAGAAAATTTTGTACAATAACTTCTTAGCCAATAGGATCTGTCTTGTACCTTTTTGATTATCCAATAAAATTTGGAGGTGTTTCGGGCTTTATCCCAGAGCTCTTTAGAACCTTCCTCTCCGGTATGAAAGCAGGCACATTCAAAAGCCACTTTGTCTTATTGATCGTCCAGTTTACTGAGTATGAGCTAGTAGAGCAGGCGGGGGCTTCTCGCCCTTCATCGAGTTTTCCAGCAGATTAAGGTAATGGCAGCAATTTAAGAACTATCTGATAGTATCTGTAAGGTACTCGAGAGGAAGATTTCCTATGTAAATTTCTGCTTCTAATGTAAATTCCAAACAAGCCGAAAAGCATTTAGCTAAAATTTGGGAATAGAGAGTGTGACACCGTCTCGAGTTCCCTATCAACTTGACTTCGATGTGACTATGATTTTGTAACTGTTTTCTGTCTATAGCTTGTGTAAATTAAATTTTCTCTATTTAATCACTCTGTAACGTCGGGCCATAAGCCTAAATAGGGTTTTAATTTTTTTGTGAACATTTCAAAGAGTGACAATGTCTGCCTCCGTATCAGTTTGAATTTTGGGCCAGAAACTTTAACCTGTGTTTTTGTTCTCCCACAAATGCCCGGTAGAATGGGTATTAGATACTCCTGACAAATTCAATCATTTATGTTAAGAGGATAGACTGTTGAGTGTTTAAGACAGTGAATACTGTTTGAATTGAAAAATGTAGGCTGTGCCTCGAGAGGCCTGGAAAGTGTAAATGTTAGTGGGCAAAAATGTTCTGGTTGTAAATGTAAAAGTTCAGTATCCTAGATAAATTCGTAGAGCATAGATCCTCTTTATATTTTTGTAGAGGTGTTAGCATACTCTGTAAATTAAATTGGGAGACCTGTCTCCTTGACTATTGAGTGGATGTAGCCATAGTGCTCAAGTAACGTTTGAAAAATTGGGAGCTATAAGCTCGTATTGTTAACTGGCAATTTTTTTTGAGTTTTCTGTTTTTTCCTATCTTGTATCTAATCTAACGAGGTAGTGAGTATTAGTTCATAGTTCTTTAGGGCTAAGCGGCTCTCCAGTAGTGAGTTGACCGTGTGTTATTTTGTTTACAATCTAACTCTAATTATTACTATCATCATGATTAATATTCAGTTCTTGCTTGGTTGTATGAATTTGAACATTCTAATGGAAGAAGGCCTCTAAGTTCAAACATTAAATAAATAGTTTACAGTAAATAGTGCTGTACCTTAAATTTTGTTCCGTCGCTGAGCGACTTGTTTTGTTAAAATTTAACTTCTGAAAAAAAAAACCAGCCCAAAGAAATATATCTCTGATTTTAAAACTGTTAATTAATCTTTTGTTTGTCGTACATAGACCTATTCATGCCCGCATCTTATTTCACCTCTGACCACCACGGAATCTCCGTAACACATATAATGAATTTTGACCTACGACAACTCCTTCCAACACCACACGCTATTAAATGTGGTTATGAATTTATGATGCAATTTATTTAATATAAGTAATGTATGCATGCCTTTTTTATTGGCTTTAGGTATCAGAGCAAACAGCCAGCTAGGATTACATAAAATGAACAGTAATTATATATTTAGAATACAGATATGAATCATCCATAATATTGTACTAGAATTACGTAGTTTAAACAGTTCTGAGTATTTACAGAATGCTCGCACACACAGAGAGAGAAGAAAGAAGGAATTTAAACACTGCACCTGTAGTATATCGTCGCTGCCAGGACGAAACCTCCTATGTGAAATATTTTAGCTTAGAACTTTGGCCGGTAAGGTTCTGTCATCATCTTCTTCCTCTGCTTCTTAATCTGGTTACCCTCCACGGTTGGTTTTTATCTCGGACTCAGCGAGGGATCCCACCTCTACCACCTCAAGGGCAGTGTCCTGAAGCGTGATATTTTGGGTCGGTGTATACAACTTGGGAGAAGGACCAGTACCCCGCCCAGGCAGTCTCACTTGCTATGCTGAACAGGGGCCTTGTGGGGGGGATGGGATGATTGGAAGGGATAGACAAGGAAGTGGCCGTGGCCTTAAGTTAGGCTCCATCCCGGCATTTGTCTGGGAAACCATGGAAAACCATTTCGAGGATGGTTGAGGAGGGAATCGAACCCCCGGTTGACTTCCCGAGGATGAGTGGACCCCGCCCAGTCCTCGCAGCACTTTTCCAATTTCGTGGTAGAGCCGGGAATCGAACTCGGGCCTCCGGGGGTGGGGGCTAATCACACTAACCACTACACCACAGAGGCTGACTTCTGTCATCTAAGGTGCAATATTGTGTGAATACTGTCAAGGCATTCTCGCTCTTCATAATGTATGTGCTGCGAGTCAGTATATCTCCAAAAATATTATCACATAGGAGGTTTTGTCCCGGCAACGATGATATATTGTTATTTTTTTCCGAACACAAGCTTACTTATGCTGGATTCAATGCAAAAGTAGATTGAACTATTGTAATTGTGAATAATGTGAATTAAAATGAAATAAATATTGAAAGTATTACTAGTTGTTCTAATATTCACTTGTTATAATTTTAATCAAACTATAATAATCGTATGGCCTCAGCTACCGTGTGCAGACATTTCGATTTGACGCCATCTGGCTGTCTGCTCGTTAATTTCGACATGCCGTTTTATTCTAGGTCTACCAGATGGCAGACCGAGTGAACCGAAACTCTATTGGGTGTAAGGCTGAATTTTAATGATTTTGTCAGGTAAACACCAAATGTGTCACCAGAGATGTTTTACGTACCGGCATCGTACGACATGGAGTGTCAAATGGCTTTCCTCCGCCCTTCAAAAATCGGACTACCTCTGGCGAGTTTGAACCCGTTATCTTGTGATCCGGAGGACGTCACACTACCTCTGATCCACAGATTATACCACTAACAATGACAGAGAAACTATCCAACTCTCCGGTGGCTGATGTGACAGTTCTGTACCCCAGCTGCAGTGGGAACTCTTACCTACAACAAACATTTGCCTACTAAATTGCTCGTTGTTGACGCACGCACATTTCAGCGCTGTCAGCTTCACATTAATTCTACAAAGAACACTACAGAAAGATAATTTCTACGCGAATGCTGTACATGTATATAGTATTTATTACAGCGAATGGCAAGAATATTTTACTAAAATCGTCTGGATAAACTGGAGACTCGATTACAATCTACTGGTGGTGGTGATTAGGTTGCTGATTTAAGAGGCAGAACATCTCCTTTTAACTCTAATCACAATTTAACAGAACAACAGTTCCTACCCTCCCATGAATGATGTATGGTAAGATGGTGATGGTGGTGATTATTGTTTCAAGAGGGAGTAGAGCTACGTAACACTAATCAGAGAAAAAATAGAAGGGTTCGGACGCTTAGAAAAATGAAGGTATCGGCCAAATAAAGACAAGGGCCACGAAGGGCGTGAAAATGAAAAACCCCCTAGCCCTCCGAAACATAATAGCGTCGAAGTCGGAAAAGAACAAGAGTTGACTAACGAAGGTCGGATAGGATAGACGAAAGTGAGGAGCCTGGCACAAGTAAGTGGAAGCAATACCAGGACTCAGCTAAGAGACCCGTGGACTGTTATGTTCAATATGTCGTTAAAAAGCGCTGTCGCAATAAACGGTTGCGACTGTTTACCAACCCCAGTAGTCGAAGTCGAGATTATCAGACCCTTTGAGTTCTTAATCTATCAAGTAATATGATGCAAGATTTATTGCTTCACTTCCAGTTTATTCATAATTGACTCAACTGTATGTATAGGATCAATAAGATAAAAGGCTAGTTTCCATGAACAACTTCCCGCCAACGGGCCTTACGATGTTTCATTATTTCACCACTATGTCACAATGAGTATGCATACAAGACTGACGTCATATGTCACCCGTGTAGAAAACATGTTTTGTAAGATGTTGAAACGTGAATCCAGACTGATAATAAAAATATATACCAGGCGGCTCGCGACCGCCATACTTTCTACTTATAAATGTCCCGCATGCACAAATGATGAATGGGATGTCTACTAACTGAATTTTACAGGGGCACTACTGTCAGCAGGCAGGTTACGTCAGAATATGAAGAGATAACAACCGGACGGTCGCTCGCAGCAAGTGCCTCAGCGCTACCCGTCTAATGCAACCTCTTGCATTAGTAAGCGCTAGTATATGGCACAGCAGCACTACATTTACTGTCTGCATATCGGCAATGGCTAGTGTGTTCAGCATTGACGAGTGCACAGACAGTCATCATTTTGATCTACGGAGAATATGGTCAAAATGCTGCCGAAGCTCGCAGGCGGTATGCACAGCAGTTTCCAAACATACATCTGCCTTCTATAAATGTATTTCGGCGAACAGAGCTGCAGTTAAGAACTAATGGATCGTTCAAGGTACATATGAGCAGCGACAGACCCGTCTGCAGAATGTACTGCAATACTTTGAACGCAATCATTCAGACGGTAAGTTGAATACAAATTTAACCTAATGTGATGATAAAATAATAATAATAATAATAATAATAATAATAATAATAATAATAATAATAATAATAATAATAATATTTAATTGTGGAAGGACAAGAAAAATTACAACAAATCGTACTTTTCTTTATGTGATCCTTTATGAGTCGAAACAAACTAAATAAATAAATAATAATAATAATATACAAAGCCAGATATTTCAAAAGATTACTGAATTGCGACGGTCCACAAGAAAGACTGGCAATTAAAAGACCGCAGGTAACAATGCCAGATTCAAAGCCACCTGACGAACGTGAGGTATCCAAAATCATCCAGGAGCTAAAAAATAACAAGGCAGCAGGTGAAGACGGTATTGTGGCAGAACTGCTCAAAATGGGAAATGCAGAATTAATCTCATCATTGGCCCATTTATTTAAAATTATTTGGGAAACGGAAAGAATTCCAGACGACTGGCTAACTGCTTTAATACATCCATTACACAAAAAAGGGAACAAGAAGGATGTCAATAATTATAGAGGAATTTCGCTGCTTTCGGTCCCATATAAAATGCTGTCTAAAGCCCTTCAAACCAGGGTTGAAGAAAGACTCGATGAAGAACTGGGCGAGTACCAAGCTGGATTCCGGAAAGGCAGATCATGCGCTGAGCAGATTTTTAATCTCAAGAACATCATAAAGTACAAGATGCTGGGACGAAGCAAATATGTTGTAGTCTTCGTGGATTTTAAGAAGGCCTACGATTCGGTAGATAGAGAGACGTTATTCGGAATACTGGAAGAATTTGGTGAGGACAGTAAAACAAGGAATATCATCAAACAGACACTTACCAACACCAAGTCAAAGGTCAAGTTCATGGGTGAAATATCGGAGGGCTTTGAAGTCAAGACTGGTGTGAGACAAGGGGATGGACTCTCACCAATTCTCTTTAACTGTGTCTTGGAAAAGGTGATAAGGAAGTGGAAAGAAGGAATCCCAGACAAAGAAGCATTCCGTATTGGAAGAGGGGCAGGTGCTATACGGATAGACTGCCTGGCATATGCTGATGATATCGCAGTCTTTGCCAGTGACATAGAAATAGCAAAGAAAAGAGTGGAACAACTCCATAGCATAGCAGAAATGACTGGACTGCAAATATCGTACAGTAAGACTGAATTTATGACCAACATCAAATAGGCTCCCCAAATGTTAAAGTTGAAAGAGGGGAAAGACAAAAGAGTAAAGAGCTTCAAGTATCTTGGAGAAATAGCTCAAGAGAATGGATCAGAGAAGCTAGCTCTGATAGAACGAGCGAGAAAAATGGAAACAGCGTATCAGCTCACTAGAGACACCTACAACAAGAAAGCTTTGTCATATGGAGCCAAATTAAGACATCTGGACACAGTCATCAGACCTGAATGCTTATACGCAGCAGAAACATTGGACATGATTGGAAAGGGAGATCTAGAGAACATCAGAAAGAAAAAGAGGAAAATGCTCCGGAAGATCTTGGGCCCGAAAATGAAAGGTGGGGAGAGGAGACTTAGACCCAACAAAGAACTATACCAGAAGACGGAGGAAGTCGTCGTATTGATGAAAAAGCGAAGACTTCAATTTTATGGACATCTACAGAGAATGGACACCAACCGACTGACAAAAAGGATTTTCAGCTTCTTCAGCCTAAGGAAGACGGAACCAAAATGGTTTCGGGAAGTAAGGACCGACCTGGCCAGGATAGGAGTAGAAAAAGAGGACGTACTGGACAGAAACAAATTTAGGCAAAAAGTGAAGGAGTTCAAAGGTTTCCAGGAGACTGGGGAAGAACTTGTGAAGAAGAAGAACAAGAAGAAGAAGAAGAAGAAGAAGAGAACCTACACAGAAGAAAGAAGTCAGTGCAAGGATGAAGAAGTACTGGCAGAATGTGAAGTCAGGACTGGTGAAAAATAACGTAAAGACTGTAAAACGTGGTCCATAGATGGCCGGAACGATAATAAATAAATAATACAAAGCATCGTTGTTACAAACGTGCACATGTTTAATGTTACTTAGGGCAAAGACGAGCCGCGGATGAGCTAGGAATATCCCAAGCGTCAATACAATGGATCCTAAAGGAGAGAAAATGACACCCATACAATGCGGACCTACATTAGCACCTATATGGAGATGATTTTGATCGCAGGGTAACATATTGCAGAAGAATGCCCGCGGCATTGCAGCAAGACGCACATTTTATCAGGAATATCCTGTGGAGCGATGAATGCTACTTTTCGAATGATTCCATCGTCAACACGCACAATCTCCATTGTTGGGTTCCAGCAAACCCCTACTGGGTTCGAGCACAGCATATGCAACTCCACTGCGGGGTTAATGTGTGGTGCGGTATTCTGGGAGACTACATCATTGGGCCTGTTCTTAGAGCCCCTAGGCTCCCTGGCAGACATTATCTGGAATTTGTAGAGACAGAATTGTCCCTAGAAAACCGTCTAGAAGAAATTCCACTGCAGCTAGTACTGCAATATTGGTTCCAGAATGATGGTACACCACATCACTACCAGGTGTATGCATAAGTCATTTCCAGTTTCACTTAGAGATGACCCCAGCTAGCAGTACGCGGCGTATTAATTTGACACATGCGTCAGTTTGTTCGTCTGGTATTAACCCACCAACACACAAAAGTTGAGTCTGCCAAACACTAGCGTCTGCGTTGTGTCATTCAGTGATCATGTCGACATTGTGCCTGAAAAAGAACATTTGCGGCAGGCATTGCTTTTCTTATTTAAGAAAAAGAAGGCTGTTGAAAGTCATCGTTTGCTGGTAGAAACATATGGTACACACGCTCCATCGATTAGTACATGTGAGGCATGGTTTCGACAATTTAAACGTGATGATTTGAATGTGGTGGGACCAGAGCGGTATTGTGTATTATGAACTGTTGAAGCCCGGCGAAACCGTTAATGCACAATGCGGTCGCCAACAAATGATTAATTTAAATCACGTATTGATCGAATACGACCGGAATGGGCCAGAAGGCATGGCAAATTGATTTTATTACGCCACAATGCGCCTTCTCACACAGCAAAACCAGTGAAAGATACCTTGAAATCACTTGGATGGAACATCCATCCGCACCCGCCGTACTGGCTCGACCTGGCGCCATCTGATTATCTCCTCTTCGCATCAATGGGGCACGCGCTCCCAGAGTAGCACGAGGAAGTTAGGAAAAACCACGACGAAAGGTTTTCCGCAAGAGACAAGGAGTTTTCCTGGTATGGTGTAAATAACTTACCTGAAAGATGGGCGAAGTGTGTAGAAGCCGAAGGCTAATATCTTGAATAAACAAAAAATGAATTTCCCTTGAAAATTTCGTGTTTTCTTTGCCAAAAACGGCAAAAACTTATGCATATACCTGGTAGTTTCGAGCCGTGAGAGAACATCTAGATGCACGATATCGTGAACGGTGGATAGATCGTAGTGGACCCTGGAAGTGGCCACTACGATCGCCTGATTTCACCCCTCTCGATTTTATTCTATGGCGATAAATCAAATCGAAAATATACGAAAGTGAGCCAGAAAATCCTAAACAGTTAAAACAACGAATTCATGAGGCCTGTGCTGCAGTGAGACGTGTCCATGCGGACACTGAAAGACGTGTTCAGCACTGCCTGCACCATCAGGGACACGTTTTTGAGTATATATATTATGAGTAGTTGTAGAAGGAAGTGACCTGGTGGACGCAAGTGTGATATTTTAATTTTCTCACCCTTGAAGCTATAACATTATGTATGGTTTTTGTTTCATACGAACAAGTGTCTTATAGGGCAAAATGTCTGGACCTGTATAAATTACTAAGTTATTCAATTTTCTTTTCTGTATCTTTGGCAATGAACGTATGCAGTAAACTTACTGATATTTATTTAACAACAACCGAAATACAGCACGTTGTTGCTCCTTCGAAAACAAGTTATTAGGCTTCCCATGCATCATTAGTGCATGCGGGACATTTGTAAGTAGAAAGTACGGCGCTCGCGAACCGCCTGGTATTGTAATAAGAGTTTTGTCTGTACATTGCTCAGAATTAAAAATGAATGGTATTTTTGCATCGGTCGTACACACAGTAACAAGGAAATGCACTTTTTAATTTTCCGTCATCTTTGTCTGTTTGTCTGTCTGTATGTATGTATTTATGCATGTACTTATGTATGTATGTATGTACGCGCATCAGGAGAAAATGGCTGAAGAGAATTTGATGAAAACTGTTATATAAAGTGACAAAATGCGGCACTAGAAACTTGGATAAAAATAATTTTATTCTTGCTTAGTGAAATGGTAGTTTATGGGAAAGCCTGATATTTAATTCTCAAATATCTATGTTAGTAGTGGTACTATCGATAAATATGACATAAGTTATAGATAATTAAATTTCCGGTCATTTATATCTCAAACATGTTTACCGTACCGGCTATGATAAGGGAAATATTCATGAATTTCAAGTTTTGTTGCTAAATCCACATCGACGCTGAACTACAAGAAAATAGAAGAACAGAATTAAATGAAAACATGTGAAATCGGGGAATACGGATAAAATGGTAGTTTAGGGGATGACACCTACATGTTAATTTTTGAATACCTATGTTATTGATCCTACCGAAAAGCGCTACATAACAAAATTTATAGAGAATAAATTTCGTACCATTTATGTATTATACCATTTTACTGTACCGACTATTATTATACCAAAGCAAAGTCATCTCGACACAGACCATGAACCGCGCTACTTGAAGGGGTAGAGTGGTTAGCTTTACGCCCGACCGGCTTTGCCCCCAGGAATTAACCTGGTACTCATTTTTGGTGTAGGTTGAGTGAACCTCAGGGGTATGTGCACCTCTGGAAGTCTTTACGACTTCCTTATGGGGATCCGAACCCACGTCTTTCCGGGCGACCCGAGGATGCCTTTAACGCCTCGGCCAGGCAGCCGCTATTATTATAGAACTGACGAAATTGTTTACTTAGTCCACATCAGCGCCGAGCATTGCCAACATGAAATGTGTTCACTGGCGATGGTTGTCCGCGTGATCACTGGTTCATATCGACAAGTAAAATCGTGAAGATGATTATGAAAAATGAGGAAAACCGTAAAGGAACGACAAGAGGGAGTCATGAAGGAAGGACTGTCTTTACGTTAGTTGTCCTAATATCACTGCGTCGGGAGAAAACTAAATATGAATGCTTACAGTATCGAAAGCTCATAAAATTGATCAACAATAGCATTAAATTGATGTGATTTGTCCCTTCTACTGCCGTTCTTCTCCTCTTATAGTTGGGATTAGGCCTACTTCTGCGTCCTGAGTAAAACAGCCTGCCTGAATATCGGCGCAAAGTAGCTGGGGAGTTACAAAACTTTGCACCTGCTATATGATTGTCCCCTCTACGACGCTAGTACTATACAAGAAAGCGAAGACGATTTGTACTTTAACCAGTCGCCAACCACACATCTTCTGGCTTCTCGTCTCTATGTCAGCATCTACACTCTCGACTCCGACATTCAAACTGCACTGAACTTTCGGAACCTGATAGCTTCAGTATACGAAATAAAGCAGAATAAATACTGTTAAGCTACAAAACTTCTTCTTTTTCTTCTTCTTCTTTATCTCTTTACCCTCCAGGGTCGGTTTTTCGCTCGGACTCAGCGAGGGATCCCACCTCTACCGCCTCAAGGGCAGTGTCGCGGAGCTTCAGACTCTGAGTCGGGGGATACAACTGGGGAGAATGACCAGTACCTCGCCCGGGTGGCATCACCTGCTATGCTGAACAGGGGCATTGTAGGAAATGGGGAGATTGGAAGGGATATACAAGGAAGAGTGAAGGAAGCGGCCGTGGCCTTTACTTAGTTACCATCCCGGCATTTGTCTGGAGGAGAAGTGGGAAACCACGGAAAACCACTTCCAGGATGGCTGAGGTGGGAATAGAACTCACCTCTACTCAGCTGACCTCCCGAGGCTGAGTGGACCCCGTTCCAGCCCTCGCACTACTTTTCAAATTTCGTGGCAGAAACGGAAATCGAACCCCGGCCTCCGGGGGGTGGCAGGTAAGCACACTGACCACTACACCACAGAGGCGGACAAGCTACAAAACTTAACTACCGTAATCTGCGTAGCAGAATCTACATCGGAAAAATGATTTGTTAAAGAATATGTTTTGTCCTGGGAAGAATCCGCGTTGCTGTGAAATTCAGTTTTGATATCGCCACAGATAACACAGGTGTGGAGTTCAGGTAGTAAACCAATTGGAGCAAAGCCCTTGTAGTGTTTACTAAAACGCTCGTATGCGCAGTCTATTGTCACATTTTTTTATTGGGACTCGCCTGTGTGTGTCAGAGTAATTATGGAACTCCCTCGCCTACCAATGCAAATTTACACACGGCATGCAGTGCAGCAAAACGCCGCATGACAAATCACCGACCGTTAATAAAATTACACATTCCAATGCAAACCTATTTTTAATTATTCAATAAAGCGTCGTTTGAAATCACTAATTAAATACTAGGATTAATGAGAAAATATACATTAATTTAGGAATTTTCAGTGCTTGACTGATAATATGATAAAGTGACTACCGAGTAGAATCAATTGAAATAAAAGCGGCGGGTGCTGCTGACTGTTGTAACCAACATGTACAGAGTGGACGAGAAGTCCCCGTCACTGGTTAATATCAAATGTTATTTAGGTTATGATACGCAGTTTGGTGGCTATATTATTTCTTATTGCTTGTTGGAATCAAGTATTGGAATGTACAGTATATTGTCAGATGTGAGGGGTAAGAGTTACACTATTGAGGAGCAGTTAGTGGCAAGTGTGTGGATGCACGAACGAGCAGACAGTGAGACAGATTATGGGAGGTTTATTAAGGCTCCACCGCAAAAAGCAACACTTATCGAATGGTACAGACGTGTTTTTGCCTCAGGAAATGTTAAAGGCAGGCCGCGAAGTGGAAGGAAGAAGATACGAGAAGAAACAGGTGCTTCAAGTCAACAATCTCCTATAAAGTCGACGCGTGAAGATGTTTCGGAACTCGGTATACCGAGAACAACAATGCGAGATTACATTTAAAAACTCCTTAAGTTCATACGTTTTCGACCGACGTTCGTAAACGAACACGAGTTATCGGATAGAGACCGGAATGAGGGCATTCTAGCATGCCGTGCTTGTGTAACTACAAACGAAGAACTGCGCAATGCTGTTGAGGATGCAATTCGCGCTATAAAATCGTCTTGCACAGAAATATGGAGACGTATAGAACATGATGGGGAACATAGAGATATATTGGACACTTAGAACGTAAATAACAATTGATACTAAACAGTTAGAGGGGTACGGGACTTCGCACCGCCCTGTACAGTCACTCAAAATGAGCGCATGGTGTGAAAACGTTCCTCGCAAGTAAACAGAGCCAAATGCACAGGTGTGTGTCTACGTGGGAGGTGAATTACACGTTGATAACAATTATTACAATGAAGTCTGATAAAATACCATGCACTCATGAACGACTACAAATCGTCTCGTGTCTGAAGAGGTGGTGGTGATGATTATTGCTTGAGAAGGAAGTACAACTAACACTAATGAGATAGAAAAAAAGGGCAGGGATCCGACACTTTAAAAAATGAAGGTATCGGCCTAAGAAAGACAAGGGCCTCGGAGGATGTGAAAATGAAAAACTCCCTAGGCAACGATACCTAATTCAGAAAGGAACAAGAGTTGACCAAAGCAGGTCGGATAGGACAAATGAAAGTGAGGAGTCTGGGACAAGCAATGCCAGTAAGCAACGTGAACCGAGTATGTGAGGGTTAGATTGATTAGGTGGTGGTGATTATTGTTTTAAGAGGAAGTACAACTAGGCAACCATCCCCTATATAACACTAATCAGAGGGAAAAAAATGAAGGGATCCGACACTTCGAAAAATGAACATATCAGCCAGAGGAAGACAAGGGCCACGAAGGGCGTGAAAATGAAAGACTCCCTAGCCCTCGCAAACCTAATAGCGTCGGGATCGGAAAAGAACGAGAGTTGACTAAGCAAGGTCAGATAGGATAGATGAAAGTGAGGAGGCTGGCACAAGTAAGTGGAAGCAATGCCAGGACTCAGCTAAGGGCCCCACGCTGCAAACTACAGAGCCCCTGGGGCCCCTTTTAATCGCCTCCTACGACAGGCAGGGGATACCGTGGGTGTTATTCTACCGCCCCCACCCACAGGGGGATATGAGCGTTAGAGCTTTCGTCATATTGATAAGTAATTTGAAAAATAATCGATATCTCACGCCGTTGTCATTCTATCAGCTGCTGAAGTCAGCGATCAGATCACTTCGCGCGAGAATTCAAATGGCTTTAAGACGCATTGGTGCTAAATCTGCACGTGGCTTGGTCGGGCTTGAGAGCCATGCCGAGAAATGAGCATCAAACACTAACACACCGTGGGTTTCAGTGTAGCGTGCTTGCTTTGAGCGGAGCTTATCCGCAGGGAGGTTCTCGTTCAAGTTCCTCCCCCGGAGAAGTTAATTGCTTCTATTGGCACTCTCAATGCAGTCATAAGCCACGTGCAGATTTAGCAACACCGCGTCGCAAAGCCCATCTGAAGTCGCCCGCGAACTGATCTGATTTTCTAACTTCAGCAGCTGGTGAAATGACAACGGTCCCAGGTATCTAATTACTTTTCCAATTATTTATCGGTATGAGCAACACTCTAACACTCATATACCTGGTTCACCCTGTTTCTGACCACCTGTATTTACCCCTCCTGCAATATAATGCATTTAAGTTTCATTTTCCTTTACACTTTGTCTGTAGGAATGTATGTTTGAATGACATATTTACCCACTCCTACAGATGATGTATTAAAGATATTTTTCCTTTATAAACACGCATAGGAAAATGAACTTAATGAGAATTATTCCGATGGACTGCATATCAATATGTAACTGGAAGGAGTAATGAGTTTTAGATCAGTCTTAATGGAAGTAAAGATAGGAAGAGCATTGTCATATTCGCGGTTTTGGCATAGGACCGATGATAGATTCCGGAAGAGTGAGTGTGGGTATACCACGCCATCAAAAGTCACCTTCAGCTACTTTCGTTTGCAAAGGTCGTCTCTCTAGGAACTTCGGACAATATCTAGATTCTGGACGAAATTACAACATTGCATTGCAATGTTAAGAGTTCAGTCATCAGCGGTGAGGTGGTGGTGGTGGTGGTGGTGATTATTGTTTTAAGAGGAAGTACAATTGGGCAACCATCCTCTATATAACACTAATCAGAGAGAAAAAGAATGGAAGGGGTCCGATACTTCGAAAAATGAAGATATCGGCCAAAGGAAGACAAGGGCCACGAAGGGCGTGAAAATGAAAAACCCTTAGCCCTCGCAAACCTAATAGCGTCGGGGTCGGAAAAGAACAAGTGTTGACCAAGGGAGGTCGGATAGGATAGATGAAAGTGAGGAGCCTGGCACAAGTAAGTGGAAGGAATGCCAGGACTCAGCTAAGGGCCCCGTGGTCGCCAACCCACGCTCCAAATTTCAGAGCCCTTGAGGCCCATCAGTGGTGACAGAGATCAAGTGACTAGCCCCTCCTCCCCGATCATTCTCACTAGTGACAGTTTCAATAAATGCCTCATGATATTCGAATTACCGTGCTGGTTAATTTCCAATGATTTGAACTTTTTTAATCCCCATGTAACACATCAACGCACAAACTGCCAACACTTTTGAGCGCTTGTTTCACTAAAATGAGTTATAAAATATGTCAGTATCGTCCATCATGCCTCATTTACATTCAAAATTGCTCCCTATAATTTTGATTTGATTGGATTACACGAGCAAAACATTCTCTGTTAGTTTCAATCGATAATGCTAAATGTTATCAGAGCTCTATCATGTCACAATCCGGCAGTGTTGAAATTATTGAAGGAAATGTGGTGTTCGCTTTCTTTGAAACACAAGGATTTTCATGGAGGGAAGCAGTACTGGGATAAACAATAGACGAAATAACACCTTATATGATTAAAAATAATAAATGCAATCTCATTGCCTTTTGGGGCCGATGAGCGAGATGTTAAGCCCCTTTAAACAACCAGCACCATCATCTTCAATCTCATTGTCATGTCGCGCGTCAACTTAATTCATCGTTATCTGTTGTCAGTTTATGCTCGAAGGTTGTGAGTACTCGCGGCTCTCTTTTGTTCTTTGGCCTCTCCTTCGAGCATATAAACAGATAGAGAGGTTGCTTGCAATGTTTCTACCGGCCAAGCGTGGCACCAACAACAAGCTCTGTGCGATCAGCTGTTGTGGGGCAAAACAAGGCGGTCTTCCATAAGAAGAGCATTACGGAGTGTTTTTAAGCGTGATCCTTACGATTAATTGATTTTAACTATTGAAGATGGTGACAAATGCAATTCCCTTGGAATATTTCCTTACGTGGTTAACCTACTTCAGTTACATGTCTTCTGCTTTCATAAGTTGCATTTTCTTCGTAATATTTATCTAAAATAGTTATTTTAAAAATATTTTTTACAGTTATGGAAATAATAAACTCGACAAAACATACCAATAACCAGCATTTCTAATAATGCCGATATTTTGCTGGTTAAATCTTATAAGTCGAGAAACGAGGCCGATAATTAGCAGTCGGACCCATTTCACCTAGAATAATTATCGTCAAAGAAACTTTGAAGATACTAACACTTAATGCAGCTAATAACTTCAAGGTTCTGCCGCTAAGAACAGCTATCACCACCATCATCGTCCGACTCGTTCGCTGAATGGTCACCGCACTGACCTTCGGTTTAGAGGTCCCGGGTTCGATTCCCGGCCGGGTCGGGGATTTTAACCTCCATTGGTTGATACCAATGGCCCGGGGGCTAGGTGTTTGTGCTGTCCCCATCATCCCTGTAACTCACACACCACACATAACACTATCCTCCACCACAGTAATACGCAGTTACCTATACATGGCAGATGCCGCCCACCCTCATCGGAGGGTCTGCCTTACAAGGGCTGCACTCGGCTAGAAATAGCCACACGAAATTATTATTATTACCACCATCATCAAACTTATTCACATACCTTCACATTTAGTTTATAGACTAGCTGATGTACCCGTGCTTCGCTACGGGATCCTCAGAAAGACTGACTTTGTGGTTTTCCTAACTGAAATCAACATAGGTCATTACAAAAACGTAAGTATGAATCTAGCGATTAAAGACAATGCTATCATATAAAATACTCGATCAAATGGAAAGCCGCACGTTTTATCACTTTTAACGAACAGTGCTGCGGTTAGATTGCGGTGCCAATCTAATAGTCCAAAGTTCGAGAGTTGGGATGACCAGGCCGCAGATTGCCATGAACACTCATCTCCCATTAATCCGCTAAATATGCACACTGTTCATTCCAATCAGTGCCTCAGAGTAGGGATTGAATAGCCCGAATGCTATGATGATCCAGTGTGTTACGTACCAGTAATATCAGAAAATTTATAAACCTATTTTTTTTTTGCTATTTTGCTTTACGTCGCACCGACACAGATAGGTCTTATGGCGACGACGGGAGAGAAAAGGCTTACGAGTTGGAAGGAAGCGGCCGTGGCCTTAATTAAAGTACAGCCCCAGCATTTGCCTGGTGTGAAAATGGGAAACCACGGAAAACCATCTTCAGGGCTGCCGACAGTGGAGCTCGAACCCACTATCTCCCGATTACTGGATCCTGGCCGCACTTAAGCGACTGCAGCTATCGAGCTCGGTAATTTATAAACCAGGGGAATGGCATGCTAAAGAAAGTTATCTAACTCCCCAGCTACTTCCCATCAACATTCAGGCAGTCTGTTACACTCTGTACGACTGGGTGAGTTGACCGTGTGGTTAGCGGTGCGCAGCTGTGAGCTGGCATCCTAGAGATAGTGGATTCGATCCCCATTGTCGGCAGCGCTGAAGATGGTATTCCGTGGTTTCCCATTTTCACACCAGTCAAATGCTGGGTCTGTACCTTAATTAAGGCCTAAGGCACTCCTAGCCATTTCATATCCCATCGTCGCCATAAAACCTATCTATGTCGTTGCGACGTAAATCAAATAAAAATACTCTGTACGCAGTAGTAATCCTATCTACCGGCGATGAGGGGCAACAGAAGACACAATGCACATCATGACAAACAATGGTCAATGTAATGTTATTGTTGATCAATGTTATGAGCTTTCTATATTTAGGCCTTCACATTTAGTTTTCTTTCGACTCTGTGATTTGTAAAATATTTTATACCGTAAACTGTAGTTTCTTATTCTTCGACTTTACATACCGATTTTCATTAAATACTGTTTACCCATTTTCTCGTTACTCGGCGCTGATATGGACTTAGTAACAAAAATCCAAATTCATGAATATCTTTGTGATCATAGCCAGTACGGTAACAATGTATAAGACATGGATAATAGGAAATTTAATACTATATAACCTTAGTTATGTAGCATTCATTGATTACACCTCTAATAAGAAATATTTGAGAATTACATTTTAGGCTTTCCCCTAAACTACCATTTCACTCAGCGTGAATAAAATAATTTACAGCCTAGACTATAGCGACTTATTTCCTGACTTTGCATACCGATTTTCATCAAGATAGGACTAATAATAGCAACAATATTTGAGAATTAAATTTTAGGCCTTCCCTAAACTACAATTTTTCTCAGCGTGAATACAATTATTGATAGCCTAGATTGTAGCAACTTATTCTCCAACTTTGCATACCCATTTTCTTTAAAGTACGACCACTAATAACATAAATAGTTGAGAATTTAATTTTAGGCCTTCCCCTAAACTACCATTTCACTCAGCGTGAGTAAAATGATTCATAGCCTAGATTGTAGAGGCTCATCCCCCGACTTCACATACCGATTTTCATCAGACCACTAATAACATAAATAGTTGAGAATTCAATTTTAGGCCTTCCCCTAAACTACCATTTCACTCAGCGTGAGTAAAATGATTTATAGCCTAGATTGTAGAGGCTCACCCCCCGACTTCACATACCGATTTTCATTAAATTCTCTTCAACCGTTCTCTCGTGATGCGTGTACAGACAGGCAGACAGACAGACAGACAGACAGACAGACAGACAGACAGACAGACAGACAGACAGAAATTACGGAAAAGTAAAAAGTGCATTTTATTGTTACTATGGACATGGCCGATACAGAAATACCATTATTTTGAAATTCTGAGCAATGTACAGACAAAACTCTTATTTTATATGTATTTAATATTTAATATTTAATACTATACTATATACTATATAACCTTAGTTATGTAGCATTCATCGATTACACCTCTAATAAGAAATATTTGAGAATTACATTTTAAGCTTTCCCCTAAACTACCATTTCACTCAGCGTGAATAAAATAATTTACAGCCTAGACTATAGCGACTTATTTCCTGACTTTGCATACCGATTTTAATCAAGATAGGACTACTAATAGCAACAATATTTGAGAATTAAATTTTAGGCCTTCCCCTAAACTACAATTTTTCTCAGCGTGAATACAATTATTGATAGCCTAGATTGTAGCAACATTCCCCAACTTTGCATACCCATTTTCTTTAAAATACGACCACTAATAACATAAATAGTTGAGAATTTAATTTTAGGCCTTCCCCTAAACTACCATTTCACTCAGCGTGAGTAAAATGATTCACAGCCTAGATTGTAGAGGCTCACCCCCCGACTTCACATACCGATTTTCATTACATTCTCTTCAACCGTTTTCTCGTGATGCGTGTACAGACAGACAGACAGACAGACAGACAGACAGACAGACAGACAGACAGACAGACAGACAGACAGACAGACAGACAGACAGACAGACAGACAGACAGAAATTACGGAAAAGTAAAAAGTACATTTTCTTGTTACTATGGACATGACCGATACAGAAATACCATTATTTTCAAATTCTGAGCAATGTACAGAGAAAACTCTTATTTTATATATATATACTGTAGATGTACCATGCAGTTATGCACGTTGATAATATTGTTTTACAGGGGCTAACATCTGGGTTATCAGCCACTGTCATATACGAATAAGCACACACATCACAAGTTGTTCAGCACTTCTAAATGCTCAGGCAATATCAAACTGTAACTGAGTTAATGAAGCCTTCAACCGTTTTCTCGTGATGCGTGTACATACATACATACATACATACATACATACATACATACATACATACATACAGACAGACAGACAGACAGACAGACAGACAGACAGACAGACAGGAAGCGGTGTAGGCTGTAACTCACCAGAACACTCAGTCAATAAATGTATGATACAATGTAGGAAACAAATATTTCCATGTAAGTTACACACCATTCTTGTCTAGAAATGTTGTGAAAACGTGAGAACTGCATGTCTTGAAAATATTATCCCACTGGAGTTCTTTAACGTGGCAGTAAATCTACCAACACGAGGCTGACGTATTCGAGCACCTTGAAATACCACCGGACTGAGCCAGGATGGAACCTGCGAAATTGGGTTCAGAAGGCCAGCGCTTGAACAATCTTAGCTACTCAGCCCGGCCATCTTAAGTAAATGATGTTGTTTGAGCGGCTTGGGACATATCGGCCATCATCCAGGTATACTTACGTGTTTGTTGACTTTCTCTGATAACCTAGTGTATAGAACTAGTTTTAGGGGCTACGACTGGTGTAGGCACCCTGGGACATCAAACAAGGTACTATTCCGTAATTTTCTTGAAAAGAGTGTGGGGGAAAACCCGGGGAAACCACTCTCAGGATGGCCACTGTCAAAACCGGGATTCGAACCTTCTATCTCCGGACATCCGGTTCAACCGCACAGTCATGGTGCGCGACTTACGGATATGCTGTGAGGTCCAGAAATATATTTTGAAAATGTTCAAATTAAGATAAGTCCACGATGTGCGTCCTGGAATGAAATTCGCCCTTTGGTCTACTGTAAGTAGTGTAAGTCATAATTAAACTACATGTACAATATTTCATTCCGTCCTAACGTTACAAGTAAATATGTTATTATCCATGTAAGGGAGAAGAGTACACTCGAAATCTTTAGTATCTCGTGGCCAGAAATATTCATTTCAGGCAAGAAATCAGCACAGCCTTCAGAACTGCCCAGAACCTGCTTACACACTCTCTCTCATTGGTGACATCCATCAGACTTGTCAACACATGCACACATCTGAAGAGTGAGGGGAGGTGGAGAAAACGGAAGTACGAGGATATCTAGCATGAACGAAACACGCGCGGAGGGGAAGGTTCTTTCTTCCTCGACTGCCCACATGTCCCAGTGGCTCGACAATGAAGGGAAGAACCACACGCCTCCTTCAAGACAACAGACTTAACGTGTATGTCAACACATTGAGGGTCAAATTCTCCACTTTTTTGTAATTCTTGTGTGCGAAGTCTGGCTGAAGTGTTAACAGTCCCGACTAAGATTTAATTATCAAATGGCATCGCGCTCAACCACGGTAAGAAAGAATGAACCTTATTTTCGTCAATGCAGGCCCTGTTAAATACTACAAACACCACTACTACTACTGAAAACCTACAGCTTGTTATCCAGTCTTTGGCGGGTCAGGGATGAAATGAATAAACCATAGGCTAGTGGTACGATGAGGTCGCCACTCAAAAAGTGATTTATTAATGACTGATAAATGCAATGATAAATAATGATAATGGAGAGTGTTGCGGGAATGAATGATGACCCGAAGAAAACCCTGTCCCGTCTCCGCATTGTCCAGCACAAGTTTCACGTGGAGTGACCGGGAATTGAACCACGATATTAAGCGGTGAGAGGCCGACGCGCTGCCGTCTGAGCCACGGAGGCTCCATTACTACTACTATTATTAATAAAATAATAATAATAATAATAATAATAATAATAATAATAACAATAATAATAATTGTTCCGGAGTATCTGTGGAACGCAGAGGTGAAAGAAGGTGCGGGCTTGAACGGGTCTAACTACAGTGTCAAGAATTGAATTAAAACTTAAACAAAGGTTATATTTCTTTCATTGTAAAAAAACAAATTTTCACAAGTGAAATATAACAATCAGGTACAATGCCAATCTTGAAACCAGATTAGGAAAAATGCAAGATACAGAAACTTAACGCCTTAGGCTTTAAGCCCCTAGTTTTACAAGTTTACAAATGGAAGAAGAATTATTTACTTAAGGGCAGAAAACCCCTAATTCCAGAGCAGTTGCTCCCTAAATCATAATATCAAGCCTCCTAGAGGCACACTATACAATTAAAAAACTTGAAAAAGAGCTAACAGGCTCTCAGGTCTCCAAGCCTACTCAAGGCAACAATTACTGGCCTCTCAAGGCACAATTTACAATTTGAAAATAATTTATACAGGGGTATTTAATACGCAACCTACGGGGCCTTCATGAAAAAGGAACAGATTAAATAAGTGGCCCTAAACACAAAATGAATGGAGACGAACTGGGCTCCAAGATAATGAAAACATACAGGGCTCTAGGCCGATGAAACAGGGGCTATTCCCAAACTACTGAGGTGACTCGTATAGAAATTACTTTAACACCTTACAGAAGAAAAGTTACATAACGTAGTCACCTCAATCCAAGATGAAGGGGAGCTCGAGAGGGTAATTCACTCTCTATCCCCGATTTACAGTTAAAGAGTTTACTAAGTTTTTACATTAGCTGAAATATGATTTACATTTTAGAAAAGTTGGTTACATAGGCAGTTAATGATTCGGACCTTTCCCTCGGATTAAACTGCGGAGGTAGCAAGAAAGAATATACTTATGTGGCCATTACATTGTAGATGTTCTAGCTGCCGACGAAAGAGGCCGCCCGCCTCCTGCTTAACACACACGCTCAGAAAGATGACGATGAATTGGCCAAGAAACGTGAAAAGCCGTAGTTTATAAACCCTCAGGGAAAATTCGAGATAATTCAATACGGAACTATCCACACCTTCTTAATTTTATTGGTTAAATTCAAAGTAACTATCAAAATCGAACAAGAAGCCTGTGATAGGTAGAAAATTAATTACAGAAAATTTTCATTGGCCAGATTCAAAACTGGCGGAAAGGAAAAATGAAATATTGCCAACCCAAAAAGAAATGAACAACAATCAGTTACAAAAACCTAGAAATACAATACTTCTTTAAATTATAAGTTCTCTCACTTTGCACCAGGGTGCATGATCATAGTTTTTCTGTAGTGTCATTTTTGGTAGTGTCATCTGTGGAGAAATATCTAAACTTCTTGATGTATAGCAAACAAAACTAGGAGAAATTCAGTCAGTTTAGGAAAATTCACAATAACAAAATTACTCATTATTTTAGTGGTGACATCTTCTGATTAGAGTTCCAAGTTGGTGTTGTTTCAGTTTCACTGTTTTACCAGTAGAGGAGTTCATTTAGGCGCTGATTTTCAATGCGCGACGTTGGGCTGTACCTCCCGTTAGAGACCTCTCCCCCGCCCCCCCCAAATGTCTTTCCTTGGGGTGACACAGAAGAAGTTTTTTTTTTTTGTTGATAAATAGAAACTCGTTTAACTCCTTCTTTAGATTGCCCTTGTTGTAGGATGTTAAATACATGTTGATAGGTTTGACAGCAAGACCTGCCGCCGCTGCCGATACCCAGTTGAGGTCGCCCGGATCCTCCGAGTACTCTGAGATACACCTCTCCCGCTACGATGTGAGGGGTAGTCGTGGTGATGGTCGCCGCAGATTAGAAGTATATGTGCAGTCCCCAGAAGTGTTGGTGGTAGGGTCACCGCACTTCAGCCTTTGCCGGGAGATGGACTCCGGCGCGCCGTTCACAAGGAGGCATAACTAGAGCGAAGTGGGCCCTTTCTTCTCTCTTGTGTCCCTCACAAGATGTTACAGTACGGCGGCAGACAGCTAAGGGGGCACTGAAACAGTGGAAGGGACGTGTGTGCCAATAGTGTGGAGATGCAGGAGACGGAGGCTTGGTAATGGCCACTAAGGAATTGACAGAAGGAAAACCAGAGGGGAAGATCGTACATACAGATCATATACCAAATTTAATAACATAATCGGGGCAGAAGGCCTCGAATAATAATAAAAAATACAACTTTCAAACTCCTGCTATATTTAGCGGCTAACGAATATAAGAAAAGCAATTATACAGGTTTCACCTGGGAGAGGTGGACCCTAAAGATCCTCTCTGTGGCTGGATCGCTTACTAATAACGTAACTGGTGTCAAAAAATCTAATATTATGCACCACCCATGAAATCTGGGGGCAAGCTTGCCCGCGAGAACAAAGTTCCTTACCATGACTTGGTCTCCAACTTTTAAATTGGTGGGCGTCCGTCCACGACCATATCTTTCCCAAACATTTATATGGGACACTTTAAGATTGGTCTTAGCCTTCTTCCATGGATCTCTAATATTATCGGGATCTATTGTCTCTGTTAAAATCTCATTGAGTGACCAAACGTTGGAGAGCGGCGTGTTAGGAACAAATTTAAATATCAGAGAAGCCCGAGTGAACTTAGGGACTCATGAACCGCCGAGTTTAAAGCAAAGGCCAAACAATGCAAGGACGTATCCCACCTGGAATGATCTTCATGATGAAATGCGATGAGAGCCGATCTAGGATTGCGGTTGAGCCCCTAAGCCAGAGTTGTTTGAGGATAATACGCCGAGGTAGGTACATGTCATATAGTCAGATCAAAACAGAATTTACGGAAAAGGTTGGATGTAAAGGCTTTAGCATTGTCAGAAACAATATATTGACAGGGACCAAAAGAAGCAAATATGGTGTTTAAACAAGAAATGGTGGACTGAGCGGTTGCCAGCTTAGTCGGAAATAACCAGGAAAATATACTGAAACCATCTACACATACCAGAATGAATTTATTGGCGTTCCCCTTTGATTGGGGGAAGGGACCGACGTAGTCTATATACAGGTGCTCCATGGGGCATGACGCTTGATTAGATGATAATAGGCCTACCTTAGTGGACAAGGTGGGCTTACTAAGCAAACAAGATTTACACGCTTTTACCGATTCTCGAATTTCGCCGTCCATACCTTTCCAAATGAACATCTCTCGGATCTTTTCCCTAGTTTTGAAGATGCCTAAATGTCCCCCTAATGGGGTCTCATGATAGTACTTGAAGATCATAGGTACAAGCACGGGTGGAACAACTACTTTCATCTTTTGGTCATGCCACGACGGGTAACACAGAACCCCGTTCCTCAAAAAATAAGGGACGACATGTTCCCCAGAATAAATGGTTTCAATAATAGGGGCCAGCACAGGATCTTCGCGCTTATATTTTTCAATATCCCGAAACAACTTGGGGGCATCAGTTAGAATGGCATTTACTCCCGAAGGTATGGGCGCGGGAAGAGAAAAACTATCTTCCTGTTCGGTGGTCTCCACATCATGAGAAAACATGCGACTTAGTCCATCCGCAACGACAATTTCCGATCCTCTGATATGCCTAACATTAAACTGGAAAGCATAATCCTGACGGCCCAACGGGCTATACAACCTCTACGACGCGGCCTAGCTAATACCCAACTTAAGGCTTGGTTATCGGTTTCTAGGTCGAACTTGACATGTTCCACATAGAGTCGGAACTTCTCTAGAGCAAATAAAACAGCCACTCTCAAGATAGAATATTTGGCCTCTTGGACCGATAATATCCTAGACGCATAGGCGATGGGTCGCCTTCCGAGTTCAGTTTCCTGAAGAAGCACAGCAGCCAACGCCGACGACGAGGCATCGGTTTGAGCGATGAATTTCTTCGAAAAATCAGGCATAGCGAGGACAGGGGCTTTGCAAAGAGCTAATTTCAGATCTTCAAAAGCGGCTTGTTGCGGCGGTCCCCACTCAAATATGACGCCTTTCCTACGGAGTAAGTTCAAGGGCGCCGCTCTGTTAGCGAAATTAGGAATAAATTTCCTGAAGAAATTCACCATGCCTGTGAACCTGGCAATACATTTGATATCATATAATCACAGGAATAGAACCAGCTTTTGGGTGGTTAGGCCGTGTGCATTATGCAGAGTTTCGTCCAGGCGTGCCATTTGGACTCATCAGCTGGAATGGCACGCCCCTCCACACGGCCTAACCACCCAAAATCTGGTTCTATTCCTGCGATTATAAGATCTGCGGCCGTGAAAGCCTTTTTTGATACATTTGATATCCTTAGGAGGTTTGAAATCACGGATGGGATCGATAGAAACACCATCGGGCGACACAATATGCCCTAGGAATGACATGCAAGGTTTAGCAAAAGCTACCTTAGATAACTTCACAGTCAACCCAGCCTTATGAAGGCGATTGAGTACAGTACTTCCTTCAGATGATCTAGGCGTTCTTTAAAGGTCTCAGAAAATACGACGACATCATCAAGATAGTGATACAAGCACTCAAACTTGATGTCGGAAAATGCCTATCGAGCAGTCTAGTGAGCACAGCTGCCCCCGTGGAGAACCTGAAAGGCGCGAGGCGGTACTCATACAAGTTCCAATTTGTGGCAAAAGCTGTTAAATGTTTCGATTCTTCAGCTAGAGAAATCCGATTGTACGCCTGATTGAGGTCTAGGATGGTAAAGAACTTAGCTCTCCGAAACCATGAAAAACAAGAGTGGAGGTCGGGAAGAGGCACAGACTGTAACACCACCCTCCGATTTAAAGCCCTATAATCACTGACAGGCCTGAAGCCAACTTGGGGTTTCGGCACTAGAAAAATGGGGGATGAATACGCCGACTTAGATTGTCGAATAATGCCGTCCTTTAACACTTGGTCGATGATCTCCTTAAGAGCCTACATTTTAAGTGGACACAGCCGATAAGGCGGAAATCTAACTGGGATCGAGTCCGTAATCTCAATCTTGTATTCAATAAGGTCAGTAACACCAAGAGTATCGGAAAATACATCTGGAAACGACTGACGCAATATATGAATACTCTCAGCCTGCTCCTCAGGTAGATGTCTAAGGTCTAACAACATCTCATCCTGGGTAGGCGAAACAGATGAACATGACACAGAATTACACTTAAGCAAAGGAATTTTACAATTGTTATCAAATTTGAAAGTGCACGACTTGCTCTGAATATCGAGCACCAGACCAGTAGAAGACATGAAATCCGCTCCTAATATTACGGGACAGGACAAGTGTTTGGCCACAAACAATTTTACTTCCCAGGTGAATTTAGAAATGCGAATTTTGGCAAATATGAAACCTAACATTTCTAATGGAGAGGAATTAGCCGAAACACACTGAACCCAAGACGAACAATAATCAGAAAATTTACAAACAGTCTTTAATTTGGAATACCACTCAGCCGAAATTATAGAACAAACACTCCCTGAATCTAATAGAGCAGTGACGGGTTCACTATTCAATTCAACTTTAAGAAATGGTACAGGTGCTGGGGTATCCGCCACAATTCTGAGGCATTCGTTAGGGCATTCAAATGCTGGGTTAGAATAACTGTTATCCTTACCCGAGCTTTCGCTGGGTTTAACAGGGGCTGAGCCTTGGGAAAATGACCCTGCCGACTCAGCCGATGACACTAGTAACTTTTGATTATTAGAGTTCGCGGAGGTTGCACCAGAAGTTGAACAGGAGGAGGTGCTATTGGCATTGCGGCAATTTTTGGCGAGGTGGGTAAACGAACCCCATTTGAAATATCCTTGAGATTACCCTGCCCCATTATTTGTCCCACTGGGTTTGATCAAAGGACACTTGTTACGGAGATGTTCCATAGACCCACAAGCATAGCATTTACGGGTGGTGAAGTTTCGGCGAAGTGAAGGCCAAAAATTATTAGGGGGTTCTTTCGCAACTCTTAAGGTGTCGGCATACCGCACTCCTTCGGCTGAGACAGCCATAGCCTCTAATTCTTCCAAGGTTTGGGGACGAGACTCAAAACATAAGTAGGATCTATAAGGTGGAGAGATCCCTTCAACAATAGTTTGCACAATCTGCTCTTCGGAAAATGCAGGGAGAACACTGGGTATAAAACTTGATATCTTGGATGTAATCCGCAAGATTTTCGTCCAGTCGCTGGACTCTGAAATAGTACTTCTCTATTAGAGAGGACATTGCATTAGCCGGAATGAAATTTGCCAGAAGGTGAGCATGGAATGGATGATTTGTCAGCTATAGCCTTAACTATCTTGTCCGATAGGACTCCTACGGAATATGGGTACGTAATTTGGAGTATTTGAGAGTGAGAAAGGGAAAACACTAGCGCATCTTCCTGAAATTCAACTAAAAACCTGAGAAATTAAATGACATCATTAGTGGAATTTACTGAAAATTTTGAAATTAATCTAAGTAACATAGCCAGAGTGGTGGTGGTGGTGGTGATTATTGTTTTCAGAGGAAGTACAACTAGGCAACCATCCTCTCTATAACACTAATCAGAGGGAAAATAGAAGGGATCCGACACTTCGGAAAATGAAGATATCGGTCATAGAACGAGAAGGGCCACGAAGGGCGTGAAAATGAAAGACTCCCTAGCCCTCGCAAACCTAATAGCGTCAGGGTCGGAAAAGAACAAGAGTTGACCAAGAGAGATCGGATAGGATAGATGAAAGTGAGGAGCCTGGCACAAGTAAGTGGAAGCAATGCCAGGACTCAGCTGTGGGCCCCGTGGTCGCCAACGGACGCTCCAAAGTTCAGAGCCCCTGGGGCCCCTTTTAGTCGCCTCTTACGACAGGCAGGGGATACAATGGGTGTTATTCTACCGCCCCCACCCACAGGGGGAATACCATAGCCAGAGAATGGGGCAAACAACTAAAACAGGGTGACATAATTGGTGACTGCCTAGAGGGTTCAGAAGATTCCGATACAGCATTATTCAAAAAAGAAAGGTGGAATTTGTTTGGGGTGACCAGACTCTGTTTCCAATGGGGCAGATGTTTGTTCCGCAGTCGCTTAATTGCGGCCAGTATCCAGTAATCGGGAGATCGTGGGTTCGAGCCCCACTGTCGGCAGCCCTGAAGATGGTTTTCCGTGGTTTCCCATTTTCACACCAGGCAAATGCCGGGGATGTACCTTAATTAAGGCCACGGTCGCTTCCTTCCACTTCCTAGGACTTTCCTATCCCATCGTCGCCGTAAGACATATCTGTGTCGGTGCGACGTAAAGCAAATAGGAAAAAAAAAAGATGTTTGTTGAGTTGCTACAGATTTTGTACTTTCTACATTCTCGGAAGGATCTTCCTAACTCACAATGTTTATCACAGGGACTTGGTCGGTTTTGGGAGCAGCTGCCCCAGTCAACAATTATTGATTAACTCTATTAGACATTTTCGTAAGGTGTTCCACAAGATTACTAGCCTCCTCAGCATGATCTTCCTTTAACTTTAGATACAATAGATCGCTAACCCTGTTATAAAAATGGAACAGTCTAGCCTGTACTCTCTTATGCTCATTAGGAGATGGCTCACTCACTTCAAAAAAAAAAAAACTACAGATGCTAGCGCAGTGGTATTGTCGGTGATAGTGGAGAGAGCCTCATCAATTTCTTTCTCCCCAAAAGTTGGGATACAAAGTGATAATTCCACTGATTCTTTAAGTTTGGTGGTATCTGCCGCAACCATGCCTCCAGATTGAACATTCCTAATTAGTAATTCATACATTAATTCCTCCTTGCGCAAGCAGCCGGGATGGAGGACTTCGCGAGGGCAGGACATGATGCTAGAAAATTTACAAATTTAGAAGAAAGAGAAAAAATCCAGCGACTGAGAAAACTCTTAGAGTTCGGTGCGGATTCTATGATTAGCCGTCAAAAAGGGCTTAATTGAGACCCATTCAACCACGCTCTGCTACCACGTTTTCCGGGCTATCTGTGGAACGCAGAGGTGCGGGCTTGAATGGGTCTAACTACAATGACAAGAATTGAATTAAAACTCTAACAAAGGTTATATTTCTTTCATTGTAAAAAAACAAACTTAACGAATTTCCACAAGGGAAAAATAACAATCAGGTACAATGCCAAACTTGAAACCAGATTAGGAAAAATGCAAGATAGAGAAACTTAACGCCTTAGGCTTTAAGCCCCTAGTTTTACAAGTTTACGTATGGAAGAAGAATTACACTGACTGACAGAGCAAATGCAACACCAAGAAGGAGTGGTCAGAACTTTATGCCAATTGCAGGGTAGACTGACGTCACTGAGGTATGCTCATGATGTGAAATGCGCCGCTGTGCTGCGCACGTAGCGAACGATAAATGGGACACGGCGTTGGCGAATGGCCCACTTCGTACCGTGATTTCTCAGCCGACAGTCATTGTAGAACGTGTTGTCGTGTGCCACAAGACACGTGAATAGCTAAGAATGCCAGGCCGCCGTCAACGGAGGCATTTCCAGCAGACAGACGACTTTACGAGGGGTATGTTGATCGGGCTGAGAAGGGCAGGTTGGTCGCTTCGTCAAATCGCAGCCGATCCCCATAGGGATGTGTCCACGGTGCAGCGCCTGTGGCGAAGATGGTTGGCGCAGGGACATGTGGCACGTGCGAGGGGTCCAGGCGCAGCCCGAGTGACGTCAGCACGCGAGGATCGGCGCATCCGCCGCCAAGCGGTGGAAGCCCCGCACGCCAAGTCAACCGCCATTCTTCAGCATGTGCAAGACACCCTGGCTGTTCCAATATCGACCAGAACAATTTCCCGTCGATTGGTTGAAGGAGGCCTGCACTCCCGGCGTCCGCTCAGAAGACTACCATTGACTCCACAGCATAGACGTGCACGCCTGGCATGGTGCCGGGCTAGAGCGACTTGGATGAGGGAATGGCGGAACGTCGTGTTCTCCGATGAGTCACGCTTCTGTTCTCTGTTCTGTCAGTGATAGTCACCGCAGACGAGTGTGGCGTCGGCGTGGAGAAAGGTCAAATTCGGCAGTAACTGTGGAGCGCCCTACCGCTAGACAACGCGGCATCATGGTTTGGGGCGCTATTGCGTATGATTCCACGTCACTTCTAGTGCGTATTGAAGGCACGTTAAATGCCCACCGCTACGTGCAGCATGTGCTGCGGCCGGTGGCACTCCCGTACCTTCAGGGGCTGCCCAATGCTCTGTTTCAGCAGGATAATGCCCGCCCACACACTGCTCGCATCTCCCAACAGGTTCTACGAAGTGTACAGATGCTTCCGTGGCCAGCGTACTCTCCGGATCTCTCACCAATCGAACACGTGTGGGATCTCATTGGACGCCGTTTGCAAACTCTGCCCCAGCCTCGTACGGACGACCAACTGTGGCAAATGGTGGACAGAGAATGGAGAACCATCCCTCAGGACACCATCCGCACTCTTATTGACTCTGTACCTCGACGTGTTTCTGTGTACATCGCCGCTCGCGGTGGTCCTACATCCTACTGAGTCGATGCCGTGCGCATTGTGTAACCTGCATATCGGTTTGAAATAAACATCAATTATTCTTCCGTGCCGACTCTGTTTTTTCCCCAACTTTCATCCCTTTCGAACCACTCCTGCTTGGTATTGCATTTGTTCTGTCAGTCAGTGTATTTACTTAAGGGCAGAAAACCCCTAATTCCAGTGCAGTTGCTCCCTTAATCACAATATCAAGCCTCCCAGAGGCACACTTTACAATTACAAAACTTGAAAAAGAGCTAACAGGCTCTCAGATCTCCAAGCCTACTCAAGGCAACATCAGCTTACAATTACTGGCCTCTCAAGGCACAATTTACAATTTGAAAATGATTTATACAGGGGTATTTAATACCCAACCTACGGGGTCTTCATGAAAAAGGAACAGATTAAATAAGTGGCCCTAAACACAAAATGAATGGAGGCGAACTGGGCTCCAAGATAATGAAAACATACAGGACTCTAGGCCGATGAAACAGGGGCTATTCCCAAACTACTGAGGTGACTCGTATAGAAATTACTTTAACACCTTACAGAAGAAAAAGTTACAAAACGTAGTCACCTCAGTCCAAGATGAAAGGGAGCGCGAGAGGGTAATTCACTCTCTATCCCCGATTTACAGTTAAAGAGCTTACGAAGTTTTTACATTAGCCGAAATATGATTTACATTTTAGAAAAGTTGGTTACATAGGCAGTTAATGATTCGGACCTTTCCCTCGGATTAAACTGCGGATGTAGCAAGAAAGAATAAACTTATGTGGCCATTACCTTGTAGATGTTCTAGCTGCCGACGAAAGAGGCCGCCCGCCTCCTGCTTAACACACATACTCAGAAAGATGACGATGAATTGGCCAAGAAACGTGAAAAGTCGCAGTTTAAAAACCCTCAGGGAATGTTCGAGATCATTCAATATGAAACTAGCCACACCCTCTTAATTTTATAACTTAAATTCAAAGGTAACTATCAAAATCGAACAAGAAGCCTATGATCGGTAGAAAATTAATTACAGAAAATTTTCATTGGCCAGATTCAAAACTGGCGGAAAGGAAAAGGTAATATTACCAAACCAATGTAAATGAACATCAATCAGTTACAAAAACCTAGAAATACAATACTTCGTTAAATTATAAGTTCTCTCACTTTGCACCAGGGTGCATGATCATAGTTTTTTGGTAGTGTCATCTGTGGAGAAATTTCCAAACTTCTTGATGTATAGCAAACAAAACTAGGAGAAATTCAGTCAGTTTAGGAAACTTCACAATAACAAAATTATTCAATATTTTAGTGGTGACATCTTCTGATTAGTGTTCCAAGTTGGTGTTGTTTCAGTTTCACTGTTTTACCAATAGAGGAGTTCATTTAGGCTCTGATTTTTAATGCACGGCGTTGGGGTGTACCTCCCGGTACATCAATAATAATAATAATAATAATAATAATAATAATAATAATAATAATAATAATAATAATAATAATAATAATAATAATAATAATAATAATAATAATAATAATAATAATAATAATTGTTTTCCTCAGGAACCAAAGTAAAAATAACCTGGCACTAAATAATTATGATTACCAGAGACGCAAGGGCGTTTGGAAAACCGTTCCTATGAATTTATTGTCAGCGTTGATCAAACAATTAAATTACATATATTGGGGTGGGATTACATCGTGCACACTTCATCGCTATTAAATTATAGTTAATTATTTTCCTTGATTAGGAAAATCTAGTATAGCCAGAATGTTTAACCATAGAAACATCTTAATCATTTTCCGAAATAATGGAGTTGGGAGTGACCTCTGAGTACACAACGTCGCAACGAGCACATATGACGGTGTCTTGGTTACTTCTCCTTCGTCCTCATGTTTGTCCAAAATCTTCGCCCACACGTTACCTGTTTCCTTTTCCACCCGGAATTCTTGTGATCGCGATTGTACCTACAAGTCATTTTGAACTCTAAATACGGTATGTAATCATGTCAGTGACTTTTCGGTTACAGATTTTAATCCTTACCAGTGAAAATATATCTTACTCCCCGTTTCAGATCTGCTATTGTAAGGAACGCAAGATATGACCATTTTCCCCTTATTCCTTCAAATTGGCGCACTTCACTTATAACATTTACGAAAATAGTGCTTTTATATGTTTGTAATACATTATTGCCTCGTATGTCGACAATGATTACTTGAAATATGCCCATGATGCCGCCAGTCCGAGCATTAATCACCATAGGTGCCCAACATCAGCTGATTTCTATCCTGGCGCCGTGTTCTGCCGGCAGCGCCCTCTCTAACTATTTGTATGATCGAAGGGCCTCCCAAAACCATTGAACTTTATAATATGCAGTACCGATGACGTTAGAGGTTGCTATAAAAAGAGAAGCCTCGCTGTGCGACTAGTTACGCCTGGTGATGCATGGCACTTATGAAGTTTATGAATGTTAGCCACCCTATCATAAAGCGTTAGATGAGTAAAACAGTCAGTATTATATTAATAAATTCATCTTCTCAGATTGAAAATGCCCGCGTATATGTTGTACCAATAGGATACTGAAGAAAGTAGTGGTAGAAATAATTCACTTGCACAAGGCAGACATACAATATTCATTCTACTTGCATGGCATTCCAAGTTGAATATATTAATGAAGTTCGAGTTTGCTTATTGATGTCATTCATCAAATTCCCTTCAATTTGTAAAGGAAATATTTACTTTAATATCAGTTGGTAAAGTACATATTTGTAGCGATATTGTCAAAATATCACGTACGTATATGTTACAAATTTCCTTTCAAAATACCGGAGGATTTAATGCAGTGGATAGTAACAGTAAGAAGAAAGATTTGTGACCAGTTCAATACATTTATTTACATGGTAAGCATTTTTCTAACACTCTCTATACACCGAGAATGTCTTCAGTGATAAGACGCTCGGAGGAGACTGAGGCGATAATAAGAGCAGTACGTATTAAGCCAATAAACAAGGTCCGATACACTATTACTGTTTTTAAATTACAATTTATCGAAGTTGGAGGAGAACGCTCTCTGTAGCAAGCGCAGGTATACTAGCTACTCCACCGTCCTAAGTCTACAAGACGTATCTCATTTCATTTTTATTTTCATTTTTTTAGGGATCACTCTACCTATTTCATAAGAAAAATTCGGCATTTCATTTATGAAGTGTTGAGACACAATACTGAATTACGCCACATCTCAGAAGTTTGTTGAAATCTAAAGAGACTTAACTGTATCATGGTTTCCTTAACTCTTAAATATACAGTAGTTCAAGAACCCTGTCAATAAGTTACATAACAAACAAACAATCATTCAAAAAGTGACGCAGTTTCTTATTTAGGAAATTGTCCATTTGCCAAACGTTTGAAATTATTTAGTCTTCGCTCTAGTACGGAAGCTACCGCCCCGCTGTACCGTGCCAGGCTCAGACTAACTGTTAGGACTGACAGTTCCTATACCGTCACTTGTATTGTTAGTAGCGTACAGCTGTAGTACAAAAACGGTGCTGAAATGGACTCCACATCTTGTATTTATCTTCGTCATCACCTGCTGAATATATTCATTCTTTTTATTGCCATGGAGGAGAGAGTCGCCCGGTACAGATTGATGGTCCTGGAACAGGTTTACTATTTAATTACATGCATACAAAAAAGGCGTCGCTAATGAATTTTCCCCGCTGTAAGAGTAAGGTAATAAAATGGGCTGGAATACATTAGCGAGTTCTCTTTGTTTTTGAATGCAACACGCGCATGTATCCCTTGTAACGCCAATACTGATCCTAGAAATTAAATCACCAGGCAGGAAGTAGAGTAATTTTGAAAATGGTCGGCGGAGAGATTCACTTAGCTTACAATATAAATACAGTTACAAATAGAATACTTAGCTTTACTTCAAATAATGTACTTTAAGCTTTCCAGATGCGTATAGTGCATGACTAGGAGATGCCATGTAAAGAAGCAAAATGGCCAATCGAATTTTGGATTTCGCGCTCGTCTTGACGTACGATGTCGACATGTGATATGTCGGGTATTAAAAATACAGAGAGTCATTGAAACTCAGTAACTGGTCGTAAACCTGGCTCTGATTGTATCCAAAATTAAAATAATAATATAATTTTTAGATGATTGTAATTTAACCCTTTAATTCACAATCAGCTTAACCCAGTTTGATAAAAGTTTGGTCTATATAATAGTAAAGAGACCAAACGATCTCAGAAGAACTAATAATAAAAACACTTAATTTTCCACCCTAGGTATCAATAATATTTAAACTAGCAGTTTCCCGCTGACTCCGCCCACAATGTACAAAGTATGGTGTAGTTTGTTACTATCCTCACGGATGTATTTGCAAAGTTTCGAGTTAATGAAATAAAGCACACGATCTGCTGTGATAATAGAATGTAATATTATGTCAACAAAACACTTGAAAATACATCACACAAAGAAATTGAATTAAACGTTCCTTGGAACAAAACTACGCGCCGAACTGTTAAAAAGTCCTTCAAAGATCTTCGTCATGGAGACAAATGTACTCATAACTTTTCTCAAAATTTACCAATTTAAGTAGTTATTACATCAAGAGAAAGCGCTGAGTGTTTTTGGATCAAAACGAACTGCGTACCACAATTAGAAAGAAAGATATGGTGCTTCAATGAGAAAAAATGTTGAAGAAATGAGACGTCAAATTGAATGTGCACTCACAACTTTCCTCAGAATCAACCAATTTGAATAGTTAAGAGCTTAAATTAAATAACTTGATCCACTGAATTTTCTTAGGTCAAAAAACTCCGCACCTCAATTAGAACCAATGATATTGCTTCAAAGAGACAAAAAATTGAAAAAATCAAATAATTTGAGGAAGGCGAAGTTAAGTGATTTATAGTACCTGATGACAAATCTGTGCATGAATACCTTTCAGTTTTTAAAAATGAAGGAAATCGACGGGATAGAATGACCGGACTGATGACTTTAGTTTTCGTAAATTTTTTAATATATAGATAACATCAAACTGATACACAATAATATTAAACAAACAAATAAGTATAACACAATTAGGAAGTTTAGTACTCTCAATGTAAACGTAACAGAGTGCAAAGAGATAAACAATTCGAACATCAATTACAGCAAATAGCGAATGGGTATAGTGCGCAAGCAGAGCCCAAAAAGGAACCAAGGATAAGAAGAACAACATAAAGAAAGTTCTGCTTTCTGTGTCACCTAGAAGATTAAAACGGAACGTCCATATTGCACCCATAAGCGAATTTGCCTAAATTAATTTACAATCAAATTGAATATTTCGCATATGAGATACCACAGTGAGGCTGTGAAACTAGCAGTCACAAAGGACCTTTCTGGCGCCAGCCTGACGGCAAATAGAATCCATGAAACTCTTCTCTAAGCACGACCCACTTGTAAACCATCCTTAGGGTTCCTTCCAATAAATTTTATGACACCGCATAGGAGCGGCGACTTGCTGTTCGTTCTCACGAGAAAAGCACGCGTTGAAGCCTGACCTACTTGGCTAGGACAATAGAAGACAACGACAATAACCGCCAATCCTTGGGAGGAAGCGGAGGCACCCATGTTTGGAAGAGCGCGAAAGTCTCAGCCAATCAGAAAATTCTAAATTTGAATGAACTGTCATACCGGGAAATCTACAGTCAGTATTTCGGCATTTGAAGCCCGGTGTGGTAGTGAAAAACAGTGTCCTGACTTCTTTATAATATTTGGTGAATTATCAGTGCGAATCTGTGGTAAATTAGTGCCTAATTAATAAAATTCAGCTTCACACGGAGGAGTAATAGGATCCAGAAGGAGGAGCTGTCATGGCAGGATGAGGCCATCCACCGGAAGAAAATAACACCAGTGACGCGCGCCGTCGTGTGGATTATCCTGTCATCATTTCCCGCGGCGCAATATCACATGTGAGTCGGACAAAATTTAGGAAGTTTTGCATATGAATTTTGAAAACCATAACCTACGGATATACGAGAAAGCGCTCCCGAGGACTAGATCATTACGCCACATCCCTTCCACGGAACTATTTTCCAGGTGGTGGGAGAGCTCTTTACAAAAACCCAGCAACCAGAGGGTCGAACGCTCAGTCGAATTCTCAGTGTCTTCGGAGTTCTCAGTTGTTTTGTTGAGTCTTGGCAGTGTTTCTGTAAGTCTCAGTCGTTCTCAGTTCTCAGTTATTGTCTTGAGTACTTTTAGTGTTACTTCAGTATTCTCAGTGAATTTACGTTTTGACAGAGTGACAGAGTGTGTCAGCAAATGCATTTAGTCAGCTTTATTTTGGCTGGTAAGAAAGCGATCAGACACTTGTAGGCATTTTTAGAAAGCCTTGTATTATTTACTTGGGAGAATAGCATTTCAGAGAAATGAACATTTTCACAGACTTTTACTGTACATGCAGGGAGAGTAGGCAAGAGCTACACTTTCAACTTAAATGAACTCACATTACTAGTCGAGGGAAACAAGTCCATGTTTTCAGCATATTTACATAAAGACATTTCTAACCAGCGGGGAGTGTTACATGTGAGATCAGTATAAAATTTTCTCCACAACATAAACTGTATTTTAGCTTGTTTCTACCATTCAATAAACTGTTGGCAAGCGAGATATTTACGGGCAGAAACTAGTAAAGACAGACAGGAAGGAGATTGACTTTTTTCAATGAAGGCCGCAATAGTAAACCTTGAGGAAACAGTTATGTCCCAGTGGGGTTAATGTTCTGTAAGCTGTAGTGTAAACAGAGCTGAGGGATCGGCGAGCAGGCCAGCAGGATTTCCAGGTAGATAGCAAGGCGACCATCCGTCTACACAACAGGCAGGAGTCTGCAGTGGCATGTTCTAACTTTCACTGGAGTGAGAGAAGTGCGAGTTTTTATGCTAATATAATCGTGTGTCACGGCATGGCAAGAATGTGTCAGATTTGCGTGTGTAAAAATCTGGAATACCACATCAGCTTGAAGATGGAATTCTAATTTCCACCATGACCGGGACCGCAGGGTGAACCAACCTGCCTCCACCATCACAGGTATGAGCATCATTAAATAATGTAAATAAATATGTAGGACCGTGGCAAAATCGATGATCAATGTAATTTAGAGTACTAGGTAGGGTTGTAAATAATTCACAGTTTTATAATACTGCTAATTGTAATTATAATAATAATAATAATAATAATAATAATAATAATAATAATAATAATAATAATGTTTATGTTGCACTTTCAGATAGGCTTATTTTGTGCACTTTGTTTTAGTAGATGTTGTTTGCGTGTTGTATGGTTTATTTCTGTAGTATGTCATTTTGACAGTTAGGAAGCTATGATATTTGATCTACGAGTGTAATGCCGTTTTATTATCATTTTCATCATGTTATTTAGATCGATGACTAGAGTCATACTTTTGTTTGAGTTTTGGTCTTGTAGACGCCACCGCGATGATTTCAATGTTTATTTTGCTATTTTTGCGCATTTCAGCTTGTTTTGTGTTGGGGAATCATCCTTCAGATGACCGGTTTTGATTGTACCGACCCCGCGTATTGTTGCGACGATTTTTGGTAGACGCGAGTATTTATTTCTGTGTAGTTGCGGTTACGTATGTTTCAACATCTGTGTTTTGAGAGGCAATCTCGTCATTTATTTTATATATGGAAATTGTGAGCGCCATTGATGAGTCAGCTCTGAGATTTTGTGATATGCAGTGAATGATCGAGAGATCGAGCTAGATGATTAATATCCCTGATGTTCTACGTTGATGATGGAAATATGATATTTGGACCATGTCTTGAATTGTCGTAAAAAGCCGTAATGTGCACGACAGATATTTTTGCCCGCCGGATACGAGCGAGGCTGTATTGTGAGAATAATGAATAATAATGACGTCGCGAATTAATGAGTTAATAAGAAGTGTGGAATGAAGAATTTAACCACGGGTGTTAGATGTGGTACGACATGGGTTACGATACTACAGGCAGGAGCCTGTATTTGTTTAAATAATTCCAGGGAAAGTGAATGCTCGGCAAGAAATGCTAGCCAGTGTACAATGTGAACAGAGCGACGAGTCAATGTGTTTTGAATAATTATGTAGAGTCACGAAAGACGTGAAGCAACAGTAATTTGTCCATCAAGGTTAAATAATATCATGTCCAGACATATATCGTCTGAAATTTGAGATTGCCGTCAAATTCGCAATATTTCATTTTGCTACTCGCAGCGGGGTATATTTTTCTGGAGACTCCGATTTGATTTTGCGCATTCTATCTTTATTAATTTCCAGTAGACCGCGATGGTGGGATCTAGTTTGCTTATTTGTTTTCCTTTATGTTTGTACTTTTACCGTTTATTTGGTAGGACGTAAGCGTATGTGAATTATTTATATTTGATTTGTTGTAAATAAGTAGGTAGATAGGTTAGTTTTTTTTTTATTTCTGTATTTTCTTTATCGGAGCAGTGTTTCTCCGTTAATTAAGGTAATGAGGTAAATAAGATTTCAGATGTTAGGTTTATGGGTCATCGACTATGTCACGGTCGAAACAATAGTAGTGGTATGCTCATACCAGGCATTTAAGTAATTACCAAACTTTCTTTTAAAATCCACTACATTTTTATTTTGAAATGAAGCGATCTTTAAATAAACCACTTGTATAAAACTGCCGCAATGAATGGTAAATAAGATGGCATCTGCCTCCATCTAGTGGTGATACCACAAATATGAATTAATAATGAAACGCAGTCAGCGGCAAAATTCAATAGAAATTTTGATGTACAAGGATCGCTATCATTCGATAATGTTAACATCAGGCACTTGGCCTAATTTTGGTTTATTTTTAAGCAGTCCAGTCTATCACAGACATAAAGGTGAAGTTTAAAATTTAGATGAGTGGTTGGATACACTCAGAGTGATGTTTCAATAATTTATTTGTTTAATCATGAGGTTTTGAATAAGACAATGGTTGTGTCGGAAAGGAAGTGTGATGTTCATGGCTGTTCTGTTTTCTTCGAATTATTTCCTTAAGTGATACACTTGCTTAGTGCAGTCCATGATGATGTAAATTTGGGTATTTTACCATATGACCTACATGTAATGAACATTGGATAACTCCTACGAGTCAGTGGTTTGATGACATAACAAATTTGATTTACTTTTGTGAGTCAAATATTTTAAATTTATTTTGAGAGATATTGTTTCTCCGTAATGTAATTCTGTATTTCAAGAAGGTGGTCATGCTGACCAGAGTTTTAAATTGAGTCATGTTACTAACTTGAATTTTTGTGAGATAGTTTCTCCGTAAATAATTTTGTATTTCAAGAAGGTGGTCTTTCTGACCAGAGTTTTAAACTGAGTCATTTTATTAACTTGAAGACAGTGTCAAGATCTAATTAAGGTGTTTGACCTTCAGTCAGTTTATTTAGGCAGTTTATGATTGTTATGTAAGGCAGTCCTTACTCTTTAATATTTTATTAGTCTCACTTATTTCATTTTGGTTACATTTTCACTAGTTCAGTTTACGTTCATTTTTTTAGCATTTTGCATTTTTATTTCAATAAATTAGTCTTTTATTTAAATTTTAATTCAGTCTTGGGTACCGTCATTTTAGTTAGTTTACCCCTTCTTTTCATTCCCTCACTCCTTGATCAGCGGGTGGCCTCTACGGGGATAACGGACGGGCACGACCGAGAAAGAAGAGTCTACATGCAGCGGTGAGTATTGTTTACATGTCATTTATTACAGGAGCAGCCGGCGCACAGAAGACAGAAGAGATCACCGCAGTTCTTGCCTTGAAAAGGGCACAGGGGCCGGAGTGAGGAGTGAAAAGCGTGGCGCCCAACGTGGGGCTTCCACCATCACAGGTATGAGCATCATTAAATAATGTAAATAAATATGTAGGACCGTGGCAAAATCGATGATCAATGTAAGTTAGAGTACTAGGTAGGGTTGTAAATAATTCACAGTTTTATAATACTGCTAATAATAATAATAATAATAATAATAATAATAATAATAATGTTTATGTTGCACTTTCAGATAGGCTTATTTTGTGCACTTTGTTTAAGTAGATGTTTGTTTGCGTGTATTTATGGTTGATTTCTGTAGTATGTCATTTTGACAGTTAGGAAGCTATGATATTTGATCTACGAGTGTAATGCCGTTTTATTATCATTTTCATCATGTTATTTAGATCGATGACTAGAGTCATACTTTTGTTGGAGTTTGATCTTTGTAGACGCCACCGCGATGATTTCAATGTTCATTTTGCTATTTTTGCGCATTTCAGCTTGTTTTGTGTTGGGGAATCATCCTTCAGATGACCGGTTTTGATTGTACCTATCCCGCGTGTTTTGCGACGAGTGTGGTAGACGCGAGTATTTATTTCTGTGTAGTTGCGGTTACGCATGTTTCAACATCTGTGTTTTGAGAGGCAATCTCGTCATTTTTTTATATATATGGAAATTGTGAGCGCCATTGATGAGTCAGCTCTGTGATTTTTGTGATGTGTTAACAGTGAATGATCGAGAGATCGAGCTAGATGATTAATATCCCTGATGATCTACGTTGATGATGGAAATATGATTTGGACCATGTCATGATACTGTCGTAAGAAGCCGTAATGTGCACGACAGATATTTTTGCCCGCCGGATACGAGCGAGGCTGTATTGTGAGAATAATGAATAATAATGACGTCGCGAATTAATGAGTTAATAAGAAGTGTGGAATGAAGAATTTAACCACGGGTGTTAAATGTGTTACGACATGGGTTATGATAGTAGGCAGAAGCCTGTATTTGTAAATAATTCCAGGGAAAGTAGATGCTCGGTAAATATGCTAGCTATTGTACAATGTGAGCAGAGCGACGAGTCAATGTGCTTCTTTTTTTTAATAATTATGTAGAGTCATGGATGACATGAGATAACAGTAATTATTGTGCACAAAAGTTAAATAGTATCATGGCCAGACATTTATCGTCTGAGGTTAGAGATTGCCGTCAAATTCGCAATATTGTTGCTACTCGCAGCGGGGTATATTTTTCTGGAGACTCCGAGTTTGTTTTGCGCATTCTATCCTTATTAATTTCCAGTAGGCCGCGATGGTGGGATCCAGTTTGCTTCTCTGTTTTCCTTTCTGATTGTACCTTTACCGCTTATTTGGTAGGACGTAAGCGTATGTGAATTATTTATATTTGATTTGTTGTAAATAAATAGGTAGATAGGTTAGTTTTTTTGATTTCTGTATTTTCTTTATCGGAGCAGTGTTTCTCCGTTAATTAAGGTAATGAGGTAAATAAGATTTCAGATGTTAGGTTTATGGATCATCGACTATGTCACGGTCGAAACAATAGTAGTGGTATGCTCATACCAGGCATTTAAGTAATTACCAAACTTTCTTTTAAAATCCACTACATTTTTATTTTGAAATGAAGCGATCTTTAAATAAACCAATTGTATAAAACTGCCGCAATGAATGGTGAATAAGATGGCATCTGCCTCCATCTAGTGGTGATACCACTAATATGAATTAATAATGAAACGCAGTCAGCGGCAAAATTCAATAGAAATTTTAGTGTACAAGGATCGCTATCATTCGATAATGTTAACATCAGGCTTTTAGCCTAAATTTCTGTTTATTTGAAAGAAGTCCAGTCTATCACAGGCAAGCAAGTGAAGGCTAACATTTAGATGAGTGGTTGATACGCTCAGATTTGATGTTTCAATAACTTATTTTGTTTAACCATGAGGTTTTGAATAAGACAATGGTTATGTCGGAAAGGAAGTGTGATGTTCATGGCTTTTCTGTTTTCTTCGAATTATTTCCTTATGTGATACACTTGCTTCGTGCAGTCCATGATGTAAATTTGGGTATTTTACCAATGACCTACATGTGATAAACATTGGATAACTCCTACGAGTCAGTGGTTTGATGACATAACAAATGTAATTTACGTTTGTGAGTCAAATAATTTTAAATTTATTTTGAGAGATATTGTTTCTCCGTAGATAATTTTGTATTTCAAGAAGGTGGTCTTTCTGACCAGAGTTTTAAACTGAGTCATTTTATTAACTTGAAGACAATGTCAAGATAGTCTGGTATATTTTAATTAATGTGTTTGACCTTCAGTCAGTTACTTAGGCAGATTATGATTATTTTTGTAAGGCAGATCCTTACTCTTTAATATTTTATTAGTATCACTTATTTCATTTGTTTACATTTTCCACTAGTTCAGTTTACGTTCACTTTTAGCTTTTTGCATTTTATTTGAATAAATTAGTCTTTTATTTAAATTTTAATTCAGTCTTGGGTACCGTCATTTTAGTTAGTTTACCCCCCTCTTTTCATTTCCTCACTCCTTGATCAGCGGGTGGCCTCTACGGGGATAACGGACGGGCACGACCGAGAAAGAAGAGTCTACATGCACCGGTGAGTATTGTTTACATGTCATTTATTACAGGAGCAGCCGGCGCACAGAAGAAAGAAGAGATCACCGCAGTTCTTGCCTTGAAAAGGGCACAGGGGCCGGAGTGAGGAGTGAAAATCAAGTTAGTAACATGACTCAATTTGAAACTCTGGTCAGCAAGACCACCTTCTTGAAATACAGAATTACATTACGGAGAAACAATATCTCTCAAAATAAATTTAAAATATTTGACTCACAAAAGTAAATTAAATTTGTTATGTCATCAAACCACTGACTCGTAGGAGTTATCCAATGTTCATTACATGTAGGTCATACGGTAAAATACCCAAATTTAAATCATCATGGACTGCACTAAGCAAGTGTATCACTTAAGGAAATAAATCGAAGAAAACAGAACAGCCATGAACATCACACTTCATTTTCTACATAACCGTTGTCTTATTCAAACACCTCATGGTTAAACAAAATAAATTATTGAAACATCACTCTGAGTGTATCCAACCACTCGTCTAATTTTTAAACTTCATTTGCATGTCTGTGATAGACTGGACTTCTTAAAAATAAACCAAAATTAGGCCAAGTGCCTGATGTTAACATTATCGAATGATAGCGATCCTTGTACATCAAAATTTCTATTGAATTTTGCCGCTGACTGCGTTTCATTATTAATTCATATTTGTGGTATCACCACTAGATGGAGGCAGATGCCATCTTAATTACCATTCATTGCGGCAGTTTTATACAATTGGTTTATTTAAAGATCGCTTCATTTCAAAATAAAAATGTAGTGGATTTTAAAAGAAAGTTTGGTAATTACTTAAATGCCTGGTATGAGCATACCACTACTATTGTTTCGACCGTGACATAGTCGATGATCCATAAACCTAACATCTGAAATCTTATTTACATCATTACCTTAATTAACGGAGAAACACTGCTCCGATAAAGAAAATACAGAAATCAAAAAAAAAAAACTAACCTATCTACCTATTTATTTACAACAAATCAAATATAAATAATTCACATACGCTTACGTCCTACCAAATAAACGGTAAAGGTGCACACAGAAAGGAAAACAAATAAGCAAAACTAGATCCCACCATCGCGGCCTACTGGAAATTAATAAGGATAGAATGCGCAAAACAAACTCGGAGTCACCAGAAAAATATACCCCGCTGCGAGTAGCAAAAATGAAATATTGCGAATTTGACGGCAATCTCAAATTTCAGACGATATATGTCTGGACATGATATTATTAAACTTTGATGGACAAATTACTGTTACTTCACGTCATCCGTGACTCTACATAAATATTCAAAACACATTGACTCGTCGCTCTGTTCACATTGTACACTGGCTAGCATTTCTTGCCGAGCATTCACTTTCCCTGGAATTATTTAAACAAATACAGGCTCCTGCCTGTAGTATCGTAACCCATGTCGTACCACATTTAACACCCGTGGTTAAATTCTTCATTCCACACTTCTTATTAACTCATTAATTCGCGACGTCATTATTATTCATTATTCTCACAATACAGCCTCGCTCGTACCCGGCGGGCAAAAAAAATATCTGTCGTGCACTTTACGGCTTCTTACGACAAATCAAGACATGGTCCAAATATCATATTTCCATCATCAATGTAGATCATCAGGGATATTAATCATCTAGCTCGATCTCTCGATCATTCACTGTTAACACATCACAAAAATCACAGAGCTGACTCATCAATGGCGCTCACAATTTCCATATATAAAAAAATGACGAGATTGCCTCTCAAAACACAGATGTTGAAACATGCGTAACCGCAACTACCCAGAAATAAATACTCGCGTCTACCAGAAATCGTCGCAACAATACGCGGGGTCGGTACAATCAAAACCGGTCATCTGAACGATGATTCCCCAACACAAAACAAGCTGAAATGCGCAAAAATAGCAAAATAAACATTGAAATCATCGCGGTGGCGTCTACAAGACCAAAACACAAACAAAAGTATGACTCTAGTCATCGATCTAAATAAACATGACGAATAAATAAAGATAAACTGGCATTACACACGTAGATCAAATATCATAGCTTCCTAACTGTCAAAATGACATACTACAGAAACAAACCATACAACACGCAAACAACATCTACCTAACAAAATGCACAAATAAACCTATATGAAAGTGCAACATTAACATTATTATTATTATTATTATTATTACTATTATTATCATTATTATTATTATAATTATAATTAGCAGTATTATAAAACTGTGAATTATTTACAACCCTACCTAGTACTCTAAATTACATTGATCATCGATTTTGCCACGGTCCTACATATTTATTTACATTATTTAATGATGCTCATACCTGTGATGGTGGAGGCAGGTTGGTTCACCCTGCGGTCCCGGTCATGGTGGAAATTAGAATTCCATCTTCAAGCTGATGTGGTATTCCAGATTTTTACACACGCAAATTTGACACATTCTTGCCATGCCGTGACACACGATTATATTAGCATAAAAAACTCGCACTTCTCTCACTCCAGTGAAAGTTAGAAGATGCCACTGCAGACTCCTGCCTGTTGTGTAGATGGATGGTCACCTCGCTATCTACCTGGAAAACCTGCTGGCCTGCTCGCCGATCCCTCAGCTCTGTTTACACTACAGCTTACAGAACATTAACCCCACTGGGACATAACTGTTTCCTCAAGGTTTACTATTGCGGCCTTCATTGAAAAAAAGTCAATCTCCTTCCTGTCTGTCTTTACTAGTTTCTGCCCGTAAACATCTCGCTTGCCAAACAGTTTATTTAATGGTAGAAACAAGCTAAAATACAGTTTATATTGTGGAGAAAATTTTATACTGATCTCACATGTAACACTCCCCGCTGGTTAGAAATGTCTTTATGTAAATATGCTGAAACATGGACTTGTTTCCCTCGACTAGTAATGTGAGTTCATTTAAGTTGAAAGTGTAGCTCTTGCCTACTCTCCCTGCATGTACAGTAAAAGTCTGTGAAAATGTTCATTTCTCTGAAATGCTATTCTCCCAAGTAAATAATACAAGGCTTTCTAAAATGCCTACAAGTGTCTAATCGCTTTCTTACCAGCCAAAATAAAGCTGACTAAAAAAAACTTAGCTGACACACTCTGTCACTCTGTCAAAACGTACATTCACTGAGAATACTGAAGTAACACTAAAAGTACTCACGACAATAACTGAGAACTGAGAACGACTGAGACTTACAGAAACACTGCCAAGACTCAACAAAACAACTGAGAACTCTGAAGACACTGAGACTTCGAAGACACTGGTCGCTGGTTTTTGTAAAGATTCCTCCCACCACCTGGAAAATAGTTCCGTGGATGGGATGTGGCGTAATGATCTGGTCCTCGGGAGCGCTTTCTCGTACATCCGTAGGTTATGGTTTTCAAAATTCATATGCAAAACTTCCTAAATTTTGTCCGACTCACATGTGATATTGCGCCGCGGGAAATGATCACAGGATAATCCACACGACGGCGCGCGTCACTGGTGTTATTTTCTTCCGGTGGATGGCCTCATCCTGCCATGACAGCTCCTTCGTCTGGATCCTATTACTCCTGCGTGTGAAGTTGAATTTTATTAATTAGGCACTAATTTACCACAGATTCGCACTGATAATTCACCAAATATTATAAAGAAGTCAGGACACTGTTTTTCACTACCACACCGGGCTTCAAATGCCGAAATACTGACTGTAGATTTCCCGGTATGACAGTTCATTCAAATTTAGAATTTTCTGATTGGCTGAGACTTTCGCGCCCTTCGTAGCGTGGGTGCCTCCGCTTCCTCCCAAGGATTGTCGGTTATTGTCGTTGTCTTCTATTGTCCTAGCCAAGTAGGTCAGGCTTCAACGCGTGCTTTTCTCGTGAGAACGAACAGCAAGTCGCCGCTCCTATGCGGTGTCATAAAATTTATTGGAAGGAACCCTAAGGATGGTTTACAAGTGGGTCGTGCTTAGAGAAGAGTTTCATGGATTCTATTTGCCGTCAGGCTGGCGCCAGAAAGTTCCTTTGTGACTGCTAGTTTCACAGCCTCACTGTGGTATCTCATATGCGAAATATTCAATTTGATTGTAAATTAATTTAGGCAAATTCGCTTATGGGTGCAATGCCCCCTTACGACGTTAGAAATCTTACGCGATAGTGGAAGATTTCTCAATTCAACCAATGATATTCTAGACATACTTGCAGCCATAAGCGAATGTATACTCCTGACTATGAAGTATACCTCTGCTTATGTCTGAGTTTTTCTCTGATTTCTCTCTCTAAAAGTTTGTTCTCTTTCTCGAGGTCGTCTGCAATCTGTTTCATGACTGCTAGTATCTCGGCTGAGTTCTGTTCGCATTCCGGACAATTCTCTTCTGTCTGTTGACCTGTCTCACTCTCGAAATGACTGTCGTCTCCTGGGTTCGTTGATAGGGTTTCCTGGTCATCTTCTTCTTCTGCTTCGGTACACGGGTCATCGTCATCATCTTCTTCTTCCGTGCCGGAACTTGTGTCTTCTCCTGCGTTTGAGCTCCTTGGTTTTTCCACGAGATTCACTTGAGCTGCGCCTGGTGCTATCCTGTACGTTTTAAGATTTGATGCATTCATAACCATTTCATTTTCTCCATCTAAACTTCTAATTTTATATGCATTGTTTTGCATATCTTGAACAATGCGGTAAGGACCGATGTACAATGGTGCGAATTTTGCGTAATACTTCCTTTCAGGATCGGAGATGGCTGGTCTACGGATCAATACCATTTCACCTACCCTTAATGGCTTGTGATATTTTTTTGTTCGAACCCTTCTCAGCCTGCGGTCAGCTTGCTCTCTTAAGCGCTCTTGTACCTGTTGTGTACATAGTTCCGGAGATAATAGGGGTTCAGGTGGACAATTAACGACTGGACTCCACGGCCTGGCCGGTTGTAAGCCATTATGCACAGTGGCCGGGATTTTCGCTGTTGCTTCATGGACAGTATTATTTATGCAGTCAGTGATCAATGGGAGAATATCGACCCATCGCCAATGCTGTTCCGGGATATAAATTCTGCTGAATTTTGCGATGACTTTCATTACTCTTTCTTCCGGGTTCGACTCTGGGTGACGTGTTGAACTCAGAACATGCTGTATTCCTAATTGCCTTAAACCTGTTTTGAACTCTGCGGAGGTGAACTGGGTTCCGTGATCTGTTAATAATTTCTCCGGTTTTCCCATGGCCGGAATTATTTCCCTATTAATGCATCTTAAAACTGACCTAGTATTGGCCTTTTGCATTGGAGAAAGGTTTGTAAATTTGGAAAATACATCCATGGTGACTAATATGAACTGATTGCCTCTCCGTGATTTCGGGATTTTTCCATAAATATCCATCGCGAATAACTCACGGGGCTTTGACGGTAGAATGGGAATTGGCTTCTGTTTTAAAAGGTAGGAGTTCGCCTTGACACGCTGGCAAGTGTCGCATGTAATTATTGCATCCCTGACAGTTTTCCTTAGGTCTTTCCAGATGAAAGTTTCCTGAATTGTGGCGACGGTCTTATCAATTCCTCCGTGCCCAATAACACGGTGTACATGCCATATTAGCTCTTCCTGTAATTCTTTCGGGACGACAATCTTTAATTTAGTATGATCCTTATCTGCATATTTTAACAATTGAATATTTAACAACCTGTATTCTTGTGCGGCCTTGTGAATTTCGTCATAACGAGGGTCCCCTTGTTGAATTGCTCCCTGGAAATACTGGATAATCGGCTGTAGGATTGGGTCAGCCTGTTGAAAGGTTGGTAACTGGCTCAGTCGGAGCAGTACATTCCGGTCTTCCTGTGTTAAGTCCACATAGTTTACCTGCTCTTCACGTTTATTTGGGTTCCTGCTTAAGGCGTCTGCTAAGATGTTCGCCTTGCCGGTACAGTGTTCAATGGTGAAATTAAATTGCTGCACGAATAATGACTATCTCTCAAAATAAATTTAAAATATTTGACTCACAAAAGTAAATTAAATTTGTTATGTCATCAAACCACTGACTCGTAGGAGTTATCCAATGTTCATTACATGTAGGTCTACGGTAAAATACCCAAATTTAAATCATCATGGACTGCACTAAGCAAGTGTATCACCTAAGGAAATAAATCGAAGAAAACAGAACAGCCATGAACATCACACTTCATTTTCTACATAACCGTTGTCTTATTCAAACACCTCATGGTTAAACAAAATAAATTATTGAAACATCACTCTGAGTGTATCCAACCACTCGTCTAATTTTTAAACTTCATTTGCATTTCTGTGATAGACTGGACTTCTTAAAAATAAACCAAAATTAGGCCAAGTGCCTGATGTTAACATTGTCGAATGATAGCGATCCTTGTACATCAAAATTTCTATTGAATTTTGCCGCTGACTGCGTTTCATTATTAATTCATATTTGTGGTATCACCACTAGATGGAGGCAGATGCCATCTTAATTACCATTCATTGCGGCAGTTTTATACAATTGGTTTATTTAAAGATCGCTTCATTTCAAAATAAAAATGTAGTGGATTTTAAAAGAAAGTTTGGTAATTACTTAAATGCCTGGTATGAGCATACCACTACTATTGTTTCGACCGTGACATAGTCGATGATCCATAAACCTAACATCTGAAATCTTATTTACATCATTACCTTAATTAACGGAGAAACACTGCTCCGATAAAGAAAATACAGAAATCAAAAAAAAACTAACCTATCTACCTATTTATTTACAACAAATCAAATATAAATAATTCACATACGCTTACGTCCTACCAAATAAACGGTAAAGGTGCACACAGAAAGGAAAACAAATAAGCAAAACTAGATCCCACCATCGCGGCCTACTGGAAATTAATAAGGATAGAATGCGCAAAACAAACTCGGAGTCACCAGAAAAATATACCCCGCTGCGAGTAGCAAAAATGAAATATTGCGAATTTGACGGCAATCTCAAATTTCAGACGATATATGTCTGGACATGATATTATTAAACTTTGATGGACAAATTACTGTTACTTCACGTCATCCGTGACTCTACATAAATATTCAAAACACATTGACTCGTCGCTCTGTTCACATTGTACACTGGCTAGCATTTCTTGCCGAGCATTCACTTTCCCTGGAATTATTTAAACAAATGCAGGCTCCTGCCTGTAGTATCGTAACCCATGTCGTACCACATTTAACACCCGTGGTTAAATTCTTCATTCCACACTTCTTATTAACTCATTAATTCGCGACGTCATTATTATTCATTATTCTCACAATACAGCCTCGCTCGTACCCGGCGGGCAAAAAAAATATCTGTCGTGCACTTTACGGCTTCTTACGACAAATCAAGACATGGTCCAAATATCATATTTCCATCATCAATGTAGATCATCAGGGATATTAATCATCTAGCTCGATCTCTCGATCATTCACTGTTAACACATCACAAAAATCACAGAGCTGACTCATCAATGGCGCTCACAATTTCCATATATAAAAAAATGACGAGATTGCCTCTCAAAACACAGATGTTGAAACATGCGTAACCGCAACTACCCAGAAATAAATACTCGCGTCTACCAGAAATCGTCGCAACAATACGCGGGGTCGGTACAATCAAAACCGGTCATCTGAACGATGATTCCCCAACACAAAACAAGCTGAAATGCGCAAAAATAGCAAAATAAACATTGAAATCATCGCGGTGGCGTCTACAAGACCAAAACACAAACAAAAGTATGACTCTAGTCATCGATCTAAATAAACATGACGAATAAATAAAGATAAACTGGCATTACACACGTAGATCAAATATCATAGCTTCCTAACTGTCAAAATGACATACTACAGAAACAAACCATACAACACGCAAACAAAATGCACAAATAAACCTATATGAAAGTGCAACATTAACATTATTATTATTATTATTATTATTATTATTACTATTATTATCATTATTATTATTATAATTATAATTAGCAGTATTATAAAACTGTGAATTATTTACAACCCTACCTAGTACTCTAAATTACATTGATCATCGATTTTGCCACGGTCCTACATATTTATTTACATTATTTAATGATGCTCATACCTGTGATGGTGGAGGCAGGTTGGTTCACCCTGCGGTCCCGGTCATGGTGGAAATTAGAATTCCATCTTCAAGCTGATGTGGTATTCCAGATTTTTACACACGCAAATTTGACACATTCTTGCCATGCCGTGACACACGATTATATTAGCATAAAAAACTCGCACTTCTCTCACTCCAGTGAAAGTTGGAAGATGCCACTGCAGACTCCTGCCTGTTGTGTAGATGGATGGTCGCCTTGCTATCTACCTGGAAAATCACCTGCTGGCCTGCTCGCCGATCCCTCAGCTCTGTTTACACTACAGCTTACAGAACATTAACCCCACTGGGACATAACTGTTTCCTCAAGGTTTACTATTGCGGCCTTCATTGAAAAAAGTCAATCTCCTTCCTGTCTGTCTTTACTAGTTTCTGCCCGTAAATATCTCGCTTGCCAACAGTTTATTGAATGGTAGAAACAAGCTAAAATACAGTTTATGTTGTGGAGAAAATTTTATACTGATCTCACATGTAACACTCCCCGCTGGTTAGAAATGTCTTTATGTAAATATGCTGAAACATGGACTTGTTTCCCTCGACTAGTAATGTGAGTTCATTTAAGTTGAAAGTGTAGCTCTTGCCTACTCTCCCTGCATGTACAGTAAAAGTCTGTGAAAATGTTCATTTCTCTGAAATGCTATTCTCCCAAGTAAATAATACAAGGCTTTCTAAAATGCCTACAAGTGTCTGATCGCTTTCTTACCAGCCAAAATAAAGCTGACTAAAAAAAAACTTAGCTGACACACTCTGTCACTCTGTCAAAACGTAGATTCACTGAGAATACTGAAGTAACACTAAAAGTACTCACGACAATAACTGAGAACTGAGAACGACTGAGACTTACAGAAACACTGCCAAGACTCAACAAAACAACTGAGAACTCTGAAGTCACTGAGACTTCGAAGACACTGAGAATTCGACCCTCTGGTCGCTGGGTTTTTGTAAAGAGCTCTCCCACCACCTGGAAAATAGTTCCGTGGAAGGGATGTGGCGTAATGATCTAGTCCTCGGGAGCGCTTTCTCGTACATCCGTAGGTTATGGTTTTCAAAATTCATATGCAAAACTTCCTAAATTTTGTCCGACTCACATGTGATATTGCGCCGCGGGAAATGATCACAGGATAATCCACACGACGGCGCGCGTCACTGGTGTTATTTTCTTCCGGTGGATGGCCTCATCCTGCCATGACAGCTCCTTCTTCTGGATCCTATTACTCCTCCGTGTGGAGTTGAATTTTATTAATTAGGCACTAATTTACCACAGATTCACACTGATAATTCACCAAATATTATAAAGAAGTCAGGACACTGTTTTTCACTACCACACCGGGCTTCAAATGCCGAAATACTGACTGTAGATTTCCCGGTATGACAGTTCATTCAAATTTAGAATTTTCTGATTGGCTGAGACTTTCGCGCCCTTCGTAGCGTGGGTGCCTCCGCTTCCTCCCAAGGATTGTCGGTTATTGTCGTTGTCTTCTATTGTCCTAGCCAAGTAGGTCAGGCTTCAACGCGTGCTTTTCTCGTGAGAACGAACAGCAAGTCGCAAATTTTAATTCAGTCTTGGGTACCGTCATTTTAGTTAGTTTACCCCTTCTTTTCATTCCCTCACTCCTTGATCAGCGGGTGGCCTCTACGGGGATAACGGACGGGCACGACCGAGAAAGAAGAGTCTACATGCAGCGGTGAGTATTGTTTACATGTCATTTATTACAGGAGCAGCCGGCGCACAGAAGACAGAAGAGATCACCGCAGTTCTTGCCTTGAAAAGGGCACAATATAGACACCGAGGCAGTCTGAGTGGTAGCCGAGGCCATACGACTATTATTATTATTATTATTATTATTATTATTATTATTATTATTATTATTATTATTATTATTATTATTATTATGTGTGTGTATGGACCCAATGGATCACGCAAAGCTCTAACTATTCTGTTTTCTGAGTTGCCAAACAGCTCTCATCCTTTCTCCGTGGATCCTTTTTCGTTCTTCTGTCCACTTTGCTCCAGTCTTCTTTTTCACTTCGTTCTCTGGTTGCACTTTCCATCCATAAGTTTTTTTTTCCTGTAGAGGTTTCTGTCCGCGGTGTCAGTTGAATTCATATGGGATTTTTCCAGATCCTTCTTCCAGTACCCATGGAATATTTTTTAGATGTTCTATGTAGGTGAGAATCTTGTGTGTCAGTCTACTTGCCGGCAGTCTACGAACGTGCCCATAAAATTTCAGACGTCTTTTGCGTATATCTGGTGCAATGTTGAAAGCTCTTCTGTCACTTTGCGTGACCTCAGTCTATATCCATCTTCTGTTTTTCGGGGGCCGAGAATTTTCTTCAGGATTCTTCTTTCTTCTTTTAAAATGTTTTCTAGGTCACTTTTCCCATTTAGTGTGAGGGTCTCACTGGCATATAAGACTTCGGGCTTGATTACTGTATTATAGTGTCTGATCTTTGCATGGCGGGACAAGCACTTTTTATTGTATATGTTGTGAACCCTACCGTAGGCTTTCCGAAATTTTTGTAAGCGAATTTTCTGGGCAGTCTTCTCGCCTCCCGTGGGTTCAAGTATTTCTCCCAAGTGCTTGAAGTCTGGTACTCGGTTGATTTGCCCATATGCCGTGTTCAAATTTTGGATGTCAAGTTTTGAGCAGAAGAACTTGGTCTTTTCAAAGGAAATTTGTAGGCCAACCTCCTTTCCAGGACATTCACTAAGGGTTTCAATTTTTTTAACGGCTGTGACTACATCATCTGTCAGTATGCCAACGTCATCTGCAAAAGCGAGGCATGATATCTCAATACCGTCTTTGGGTCGTCCTAGTCGTATTGGGCGCCAGTATCCCATGTCTTTCAATGCCTTCTCCCACTCGCGGATGACTTTGTCTAGGACGAGGTTGAAAAGAAGCGCAGATAAGCCGTCACCTTGTCGGACTTCAGTTGTAATCGGGAATGGTTCAGAGATCTCCCCTATGAATTTAACTTTGGAGATAGTGTCAGTGAGTGTTGCCTTGATGAGGTTGAGGGTCTTGGAATCAAGCCCTAGTTCCTCAAGAATAACGAAGAGAGACTGTCGATCAACCAAGTCGTACATTTTCCTGAAGTCAACAAAAATGCAGATGACCGGTTTGCTTTGCTTTGTATTTAAGTGTTGCCACCTGGGGAAATGTTGATTTTACTCTCACGAATCATCATATCTTGTAATCAAAGATTGGTCCAGTGTTTCCACTGGGAAATTAGGGCCAGGGATTGCTAGTTCCTGGAACGTAACTATACAGCCGTAAGTACGAGGTAAACAGACGCTGACCACTTCACCGCTCGATCCGAGTCAGACGCGAGGTGGATTTTATTTTTGGTTCTTCCGCCCTCTCAGCCATTGAGACATGTGTCCTCTTCTGCCATCGAAGCCGTTGACCACAGTTCTAGTTTCCTCAGTTGATCCGCGAGTGCTTATTTGACTACGTCTTATTCATACTTGTCCTGTATATCTACAGGAGACTTCCCCTATTAGCCATTGGGACGCGCCGTGTCGGGGTTGAGGGCCCCATCCCGGTGTCTCACGCAGGGTTATGCTTGGTTCGTACTCAGTTCGAAACTAAACCCCCACGTAAGCTGACCAGGTAATCATGTATTATGCTGCCCAATACATATGCGTCACATTGCCAGTCTTAAAAATGGCTGACAACAGTGGCCGGCAGTGTGACCTTGGCAACGCTGATAGTAAAATGAATATAGCATATCTTATTCGTAATTTCTATGGAATTGATGACAAAAGAAACAAAATGAGTGCAGTTATGTCAACTCTAGATCGTGTTATCTATGGAATAATTGTCGTATTTTCCAAGATGGCGGACATTTACGGCACGAAATTTATATTAAATATTAATCAAAACCCTCTTATGCAACAACAAAATCACAAGATAACACTCACTCACTTATAACACCATAAAACCACTATTATTCCTCGGAAGCCATAAAAGAAGTACAGTTCTTCTGTAAGCTGACAAATGACGCAGCACCATTACACACGATCTTACCCACTGCGCACAGATTATTATTATTATTATTATTATTATTATTATTATTATTATTATTATTATTATTATTATTATTATTATTATTGTACCACCCGATCCGTACATTTAAAACTAGCGCCTAGTATAAAGCCCTCTGCTAAATAAACTTTGAAACAACTAGCTCAAGAAGTTTGAATATTTCTCAACAGATGTCACTACCATAAACTTACGTCGTGCCCTCTGGGGTGAAGATCAGCTATTAAAATTCCAGAGTAATTTTGTATGTAAAAGTTTCCTAAACTGGAATGTTTAGTGTTTATTTTTTATGTTCAAATGTTATCAACACTTCTATTTCTTCCCGCCAATTTAAGGCGTTAGCCATGAGAAATTTCGTACATTTATTTATTCACCAATGACATAATTTTGATATTTATTTGATTATCAAATGAAAATTGTGGGTGTGTCAGGGCCTTGGCCCAGAGTTTCCTGGAACTTTCCCCTCGCCTATAAAAGCTGGCAAATTTCGGACCAGGTTGTCTGGTTGATCGCTCCAGTCTAGAGTGTGTTCGTAACGGAGGCGGAGGCCGCCTTATCCATCTTCGGGAGGTCCACCAGCTCAAGGTAATGGCAGGTCCTGTTTAAAATATGATAGTCTTTCAAAGCTATCTTGAGGGGAAAGTTTCAAATCTTTAGTAATGTAACTTTATTTTCTAAAATGCAAATTTCAAACTCCAAAGGTAAATTTCAAACAAGTCGAAAGAACTTAACCGAAATAAGGGAATATAGAGTGAGGTACCCTCTTGTATCCCCTCTCAACTTAATCTTGAGGTGACTATGATTTTGTAACCTTTAAAATCTGTCTTGTAATTTCTGTAACTTAAATATTTTTCTCTACCAAGTCACTTCTGCAGTATAGGCTCTGTAACGTTGGACCACAAGCCAAATAGGGTTTTAAGCGTTTAATATAAATTTTAAGGAGTGAAAGTGTTCGCCTCCTCACCATTTTGTTTTCTGGGGCAGTAATTTAACCTTTTGATTTTACCAAAGGCCCTGTAGATTGGGTACTAGTTACCTCCGTTAAAGTCTATTCCATTATTTTCATGTTAAGGATATCAGACTGTTGAGCAGTTAAGACAGTGTATACTGTTTAATTTTGGTAAATGTAGGTGGTGCCATTGATAGGCCTGGAAAGTGTAAATGTATAGAGCAAAGACGCCCTTCCCATTAATGTAAAGGTTGAATGGTGCCTTCGGAAAGCTAGAAAGGTATCATGTTTTGAGAGTGCTCCTGTAAAATAGCATATTTTGGGTACTCTGTCTCCTGGTGGTATTATTGAATGGAGCAGTGGTTGCTCTTGTCTCGTTGGCAAAATAAGAGCTCCAAGCTCGTATTGTTAATTAATGTTGTCTAATTGTTCTAGGAGTTTATAACATTACTTCTCGAGGTAATTGTTCTAGGCCTACTTGAGATTTTGTTATTCGCTAAGCGAAATGTTTGTTAAAATTTAGCATCTGAAAAGAAAATAAGGGTTAAGAAAGTAAATAAAACTGAGAAATTTAAAGTTTCAAATTAATCTTTCGACTTTCATGTATACATCCATTCATGCCCGCACCTTCTTTCACCTATAATCTCCACAATATCTTCGTAACAATTATTATTATTATTATTATTATTATTATTATTATTATTATTATCGATATTTGGCTTGGAAAATCAATTCTCATACGACTGAAGATGTCTGTTACAGAAGAAGACGAAAGATCTAGAAAGATGGACATTCCGACAAAGTATTTGTGTTGGTTTGGCTAAATGATCAGCGTCGTGATCTTCGATCCACAGGGCTCCGGGTTCGATTCCCGGTCAGAAACGCACAATAGTCAATACATGCCTCTAGAGAGGATTGGCTCCAGGAAGGGCAGCCGACTATAAAACAGGGCAAATTCCACATCAAGACCAGATCTCAAGAAACTGGGAAAAGGTCAAGATGAGAATAGTAAGTAAATCAGTAAAAAAATTATTATTATTATTATTATTATTATTATTATTATTATTATTATTATTATTATTCATGGAATACTCTAAGAGAAAACCATACGTTGCAGAAACGTAACAGTTGTAGTAGAAATACGTGCAAAAGTGGTGGTGGTAATAATAATAATAATAATAATAATAATAATAATAATAATTTCGTGTAGCTATTTCTAGCCGAGAGCAGGCCTTGTAAGCCAGACCTTCCGATAAGGGTGGGTGGCATATACTGTGTGTAGGTAACTCCGTGTTATTGTGGCAGAGGATAGTGTTATGTGTGGTGTGCGAGTTGCAGGGATGTTGGGAACAGCACAAATACCCAGCCCCCGAACCACTGGAATTAACCAATGAAGGTTAAAATCCCCGACACGGCCGGGAATCGAGCCCGGAACCCTCTGAACCGAAGGCCAGTACGTTGACCATTCAGCCAACGAGTCGGACAAGTGGTGGTGATGCAGTTACTGCATGTCAAAGATCCAGAAGTAACTGTACAAAATCTTGTTCGCAAACACAGAGCAAACGTTTATCATCAGCATTTAAATCAGAGTTTATCCGATTCAGTAACTTTGATCTAACGTAAAGACAGCCCGATCCTAAGATCCAGATAAGTCAATCACACCGTTCTGGTCACCGGAGTCCTGGGTTCGATTCCCGGCCGGGTCGGGAATTTTAACTTCGTCTGCTTAATTTCTCCAGCTCGGGGGCTGGGCGTTTGTGTTCGTCTTAAATGTGTAAGTTCAATTCATCAAGTCAATTCATAATTAATAATCAGAAACTTACACAATTGTAGCTGGCTAAATTGACGTTAAGACCGAAAACCAAAGTTAGAAAAATAATCACACTGTTCTAGACAACTACGTTATGTGACTGTGTAATGTATGTTGTAGTTATGTGTAAGAGAGGGCCGTGAGCCCTAACTTCGCCACATACCAAGGCATTAAATAAATAAATAAATAAATAAATAAATAAATAAATAAATAAATAAATAAATAAATAAATAAATAAATAAATACTACTACTACTACACTTAAGGAATTATATTTCATACACAAGACAAAACTATTTCACATGAAACCACTTTTTTATAGGTGGTTTAAGGGGGAAATGAGAATAATTTCTTGTTTGTGGAACTTCTTCAATGATTTCCTCAAACCATACGGAAAATCAAGTTTATAAGAATGTTTTGTGATAGCTGTTCCTCTCAGAATAAGAACAATTGTATGCTGTTCATCTTTAGTTTGACCGCACCTCGATATGGTCTTGAAATTGTATTTCCGTGAACTTTCTTACCAGGTGTATGCATAAATTTTTGTCGGTTTTTTGTGGTAAAGGAAACACGGTATTTTCAAGGAATATTCATCTTTTGTATATTCAAAAGATTGGCCATCCGCTTGAACGCACTTCGCCCATCTTTCAGGTAAGTTATGGATGACATGCCAGAAAAACTGCTTGTCTTTTGGGGAAAACCACTCACCGAGCCATTTTCCAACTTCCTCGAAATTGCTGAAGTGTTGATCTCCGAACGCGTGCTTCATTGATGCGAACAGGTGATAATCAAATGGTGCCAGGTCGGGGCAGTACGGAGGGTGCAGAAGGATGTCCCATCCAAGCGATTTCAAGGTGTCTTTCACTGGCTTTGCAGTTTGAGACGGCGCATTATTGTATAACAAAATCACTCTGCTATGTCTGCTGGCCCATTCCGGTCGTCTTTCGATCAATGCCTAATTTAAATTAATCTTTTATTGGCGATAGCGTTGTGTATTGACGGTTTCGTCGGGCTTCAAGAGTCTTCGCACTTTTGTGGTCTACCAGAGCGCGCACTATCTTTCACTGATCGCATGTTCTAATCGATGGAGTGTCTTCACCATATTATACCAGCAAACGATGACTTTCCACATTCTTTTCCCTTTGACTGAATAAGAAAAGCAATGTGTGCCGCAAATGTTCATTTTCAGACACAAACGTAGACATGATCACTGAACAATACAACACCGACGCTAGTGTTTGGCGGACTCAACTTGTGTGTGTTGGTTGGCCTAGGTTAATGCTAGACGAACTAGCAAACTGACGTATGCATTAAATTCATACGCTGAGTACTGTTTTCTGGCGTCATCTCTTAGTGAAACCGAAAAAGACTTATGCGCACACCTGCCACATGTCTGTCGACAGATCGTTTCGTACAGTGGAGAAAAAGTTTAGTAAAATCAAATTACAGGGTCACCCGTTTGGAATGTGAGAAAAGTAAAACGTTATACACAAGAAACTATGCTCATTTATTGCTTGTAAACGGTACATTCATGTTAAGGAGAGTCTGGAGTTTGTGTCACAGCACATTAGCACTCAACATGTCCACCATCGCGCGTGCGGCACAAACGATACCTCATATCCATGTTGCGCCACGTGGCACGCAGCATTTCTGGAGTGATTTGCTGAAAGGCCGCTGTAATCTCCCTCCGTAGGTCAGCCAGATTCTGTGGTCTTCGTGCGTACACTGTCGACTTGACGTAGCCCAATACAAAAATATCTGGAGGGGTTAGGTCAGGGCTATTAGGAGGCCATGGGATAGGTCCACCACGGCCGCACCAGCGATCGTTGAATATGAGGTTTAATTGTTCCCTTACTATGCGGTGGAGCACCATCTTCTTGATAGATAATGGTGTCCAGTATCCCATCTTGCTGTAATTGTGGGACCACATACTGCTCAATCATGTCAATATAATTGACGGCGCGAATAGTCTCTTCCGCAAAAAAGAATGGTCTGTAGACTTTATCAGAGGTCACTCCGCACCACACATTCATTCTTTCGATTTCGTATGAGACATGTAGATTTTCTGTTGTCCAAATCATGCAGTTATGCGTGTTGACTCGGCCACTCACATGGAATGTGGCTTCGTCCGTGAACATCCATCGTTTTAAACATTGATCGTCACCTTCCTGCCGCTCACACATCATCATAACAAAATTGAGTCAAGCTCCGTAATTCAGCTGTGTCAATGCTTGCATGCGCTGCATACAGTATGGATGCATGTGAAGATAACGCCTAACAATCCTGTGACATGTTGTGTATAGTGTATTTTGCTCTGCTGATAAGCGGCTGAGTGACTTTTGTGGACTCTGCGTCATGGCTTGTCGAATATCTTCCTCCTTGTTGCTATCACGCCGCCTTCCACCTGTGTGAGGCATCTGCAATCCATTTTCCAAAAACATGTTGTACCATTTAACAATGTCCCGATGTGATGGGACATGCCTGACGATGTACTGACGTCTGAAAGCTCGCTGGGTCTCCACTACATTCACCATACGACACACTGAGCGCGTTGTTGTGGTGTAACGACCATCTTCACTCAACTCTGTATCAACACTGAGCACTGAGCGCGCGCGCGCGCGCGCGCTAACTTGTTCCAAGGTCTGTCTAGGGAGGTCTGGTCACGCTACCACAATCCTTTGCGGTGGCGGCCATATTGGGTCTCAAATATCGTTGTTACGTGGGCGTGCCCGATGTAATGATGTGAGTTATTACTTGTATTTTGAAGGAAAACGGGATACTGCGCCGCACCAAATTGTCAAAATAAGATAACAGACGGAATTTGAGTGTTTCGCTTCCCGAGAGATAAGCAAAGGAGAGCTCAGTGGGTACAAAACTGTAGGCGTGACAAATGGCAACCTACAGATAATTGCTTCTTGTGCGAGGTTAGTGAAGTTATACATTCGTATTATTCCTGAATAACAGTATGTTTATATGAACGATGTTTTATATTTATAGGTCTTATTATATATATATTTGCTAGTGGCTTTACGTCGCACCGACACAGATAGGTCTTATGGCGACGACGGGAGAGGAAAGGCTTACGAGTTGGAAGGAAGCGGCCGTGGCCTTAATTAAAGTACAGCCCCAGCATTTGCTTGGTGTGAAAATGGGAAATAACGGAAGACCATCTTCAGGTCTGCCGACAGTGGGGTTCGAACCCACTATCTCCCGGATGCAAGCTCACAGCCGCGCGCCTCTAACCGCACGGCCAACTCGTCCGGTGTATTTTCTTCGAGCATCATTTTGAAGAATCGCAATTTGAACTAAAGAGGGCAGATGGACGGAAACTACTCAAGTGGAATTCCATCCCAACAATTTACAACGTCCCTAATCCACCTAAGTCTTTGACATATAATAGGAAACCTCCCAAAGAAAGAGAATTGTCTTTCAAAACAAGCAAGAAAAGTAACAGGAAATGTGTAATACTAGTATTGATGTTTATGAAAATTTCCTTTTCATGTGTCCGGCTTCATGGCTAAATGGTTAGTGTGCTGACCTTTGGTCACAGGGGTCCCAGGTTCGATTCTCGTCAGATTCAGGAATTTTAAGCACAATTGGTCAATTTCGCTGGCACGGGAGCTGGGTGTATTTGTCGTCTTCATCCTCATTTCATCCTCATCACGACGCGCAGGTCGCCTACGGGAGTCAGATCAAAAGACCTGCACCTGGTGAGCCGAACTTGTCCTCAGACGCTCCTGGCACTAAAAGCCAAACGCCATTTCATTCCATTCCTTTTCATGTAAACTACAGACAGTATCATTCTAACCCTACATGCAACGTAGAAATGTTTCACAGATATTTGAAATGCTTGTTCCTGTTCAGTTACCAATTATAATCACAACAAACAATAGGCCTATCACTTCAAACCAACAATTTATGTCCAGCTGGCGATCATTACAACAATTGTATTGATAATAGCAGTCTTATACTGTAGTGTAGTTATTATTTACAGCTAAATTTCATTCATCTTAAATGCTATATAGAGTACATTATATGGCTCGACAAATACTTAAAGATCACAACACTCGCTTCACTCGCACTAACCAACTACTGTAATTTAATGTACCGTAGCCTAACATAATATCCTAATGTAATCCCTAAAATAGTCTAACCTAGGTTAACTCAGCTTAATAGTGACTGAATTTCTATTTCTTATGAAATCGTGTCTACCAATGGCTTTAATTTTCTTAACCATTATTATTATTAATTATTATTATTATTATTATTATTATTATTATTATTATTATTATTATTATTATTATATGCATGAATATTAGGAGTCAGCTAAGAGCCCCATGGTCGCCAACTCACGCTCACTGGTTAGGAGAGCCTGACGCCCCTTTCAGTCGCCTCTTATGACAGGCAGGGGATACCGTGGTTGTTGTTCTATTGTCCCCACCCACGGGGGGAAATCTATTTTGGGTTGTGACTACGAGCTCCTTAGCTGAGTCTTGACAATGCTTTCACTATTCTAGCCCATCCGACCTCCCCTGGTCAACAGTTGTTCTTTTCCGACCTCGACGGCATTAGCGCATTCGAGGCCTAGGAAGTTTTTCATTTCCACGCACTTTGTGACCTTCACCTTTCTTTTGCCGATACCTTCATTTTTCGAAGTTTTGGTCCCCTTCCATTTGTTTTCTTCTGATTAGTGTTTATAGAGGATGGTTGTCCAGTTGTACTTCCTCTTAAAATAATAATCGCCGGGCGCGTAGAAGCGCGCGGCTGTGGGCTTGCATCCGGGAGATAGTAGGTTCGAATCCCACTATCGGCAGCCCTGAAAATGGTTTTCCGTGGTTTCCCATTTTCACACCAGGCAAATGCTGGGGCTGTACCTTAATTAAGGCCACGGCCGCTTCCTTCCAACTCCTAGGCCTTTCCTATTCCATTGTCGCCATAAGACCCATTGTGTCGGTGCGACGTAAAGCCCCTAGCAAAAAAAAAAAACAATAATCACCACCACCACCACTTTGTACTATATAGCTGCATGGATTATCAATAAACTAGTTAAGAGTAGCTAAGAACATCACTCTTGCTGTTTACGTGCAGAATATTTTTGCCTTAGAACCGACAGAAATGCCACACGAATGGATAACAACAGTTACCATACATAATTTAATGCACTCAACTCAAGAGGCATTCATAGTTTGTCAACATACTGGGGTAACCTTTTAGAAACGCAGTATCGGAAATTACTCTCTTAATAAAGAAAACGCTGAAGGTAATTTATTACAACCGTCATTTAGTACTTTAAATACAGTATTTCAAGTTCAGTATTTCATGTACCAGTAAGCATAATATGACACAGGTGCTGTACAGATTTCTATGTTTCTGTCAATAAGATTACGTATTTGACCGATGATATTAATAAGAAACACAGTAAGACCAAGTTGTAAGGAAGTAAAAGAGAACATCATGAGCTTTTCTGTTGATTCTTGTTTCTCAAAAAGGAAAGAAAGAAAAAATAGAATTTCAGGCTCTGTTAATTATCTTCCTATTCAAACAGCTGTGAATGTATTCATATCATTTAAGTGTCATACAGTTATATATACATGGTCAGGAGATGCCCAATTAAATTCTTTATCAAAATTGGTTGGTATTTTGTTTTTATTTCGATGTGCGGTACTGAAATCCTCTAAATTCGAATACACTTGCCTTTGGTTACGCTCGCTTAAAGACCCAATATGGCGGCTCCATAAGTAGCATTCGTGACTTATAATTATTTCGTGTGGCTATATCTAGCCGAGTGCAGCCCTTGTAAGGCAGACCCTCCGATGAGGGTGGGCGGCATCTGCCATGTGTAGGTAACTGCGTGTTATTGTGGTGGAGGATAGTGTTATGTGTGGTGTGTGAGTTGCAGGAATGTTGGGGACAGCACAAACACCCAGCCCCCGGGCCATTGGAAATAACCAATGAAGGTTAAAATCCCCGACCCGGCCGGGAATCGAACCCAGGACCCTCTGAACCGAAGGCCAGTACGCTGACCATTCAGCCAACGAGTCGGACATTCGTGACTGACCTCCCTAGACAGACCTTGCTTGTACCGCCTCTGTACCTGACATCTGGTGATTGCACTATGAACTACACCGCTGCGTTGTCTCGTGGAAGTCATTATTGCAAATAGAGTCATTGTTAACTCCCATCATTGTCACGTACATTACAGAAAATTGCATAGATATATGATATGCATTAACATAATAGCTATAACGTTATACTTTTCTGACATCCCAAACGGATGACCCTGTATTGTTCTTTCTGAGATGTAACTTATGATGCAGTATTTGGGAGTGTTGTATCTGTTCACATTCTAGAATCAGATGTTAAATAGGTGATCTGGCAGAAAGTAGTACAATATTCAGTTCCGACCACAAAATAGTTTCAAATTAATGAAGATAAACGACTGACAGTTGACGCAAAATCAGATTTGGTTGGGTTTTATGCTTCTTATAATATTGAATATGTCTGTCAACACAAAATGATAAGGTGAGGATTGAGGTATGATCTCGTGGTAAGAAATATAAAGGAGGTAGGATATAAGGGCCATGAACAAGAGGCAAAGACGATAAACATTTTATCACTGTTATCAACTATGTGATATAAAAAGGTATAAATCAAGTCTAATTTCACAAAAATATTGTAGAGGTTAATACAGATATACAAGATGGTGACGGTAATAATTCAGTTGAGGACTGAATACTGTATTGATTATGGATGAAAATGATTGTGTGAACAGAAATTGTAAACTTACATTGAATGTTTAATAGAAATATTCACTATTAACTAATATAACAAATAACAATTCCTCTCCAGCTTGCATTTTAGTGGAATTATATTTGTCCTGTAACTGTTCGAAATTGAACTTTCGTTCAAAAATATATCAGATCCTAGTTTTGTTTCCAAAAGGTATCAAATACAAAATAATTTAATTAATAACAAAGGATTGCTTTTAAATATGGTCTTTGATATCGGATGAATATATGAGCAAAGAATGACTGAGGTTTCTTTGATTATATCGTCGCTGCTGTTCCAATACCGCAAATGTGACAATGCTCTTCCTATTCATTATTTCCCTTAGGACTGGTCACGCCTTCCAGTCACATATGGATAGCAGTCCATCAGAACAATTTTCGGCGTGTTCATTTTCCTATGCCAAGGTGTAAAGGAAAATAACCGTACATTATACTGTAGGAGTGCGTAAATATGCCGTGAGTACGGTACGGTAAGGTTCATTTCCTAGAGTCCACCTGTCCTTGGGTAGGTTTTAGGACCAATATTATTTCTATTTCCTTGAATTGACTAGGGGTTTATACGAAACCAAAAACCGTAATTTTGCACTCTCACAAAATATACACAATCGAACTTACGGAAATCTACCTGCTGTAATGGAAATCAATTTCTAAAACTTTTCTCACGTACATAATTTCGATACGATAATTAATAAGGGAGATGTCATTAATAATGAGTGAAATGCGCACAAATGTGCAAAGAGTTAATAGTTATTTGTTTTTACTGTACTCGTTGATTGATCTTGTTCTTTTTGCCCTTAAGTACAACTTCCTCACATAGAGAGCACACACACTCGTCGTTCACCTCATGGAATCGCTTAGTTGCACACAGCTTATGGTGTAAGCCATGGACTGCCATCCTTGTAACTACATATCGCTGTTCGTAGTTCGCTTCTGTCCATTTTTGCGCCAGCATGGCGTCGGTGGCATAGAATTCGAACTCGATTTGGGCTCGTTACATTCTTCTCTCTTCAATTATCTTTGCGCTTTGTCTTGTGAATGGCAGAACTAGATTGATTCTTAGATCCTCAATATAGAATGGCTCTCTACAAAGTTCGTATACTAGTCTGGACTTTGTGTATGTAGACACACCTAATACTCGCTTTAGAAATCTGGCTTTTAGTTTCTCTAGGGTCCTAAGGTCAGCCAGGGATAAATTTTCCCAAATAATTTCAATGCCATATGTGGCTATTGGGCTCATCGCAGCATGAAATAGCTCTATTGATGTTTTTAAAGGTAGTTTTTGGAGGTATTTAATTCTGTATATCGCTTTGATGGTTGTTGTTGCCCTTTCCTTTATGTGCATTTTGTAGGAGTTGATAGTCGTTTGTAAGGTTATTCCAATGTATTTGAAGGAATTCGTTATGTCTAGTTCTCTGTTCTGAAATCACAATTCACAATCGTATGACTTTACATACAGCCACAATCATCAACGGAAGATGCGTTCGAGTCAGTTGCCAAACAATCTCTCTAATCGAATCTGACGAAAATGCTATAATTGCTGGGGATCCAAACTGCAGATTAGACAAGCCAGATCATAAAAGCGAGTTAATCTCTAATCTAATGACAGAAGAGAATTTCAAACTGGTAAACAGCAAAGAGCTCCTAACGTACTTTGAGCACAATGATGCAAGTGCCATAGATCTAGTATTTATCAAGGGAAGATCACTAAGCTCTATATCACAAGGTGGACTCTGGTCGTTGGCCAACACACCGCTCAGGAAGCACATTCCCATTAAGACATGCATCGAAATCAAATCAACAGTAAAGGAAACAAAAAATACCAACACGGCACCCAAACTGGCGAGAAAAAAACACTGAAAACAGGACGGAGAACTTACGGAAGGGTGTGGAGGAACCGATGCACCCCCTTACAACCAACAACCTCGATCTGGCTGTGAAAACCATAGAAGACAGCATTAGGTCAGTCACCGTCCCCTATAAGAAAAGAAACGCGAAGCCATGGTTTGACAGAGAATGCTATGAACTAAGACGTATAACACTGCAAGACCTCCATAAAGCGAGACATAGCGGAGAAACAGAGGACATTAAAGAATACTCAATGAAACGACATAAGTACAAACTCACTCTAAAAGATAAAAAAACGACATCATTAGAAACAAGAAGCAGAAACATTAGTCGAAGAGGCGAACAGGGACCCGTTCGTCGTATTAAAATGGAACAATGTCCAGCAAACCACGACAATACAAATGGACGTGTGGGAAAACCATTTCAATAATATCCTCAACCTGAAGTGCACCACTCCAACCACTAGTGTATCAACACGAACAGGAAGTCAACCAAAGTTGCACCCAATCCCAGTAACGACTCATGAGGTGAAACAAGCTATATCAAGAGCCAAAAGCAGGAAAGCTGCTGGCCCTGATGGGATCTACAATGAACTTATCAAGGCAACCGACGATGTACTCCTAGAAGTGTGGACTGAGTTATTTAATGCGTGTCTAGACAGCGCACAAATACCTGAATCTTGGAGGAGGTCCATGATGAAAATAATCTACTGTATAAAGGAAAAGGAGACAACATGGACCCAAACTCATTCAGAAGCATCGCCCTAGAAAACAAAGTTTTCAAGATCTTTATGAGAATAATCACGGACCGATTAGTGAGGGAAACGGACCATCTCCTCCCTGAACGTCAGTATGGCTTCAGAAAACATCGCTCGACACTGCAGGCAATAACGAACCTAATAAGTGAAATAGAACAGGCCTTAAGATTTCCAAAAGGAAAATACTACGCAGTATTCATCGACTACACAAAAGCCTTCGACACCATAAACAGAGAAGTAGTGATTGAGAAACTAGCACAAATGATTGGAGAAACACACAACATTACAGTCCCTCTGAAGAATATCCTAGAATACAACATAGTTAACATAAATGGTGGCATCTCTCTTTCCCAAGATATTTACCAGGCCAATATAGTAATGCAGGGAGACCCAATTAGTCCGATACTGTTCAACATTGCAACTGCAGACGTATCGAAAATAGTAGAATTCAGTGAAGCAGTATCACAACACATATACGACATGGTAATTGGGTCACCCAACCTAGAAGACCTTCAGGAAGTAGTGAACAAGCTGGAAACATGAGCAGAAGAAAAAATGATCTGCAGATAAACAAATCTAACACAGTAATGATGACGTTCAGAAAAGGAGGATGACCTGCAAAAAAGGGAGATGCCATTAACGGACCGTTTTTCATTCGAAGTTCGAACGGACTTTTTCGCTTGTTTGTGGATTTGTCTGTTTGACCATTCGTTGAATTCTTATAAATGGGAAACTACTGTGTATATTTCTACCAAACTTTATATCTGCTCTTGCGCAGGTTTTAGAGCCAATATTATTTCCAAACTCCGAATTGGTTTGAGGGTTTATAGGAAGTCGAAACAGTAATTTTACCCTACCAAAAATATGTATGACCCCATCTTAATGGAAAACTACCACCCTTAGTGAAGATCAATTTCTAAAAAAGTTTTTCTGCCGGGCTGAGTGGCTCAAACGGTTAAGGCGCTGGCCTTCTAACCCCAACTTGGCAGGTTCGATTCTGGCTCAGTCCGGTGGTATTTGAAGGTGTTCAAATACGACAGCCTCGTGTCGGTAGATTTACTGGCACGTAAAAGAAATCCTGCGGGACTAAATTCTGGCACCTCGGCGTCTCCGAAGACCATAAGAGTAGTTAGTGGGACGTAAAGCAAATAACATAATAATAATAAATGTTTTTCTCGTTTGCACCTTTTCGATAGGAGGATAACAAGGGAGTTATCATTACAGGACTGTTTTACAGGCTGTCATGTCATTTGAAGTTGGGTTAAATGGTTTAACTAAAGAGCCATCTTTTCGATAGGACAGATAATAAGAGAGGTTACCGTCAACGATTGGTTTGATGATCCTAGGGCCACAGCGCCACTCTCGGTTTCAGATGAACAACAATATGTAACCCAGAAAGAGGGAGAATTAAACACAACTTCGGACCGGGAAATGTACAGTTCAATAACTCTGTGATCTGCCCCATTATGTCTCCACTTTGCTCAGCTTTATCGTACTTCACGTTACTGCCACGTGTTTTCAGTTTAACATCCCGCTTGAATACAGGCATCTAACTTCGCATAAATTCATGAAGGAATCGTGGAATCGATTACCAATTCCCGCGCGCAAAACGGGTACAGTGACTCACGTAATTATTCGGACACGTTAATTACAGCCTTTGCTACACACTGGCCCTAGGGTCCAGAGAAAATTTTGAACACGCAAACTAGTTTCTGATAGAACCCAGTTTGACAGATTCAACACGGCGTTGAAATCTATACTTTTAGAAAACAGGAGAGAACCAGTGACCTTAGAACCTCAGGACGCAGTTAACGTGCTTCAACAAAATTATCCGGACACAAGTCAGTTGCCGTGCAGAGGTCGTGTGTAGAAGAGCCACGGACAGTGTGAAGGTAAACATTCAGTGAGTTAGAGTACTGTGTACAAATTAAGTGAAAATGGGCCTCAGAGGAACAGAGAGCACAATCGAACAGTGGCAGCTAGCAATTTTTCACCATGCTAAAGGTAAAAGTTATCGTAAAATTGCTGAAAGAAAAGGGCAGTCTCTGATATTATCACAAAATTCCGGGAGGAAGATAGGATTGAACATCTACCGCATATGGGACGCCCAAGAACATTTTCTGTGAGAGCAGTGGGTTATATCATCAGAAAAACAAAAATGAACCCAGGTTAGGAGCTGCAAAACCCGCTACTGAGATTGCCACAGACACTGGCAAGAAATTGCGTCCCAAAACAATACGGAGAGTGCTGAATCTAAATGATCATAAGTAAAAAAGAAAAGTGTCCGAATAATTTTGTGCAATATTGGTTTTGGTTTTGATTTTGTTTTTTATTATATTTTCATTCAGAATGTTCGTTAGAAGAATGCTGGACGTTTAGTGTTTATATTCTTACAGAAACTTGTATTTAATTTATATCGGTCTTTTATTATTACTGAAATCAAAATACAAAGGAAAATATAATAAATCCATGTCTGTCCGAATAATTATGAGATTCACTGTACATATGCTATGTAATTATATTGTTCTAACGGCATACTTTTTATCCTTAAAAGTACATATCCATACAAGTTATTTTCACCAATATGCACATGAGCAGTAATTACACTAGCCAACATGATTTTGTGGTAACATAGAAAATATGTGATTCTTATGGAAATCGCTGCCCTGATTCCGAAAATGATGCTATTTCTTTCCTATAACGTCTAGTTTTGACGCAATTCGGTGTTTTAGTATCTGCATGAATTCGTAAGATGTAATGTTGAGAGATGTCCTCGCGCAACTTTTTTTAGAATACAATTATGTGATTTGATTTGTTATTGTTTGCATTTTATTATAGGTTTATTGCTGCCTAAATTTTCATTTTTTAGTTGGGGATTTCCTGGTAAATTCATAACAAACTCCCCCAGATACGCAATAGACCGCGAGGTATGTAGGATTGAAGATAATACAGTTGAGAGTTTGTCTTTCATCTTAGACCACTTGAATAAACAGACGTGTTAAAAGCCCCAGCCCTTATTCAATGTTTATGATGGACTTATAAAGCAGTTTCCTTTCAAAGATAACAGTCCGAAAGTATTATACTCAAGAAGATGAACTTTTATTTTGTACGGATGTTTCAAATCTTCTACGTCGATTGGGAGAGAAAGAGTATGATCCTAGTAACTGGCGTGTTTTTATTGACTCTTCCAAAATAAGTTTAAAGGCTGTTTTGCTTCATAATACAAATGTTCTGGCATTCGTCCACTTGCACACTCCACAAAAATGTCTGAAACATACGAGACCTTAAAGTTGGTGCTTGAAAAAAATTAAATATCATGAGCATGAGTGGCAAATTTGCGGTGATTTGAAGATCATTGGATTGTTGCTGGGACAACAAAAAGGCTATACAAAATTTCCCTGTTTCCTATGCGAATGGGATAGCAAGGCACGGGATAAACATTGAGATACAGTGAATTGAACAGAAAGGAAACAACTACAACCAGAATCCAAAAATGTCTTGAATGTAAGTCTTATTGACCGTGAAAAAATTCTACTTCCACCCTTGCACATCAAATTTGGATTGATGAAACTGTATGTCGAGGCATTAGATAAAAGTAGCCTATGCTTCCAATATTTATCCACTAAATTTCCCTCATTATTAGATGCAAGAATCAAAGAAGGCGTATTTGATGCACCACAGATTCGTAAATAGATGAAGGATAAAATTTTCACAGACACGATGACCAAAATTGAGAAAGAGGCATGGAACGCATTCAAAGATGTAGTGACTAAATTCCTTGGCAACATTAAGGACCCTCAATACAAAGAAATTGTAAAGAAAATGTTGGTAAAGTTTAAGGAACTCGGTTGTAATATGAGCCTTAAGCTTCATTTCTTAGCTTCGCATCTGGATTATTTACCTCTAAATTTAGGAGCTGTCAGTGAAGAACAGCGTGAAAGGTTTCACCAGGATCTCAAAGATGCAGAACGACGCCATCAGGGACGTTGAGATGTGAATATGATGGCCGATTACTGTTGGTCGATTGCACGAGACGACCCTTCTAGAGATCATTCAAGAACTTCAAAAACCCGGAAATTCCACGGAAAACGGGAAAAGACGGAGGTGTGAATCTAACCTGCACATAATGTAAGTAACAAAACTATGCATGTTTAACCATGTAATTTTTATTCAAGGTACGGTTATATTAACTTAAAAGCAACTGTACAGTCGAAACTAAATAGGCGCTTTTGTAAAATTGCCACCAAACCAGACGTGATTCGCCAAAACTATTTTTTTTTCTCGAATTCTGTGTTAAGAAATTCATAAAACCCACCTAGTTTCGTTTTTACCGCACAAAAAAGTTTTATTTTGCAGGCTAGTGATATTTACGTTTTTGTACAATATTTTCTGTCGGTGCAATTAAATTATAGTTCATTGTATGAATGTTATTTTCCCTAGTATGCCGCTTTGTTAACGTCCAGACTTTGTATGACAGATGTTGGATATCTAACTAGCCTTTGGTCTGAGGACTTACTGTACATACATGTATTAACCGCTAATAATGCCATGTCGCTCATTACACGTTGTTCGCTCTAATATTAAGAGACCGCAGTCAAACATGGAGCGCTAATAATGTATTGAGTGGACACTTATTGAGTTGGTAGAGGGAATGAACGCTGGTATCGTAACACACAGCATAATTCATTTTATTGGGTCATATAACATTCTCTTTCAGAGAGAGAGATTGTCAGAATCCAATAACCTTAGCTGCAAACACGCCATAAAATGCTGTACTTGCGTGGTGCCGCCAGCCTGCCTTCCCTTGTTTCAATCTCGGGGTGTGTAATCCCGCCCATTAGCTCTGTTGACACAGGGCGCCGATAGAGATCGTTAGTGCGCCGACTCATTAGAGTGTGTTGTTACAAGGCACGTCGTTTCTTCCTTAATTTATAATCAAGGCGAGCAGATAACCCGCCTATCGCGCAAGAACCGCAGGCAATATAAAGAGCGGCATTAGAACTTTGCCGAATACATTAAGACAGGGCGTGAAATTTCCAGTCATCAGGTCACGAATGGCGACCAAGAATTTCAAGCTGGTGACCAAGTTTAAATATTTATAAAATATTGGTTCTTCACCAATGATGGTAGCGATTTCTTACTGGTTTACGTTTAGGGTTGCCAACTCCAAAATTTAAAAATACTTGATAATTGAATTTTTTTTTTTTTTTTTTTTTTTTTTGCTAATTGCTTTACGTTGCACCGACACAGATAGATCTTATGGTGACGATGGGACAGGTAAGGTTTAGGAGTTGGAAGGAAGCGGCCGTGGCTTTAATTAAGGTACAGCCCCAGCATTTGCCTGCTGTGAAAATGGGAAACCACGGAAAACCATTTTCAGGGCTGCCGACAGTGGGGTTCGAACCTACTATCTCCCGAATACTGGAAACTGGCCGCACTTAAGCGACTGCAGCTATCGAGCTCGGTGATATTTGAATTTAAAAGGCTTAATATTATAAGTCTATTGGCAAAGATACAAGAAAATACAGAACAGAGTGGTCAGAAACAACGTGAATCGACCGTATGAGCATTACAGTGTTGGTCATACCGATAAATAACTGGAAAAGTATTAGATATCTCTCGCCATTGTCATTTTATCAGCTGATGAACTTAGCCAATCAGATCGCTTCGCGGGAGACTTCAGATGGGCTTTACGAGGCGGTGTTGCTAAATCTGAACGAAGCTTATGACCGCATCGAGAGCGCCAATAGATGAAATAAACTCCTCCAGAGGAGGAACTTGAACAAGGACCTCCCTGCTGATAGGCTCAGCCAACAGCAAGCACGCTACACTGAAACCCACGGTGTGTTAGTGTTTGATGCTTATTTCTCGGCATGGCTCTCAAGCCCGACCAAGCCACGAGCGTGATATCGACGTATTTTTTTCATATTACTTATCAGTATGACCAACCGTGTAACACTCAGATACTCGGTTCACGTTGTTTCTGACCACCTTGTATATAATTATCCTGAACCTCTGTCATCTGAAATTATTTTTTAATGAATTCCAATTAAACATTGCAGAATATTATTGAAAAAATGATCACTTGCAGCATTGCTGAACTTTACTTGTATCGTGTGTGCAACACTTATCCCGTTTCTCTACGGGGTCGTTTGTGAAGTGACATGAATCTACGTAGCGACATTTTACGACCTGATGCCCTTCCTGGCGTCAATATCATCAGAGGAATTAATGAGTTGAAATGAATGACCTGATATATGATACTAGGAAGGGAAACGGTGAAACCCGCTGCCGGCACAGAGCCTATTCCTGCCAGATAACTAAGAGGTCCGCTCAAAGCTTTATGCCCCATCCGTCGGACGAATCACCATCAACAACGTCATATGGTCTCGCTCCTTATGAGCACTGCGGTGAGGTTTGGAATTGAATCCAGGCTTTTGGCACTCAATCTGGTGATTAGACATTGTATACCACCGGGCGAGTTTGCCGTACAGTTAGGGCCACGCAGCTGTGAGCTTGCATCCGGGAGATAGTGGGTTCGAACCCCACTGTCGGCAGCCCTGAAGATGGTTTTCCGTGTTTTCCATTTTCAGGACAGGCAAATGCTGGGGTTGTACCTTAATGAAGGCCACGGTCGCTTCCTTCCCTTCCCTAAGCCTTTCCTATCCCATCGTCGCCATAAGACCTATCTGTGCCAGTGCGACGTAAATCAAATTATAGAAATTGTATACCTCCACCTCTCCCAGATTGCCGGCCAACATTCTGATGGCGAAATGTTTTCCGATCAACGGGACTGGAATCGGCTAATCATCATCATCAACCATCAGTCATCAGTGATATGCGTTTTTGGCTGTCGTGCAAGTAGCAGATTCCCTATCAATTGTTTCTCGCATATTTACATGTATTTACAATTGTTTACCTAGATTTAACTTAAATATTTTCAATGATCTTTCCCTTGATAATAATATTCCAATCCCTTACGCCTTGTCCCATAAACGTGAATATTTTCCCCAATCTGTTCTCTTGAATTCCAACTTTATCTTCATATTATGAACTCCCCTATTTTTAAAAGTTCAACTCTAGCTTATTCTTCTGCTTATGTCATTCCACGCCAACTCTCCACTGACAGCTCGAAACATACCACTTAGTCGAGCGTCTTGTCTCCTTACTCCCAGCCCATAGTTCGCAACATTTTAGTAACACTACTCTTTTGTCGGAAATCACTCAGAACAAATCATGCTGCTTTCCTTTGAATTTATTCCCTTATTTACCTGTCATGGCCACCGGGTGGGCTTCTTCTTATTATTATTCTTAATCATATTATTGTCCGGTACACATTTATTCTGTAGCCTAAGTGAAATTGTTGCCATCTGCCTTCTCAGAGGTGGAAATTTTGTAGAAAACTCAGTAAAATGTTAGAGGCTGGCAAATTCAATTGAAATTTAAATCGTTCTGAGGTATTCAGTTAATTAAATGGTGCTGTCATAAGTGAGGTAGATGGTACTGCTACCTTTCATTTAGTCGGTGTATAACGCGCATCCGTTTATCACGTTTCCACGCCATTGTGGAAGAGATCTATTTTCGTTACCGGCAGACTTCATATTGATTGACGTTTGTCTGGGTTCACACAAAGGGGCTAATTGCAGAGCTGGCATTAGCGTGCAGACACCTGCCACCAGAGATCAACACGTATCATCTGTGCGCAGTGCTGCAGAACTGGGTTCGACTTACACCGCAGTGTGCGAGGGTGGCTTTTCAAGGCGTGCATAATCCGCAAAATACAGGGTGTGTCAAAATTCAATTGTGAACTTTCTAGGGATGGAATAAATAGATATGTTTTAGTATAAAATAATCACAGATCGGGAACCAATAATAGAAGTACATTTTGAGATGATTGAGAATACAATTATTACATGACAATGTAGTTATAATTCTTTACCAAAACTGTGTCCTGCGTCAATACACGCTCTACAAAGACGTGCCATTGTCAGTTGTACGCTCTCAAAGACCTCAGACATGTGCAAGCACTCAAGTGACGAGCTCTTCCTGGCATTCATTTTATTTTTTTTATTTTTTTTTGCTAGGGGCTTTACGTCGCACCGACACAGATAGGTCTTATGGCGACGATGGGATAGGAAAGGCCGAGGAGTTGGAAGGAAGCGGCCGTGGCCTTAATTAAGGTACAGCCCCAGCATTTGCCTGGTGTGAAAATGGGAAACCACGGAAAACCATTTTCAGGGCTGCCGATAGTGGGATTCGAACCTACTATCTCCCGGATGCAAGCTCACAGCCGCGCGCCTCTACGCGCACGGCCAACTCGCCCGGTGGCATTCATTTGGGGAGTCTCGCACACTTTCTCGCTCTGCGTTTTGTCACAGCATCTGTCTGTTAGGTCATCAGCCCAGAGGCTGGTTGTATCCTTAAATAGCACCACCAAAGGTTATGCGGTTATTCTGACGTCATGGCATGTTTAACAGGAAATTGTACGTGAAGGAACAATACCTCGTATCTACCAATGCTCTTCCTATCCGTTATTTCACTTAAGGGGACAGTCCGGGAATAAAAATCGATATGTTGGTCAGTTTGGCGAAAAACATTTTATGGCTGAAATTGAAAGGAATGAGTTTCTACATTCTTGCCAATAAATTATTCTGTTGAATTCAAACAATTTATCACTTTAATAATGCTTTCTTTTCCAGTCTGAACACGGCAGGGATATATTGTATATATATTAGGAAATATACGTATGGAATTCTTGATTGCAGATTTCTTTTCAAGTAGTAGGGTTCTTTAAATCCAAAATTTTAGAACGTAAAAATTACACAAACTTCTGTACAATACATTTTCTTATATAAATTTTGTACATAAAAATCAATACAGAGTTCTTTTTAAAGAAGTATTATCTACTTAATTCCAAATTTTCAATAACATAATTAAATTTCATGGAAAAATGGAATTAAGAATTTCAAAAAGTATTTTCAAGTTTTTGAAAAACTATTAATTGAATATGAAATAAATTTTCGTGATATCCCTAATGTTATTTAGGTGACACTCCCACAAAGTTTCGTGGAAATCAATGCATTAGGTAAAAAAAATCTGTATATCTCCAGACTGTCCCCTTGAAACAGGTCACGCCTCCCAGACACATATCGCTATGCAGTCCATCAGTATAATTTTCATTGTGTTCATAATTCTATGCTATGTGTAAAGGAAGATTAACTTTAAATACATTATATTGTAGGAGTGTGTAATTACGTCATACAAGCATACATCTCTATAGCACAGTACGGTAAGGTTCATTTTCCTTTACTTCTCTGCATAGGGAAATGACCACAACCAACATTGTTCTTATGAACTGGATAGAGTGGATAGGAAGAGCATTGGGAGATAAGAGATTGTCTTTTCTACAACTGGCTTGAAGTCGCACCGACGCAGATAGGTGTTATGGCGACAATGAGATAAGAAAAGCCTAGGACTGGGAAGGAAGTGGCCATGGCCTTAATTAAAGTACAGTCGCGTCCGGCTCCGCGGTTTAGGGGGCAAAGCTTCCTCCTGTCACCCGGCGGCCTTGGGTTCGATTCCCGGTCGAGTCAGGCGGTATTTAATTGTAAATTATTAATATCCCTGTCCTGGGGACTGGGTGTTTGTGTCGTCCTTAATGTTCCTACCTCAGATTCAACACTTTACACTTCCGCCATTTCCAAATACATGCAGGTTCACAACATATGGTGCGAAGTAGAGACAAAAGATCGCCTTAGGTCGACGCCCCGAATAAATAGCACTTAAAAAAGTACAGCCGCAGCATTTGCTTGGTGTAAAAATGGGAAACAACAGGAAACTGTCTTCAGAGCTATCAGCAGTGGGGTTAGAACTCACTATCTTCCGAATGCAAGCTCACAGGTGTGTGCCCCTAACCGCGCAGCCATTTCGCTCGGTGGTTTTGTTTCTCCGATACGAAGAATGAGAATTATAATTGCATGGCTGTTATGCTTCACTTGACCAAACGTGAAAACTGATTATCTATTATTTAGATCATCGCTCTATCTGGTAGCTAAAGGCGGAAATATTGTATAGTTTATTGTTCGGACATTTTATCTCAATATAGTTTCGCGGTAACGAATTTTGACCAAACACCAACCTCTCAGTCATTAAATTAAAGTGTCACATTAAGTGATTAACATCTATTTTTCATTAAACAGCAAGTGCCATTATTGAGTTGATAACGTTTTGTCTTGATCTACCTCAAGTCGGGTATGTGTTGCCAGGAAAGTTTCAAACCAATAAGTTTGAGAAGAGATTCAGTTCTTATAGACAGCTGTGTGATGCCAATTATAATGTATCTGTTTTATAAGTCTCTGAAGAAGAAGATAAGAGTGCAATGTTTGCTAGGTTTAAGGTCTGCAAAACGTAAAGAAATAATGTTAGGAAAGGACATGTTTGAATTAGATTCCGATTCATTGAACATAACAGACGAAACAGACACATGCAATGAATTTTCCAGTGTGCTTGTTAAAGTAAATGAAATTGAAGTAGACTTCTATACTATGTCTCCTCTCATTTACATTTCAGGTTATTTATTTATTTATTTATTTATTTATTTATGTATTTATTTATCTATTTATTTATTTCATTTATTTATTTATTTATTGAACACTACAAGACTTAGTGTCCCAATTACAGTGGCAACTACGTTGTTTAAACTACAATTAACATGGCAGTATTTATATCTACACTATATTCTAATTTTATCTGACTTAATCTCTCCTATAGAGAAGAATCGGGTAATATGGAATAGTCGGGCAATATGGAATACCACAATATCTTGCCTGTAAGGTACTGCTCTCACGTGGAAACTCGTCGAATTACGGTAAATGTTCTCATGATGCTCTGTATTCAGTTTCGACATGCTCGTGAGTGAGGTTAGTGCGTGGAACAAGAATATTTGTTTTTCATATTTGAAAAGCTTTTGCAGGTAACTCTTTTAAATCTTGTATTAATTACCAACACTGATTTTAGTCCTGGGAAATCCAATGTTACATATTGTACAAGAGTTGCTTATATTGCTACACCAGTGTAACTTCCTTGTTGTGCAAAGTTTATGGCATGACGAATCGTTTAATTCAAACATGGTGTGTCGGGATATATGGAATACTGTTTTAGTTTCAAAGTAAAATGACGTTTAAAATTAATTAAAATTAATTGCATTAATCCTGGTATATTATAACATTTAACTACCTATAGATCTCAGTTTCTGCATCTGTGACTTTTGTCACTGAATGAACAAGTGACTGTAACTCTGAATAATTAGTGTATACAGATTATCATTTAAGTTAATTACCAATTTTATTCTTTAGATTTTTAAAAATTTCTGTACGTCCACCTGTAAGAACGTTCCTTAAATATAACTGAAATAATTTATTGAAGCTGTATTTTAATTTACATATTATTTACCCCACTATTCCATATTAGCCGACTATTCCGTATTACCCACCAAGTGAAACTTTTTGAAAGAAATAATTTTGACGTGAAGACATTAATAATTTACAATTTAAAAATATAGAGTATTTTGGCTAATTATTTGAATTTTCAAACCATATTTATTTATATTTCATAACTGATTTCAGTAAGAAGTTATACTGCCAAAAGTAAGTGGTATTCCATATTATACGACTCTCCTCTACTATAAAATATCAAAGTATTTTTATAAAAATTAAAGACCCTTATACTAACGTGGTGAAAAAACACAAGACAAATAAAATGACAAAAGCAATGAAGCAATTCACGTACAAGTATAATAATATAGAGCTTCACGTTACAATACATAATTCTTAGATTTCCCGTATTTTCATGACTTCATACAACTGCGCAATGAAGTTCAGTTAGAAACTCGTGCATTGACAGACTGAAGTCAAGGCCATTATTTTTGTGAATGGCATGTTACGTAGCTTTTAAGCAAGCCAGTAGACTTAGTTGTAGTTATTGTATGTCGAACACATCGGATGAAACAGTAGAAAATGACATGTTTAATAGCTTAAACAGAGGTGGATTATCGGGCCTGTCAGAATTGCTCAAGTGTCTATAAGACCATCCAGAACTCATTTCACATTTTACAAAATAAAATCGAAAACAGTGTGTGCGCGCGCTCTTCAGAGTCAGAATAGAATAATAATTGGCTTTCTGCTAGGTAGCAGGATATTCAGTCAACGATTAAGTAACCATGAAAAGAAGACGGAAATCATGTACGACAGAAACACAGAATATTCAGTTATTGAAAATACGTCCTTCCATCACTGCATTCCAAATTGAACTTCGATTTAACGCAATGGCGCTTTTGCAACGAAGAAATAATCGTATGTGCCATAATGGCGCTGTGTATAAAACGTGCCGCAATGGCGCTGTGGAATGAAACAGCTAATCTTGACGTGATCTCCAGTCTCGTTTACCCAATAACCGCAGTTCATTTAGTACGAAGAACCATATACGTGTGCTCCTGGCGATCAGAACCAATACTTAAGTTTCTGTTAAGTGCGGAGTTTATGAGAAAAGCAAGCGAAGTTGGTGTATGAACCACAAACAAAACCACCTTCTGAGAGAACATCCATTTACTGGTACAATGGCGCTGTATGTGCGTGTAACGAAATGGTCAACACTGTGCATGACTCCCGTGGCAGTCCATGAAACATGGCACTGAAAGATCAGCGGATCACGTGGACACATATTTACAGACTCACGCAGCCACCTACCGGCAAATGCAGTTAAATGAACCACCCACAGCATCGTATATCGCAAATAAATTACTACTTTAGTTAAAACAGGCCTTTTTGAAATGCTGAATATCCTGAGGTGGATTCCGTTCTCTCTCTCTTTTTTTTTAAGTCGCACCGGCACAGATAGGTCTTATGGCGACGATGGGATAGGAAAGGCCTTGAAAAGGGAAGGAAGCGACTTTGGCCTTAATTAAGGAACAGCCTGGTATGAAATTGTGAAACCATGGTAAACCACCTTCAGGGCTGCCGACAGTGATGTTCGAACCCACTACTCCACGATTCAAGCTAACAGCTGTGCGCCCCTAACCGTACGGCCAACTCGCCCGGTATTCCTTTCTCTTTATCAATATGCAGCAGAAACTTATATTCTGGTGATAACATGATTTTCCAGAGCAATCTATGAGACTAACGTAGAAAGATCTGCATAAACAATTTTCACAGAACCCTCTATCGGCCTGGCATAGAAAGATCAGCGGGGACAACTTTCATACAGCCATCTGCCGGCACATACATTAACTGTGACGACGTAATCATCTTATTATTCGAATAAATGATTATTTTGCGCAGATAAAAGGACTTAATGAAAAAATAATGTTACGTTAGTAATCCTGAGGGGGAGACCTTTCGTTTGATGTATAACACATTGGCGTTAGAACTGCGGTTTTCCCACAATATTGTGTTACACCTTCATATTATATATATTTACAAAGTGCGTATTGGGAAAGCAGAAGAAGACAGACAAAAATGACCCATTATTATTCCTGAACGAAGAAGCTTAATGAGCGCAGTCCATACTGCCCTGTAGGCATAACCCGCAATGTCGTAGTGTATTTAAGATTAATTTTCCTTTACACGTCAGCATAGGAAAGTGAACCCAACGAAAGTTGTTCTGATGGGTTAAATATCCACATGCAGCTGGGAGACGTGACCAATCTTAAGGAAAATAATGGATAGGAAGAGCATTCGGAGATACGAGGATTTGCTGCTACAGCGACAATATGTATTCATATTACCTTGTAGCTGAGACTAGATGTGGTTTTCAACCAGGACATTGCTATTGCTAACGACAGCTGTGTGCAGCACTTCATAATGAAAATAAATGTAGGCTATATAAAAAAACATAGGAAAGATTGTCACTATGTAAGAGAGCTATGTTTCCACAGCATCTCAAGCGCTTCTGTGAAGACAAAGAAATAGCTGGTGGAGATGAGGGTAAGAGAGGGCCTAGGGCGTCTTATGACGCAAATACAGCCGTGCTAGTGGGTGGAGCCATTCTCCGGAATCAATCCCGCGCGAGTCTCGATAGAATCTCATGAGGATGGTCTGGATAAAGCTAAAGCCTCCCTGGCAATCAGACAAACGAGAAGCTTAGCCAGGAAAGCCACAAGTGGTGAAGGTCGTGATAGGAATCTAGAAGCAGTAATCCGATTCAATCAACACGATCATTTTAGGAAGAAGAAAGGAGGGAAGAAAGACGTCATTGCAGTCACATAATAAAATCTTGCAGGGTGGAAATATGTATGACACTGAGGAGCTGTGAGGCGAGCGTGGCTATCACGAGGCTCCGACTGAAACGGTGTGCTGGCTGTAAGGCCTGTCTGACATAACGATGAATGTATAGAATAGAACAGGCATAGACAATGCCGACATGTTTGAATTCAATTTGCCGTTACTCTAATGACGAATATATATATATATATATATATATATGTGTGTGTGTGTGTGTGTGTGTGTGTGTGTGTGTGTGTGTGTGTGTGTGTGTGTGTGTGTTGGGCGGGGTTGCTATTTTTTCTACGTCGTACTGGGTCAGACGGGTGTTATGGTAGCGATGGTGACTAGGTTACAACAGGGAAGGAAGATAACGTAGCTTTAATGGAAATGGAAAACAACGGAAAATCATCTTCAGGGCTAACAATCGGTAGTTGGATTCGAACAAACCATCTCCAATCCATAGCTGGTGCAGATGAGGGTAAGAAGAGGTTTTTTTTTTTGCTAGGGGCTTTACGTCGCACCGACACAGATAGGTCTTGTGGCGACGATGGGATAGGAAAGGCTTAGGAGTTGGAAGGAAGCAGCCGTGGCCTTAATTAAGATACAGCCCCAGCATTTGCCTGGTGTAAAAATGGGAAACCACGGAAAACCATTTTCAGGGCTGCCGATGGTGGGATTCGAACCTACTATCTCCCGGATGCAAGGTCACAGCCGCGCGCCTCTACGCGCACGGCCAACTCGCCCGGTAGGGTAAGAAGAGAGCCTAGGGCGTGTTATGATGCAAAGGCACGCAAACAACTCGCTCGATGTTGATGGAAGTATGGTATCGTTCGACACTACAGTATGTTGTTCATTTTCTCTCGTTATCCCTTTTATCTTATGGCTGGCGTCATCTGAAATGTGTGACGCGATGTTACCTAGCAACCGTGCAGGCTGTGATGTTCATGACAGAGTTATATTATTCAAGAGGGGCATTAGAGTACAGAGCGTCGATGTCATCTTGCAGGATGTGATGTGAAATATTGATGGATGCTCATGACTGTGAGACATATTATCATAGAGCGGCGTTAGAGTGAAGACTGACTCATACCGTAACATAGCAAAAAACATGGCGGCCGAAGTAGCAGGACTGCCGATGTTGGCTAACACAAAAATGATTCGTTAGACGTAGGCCCTAAACAAATCAATCATTATCAATTTGAGTTTCATTTATTGAAAGACGTATGAATGATCACTTGATTTTCCCAAGGGGAAATGTGACACCGTTTTAAACATGCCGTGTCATAAGCCCAAAAGTCTATATCATGTCTGTAAGTACGGGCCGTGAAAGCATCAGTGACACCATTTTGTTAACGTGAAGTCTCGCCCTTCAAAGAATGGAGGTATCAGGGAAGAAAATGGAAGGGCTACGGAAGAGCCTGAAAATGAAAGACCCGTTAAACGTCACAAATCTAATACCATCGGGGTGGGGGATGGTGGCCAGGAGGTTCGGAAAGGGCAGAAGCCATGAGAAGTGGGGCACAAATGAAACCAACAAGAGACTCGGCTACGGAAGTCGTGGTCACCAGCCGACTCACGTAAGAGTGTGCGACTGGCTTATCCCCTTTCTGCCGTATGTTAGGACAGGCAAGGGAATACTGTGATTGTAGGGCGCTGTTAATGTTTAAAAAGTAAAACGACCTGGCTCTTCCAAAGAATAACAGGAATAGCTACGGAATGTGGAAAATAGGAGACACCTAATCCCGTCAGGTTCGAAGAGAGCAAGAGTTGACCAAAGGAAGTCAGTCGGGGAATTCAAAGTAAGTGGATGAATTACCAGGTTCATCTGTGGCCCATGGTCGCCATTCGATGATTACACTTGGGTGATGGGTAACCTTTGGTGATGGGAATAGGAGGGGGACATAAAAATCTATTACCAACTAGGAGGATGGCATAATTATTCTCCAGGTTTGTGGCAAAGTAGCTACACACATGTGGAAATTATAACCGACTCCATTCGAAAAAGGAGCATCGCTTTTTTTGGTCGCATGTAACGAGTAAGTTCAGGCAGTTTGTCAAATCGGATCTTTCCTATTGTCTAGAACATAAGACTAAAGAAGCCCGGTTCACTGTTGTGGAAAAGGTCTTAGAAGAGCTGGAGATCACACGTGATGACATCCTGAATCGTGATCCTCATTCGAGGGCAGTTTGGTTTCCAAAATAAGCCTAAACTGAAAACGGAGAACAAGTGAATTGAAGACAAACGAGAGAATACCAGGCAAAGGTTAAAGAAAAAAGTTGAAATGGCTTGGTCCATAGCTGGCCAAATCATAATATAACCATAGTAATAAAGGACGTAGAGAGAGGAGAAGAATGCTTCAGTTGTTCAGTAGTGAGGTATACAGCCAAGCCAGGGAACAAAACGAGCTGGCAGAGCACAGAGTTGGAATCGCCAAAGCGGGTGCGGAGTAAAGCCAGATGATTAATACTCTGACTGACAACCACGAGGCAGAAGTGCTGCTGTGAGCAATAATTGTTGGCTGGGCTCAGAGCTAAGTCAGCGCAATGCAGCTACAAGATTACAGGAGGCTCGCTCTTCACAATTTGGCTACCTATCACAGCAAACACGTTGGAAGGTGTTACCAGTTTAATCTCTACTGTTCTCTTCCCAGAACACACTTTGAGGTTGTACTTATCTTTGATATATTATACTTTTAGTCACTGTAAATTCAAAGGCTTTGTGTAAAACTATCATAACCACATATTAGGAGTCACAATTGCTGAATTCATAAAATAAATATAAATATGGCAGTAAGAAATGAAATGTTAACAAAAAAGGAAATAGGCATAATTTGGAGGGTGATTGATGGTAGTATATATGAATAAAACTATAAGACAATAAATGACGACAACCGATTCATTTTATGCAATAAATATATGGAAGTGGCCCACCTACTAAAAGACTGTAAGGAAACAAGCAAGATCAGGGACAATATCCAGATGGCAAGGAGATAAGTAAAATTGAAAATGGACCTGAATTTTACACTGTTTTTAAATAATTAAACAGAGAATGGAAGACACCAGCGAGAACAGCAAAACTATGTAATATTTCGAGAGAAATGGGGGAAAAGAAATTAAAAAAGGATGAAAACAGAGACGATTCATGTAGCTAATTTGGAGGTATCCTAGACTCTATGACTTAGTTCAAGTCTAGGAAGTACCTCAAATGCTTATATGCAAATATACCGTCTTAGCGTGCGGTACGGTATGGTTCAATTTCCTTTATAGACAACGATAGGAAAATGAAGACAACGAACATTGTTCTGATGGAACTATATATCCCTGTGCGGCTGGGAGGCGTGGCCGGTTTCAAGGAATATAATGGATAGCAAGAGCATTGTGGAATACGAGGTACTGCTGTAACAGAGACGATATATTTTAGGTGGTTTTATATATATATATATATATATATTGTACCAGGAAAAGTTCGGGGCGTACGGCATGAGAAGGATCTCAGGTAGTGGAAGGTTTTTTTTTTTTTTTTGAGCCGGTACAGAGCAGGATAGACTCGCAGGGCGAATAATAGATGGTTATACCTTTTTCAAACAATTTATTAATACTGTTAATTAATTCACCACCCTGCAATGTTGATATAGGATTCAAATAATATGTCGAAATCGAAAGGGTTAACGTAAATCTTCTTGAGTGCAATTTGTGAAAATAAATAAATCTCACAGATCCTATAGTCTTTTGCGAAAACACAAAGTGTCAGTTTTTCACCTAAAGTCTTTCTAAGTACACTGACTGACAGAGCAAATGCAACACCAAGAAGGAGTGGTTCGAAAGGGATGAAAGTTGGGGAAAAGACAGAGACGGCACGGACGAATAATTGATGTTTATTTCAAACCGATATGCAGGTTACACAATGCGCACGGCATCGACTCAGTAGGATGTAGGACCACCGCGAGCGGCGATGCACGCAGAAACACGTCGAGGTACAGAGTCAATAAGAGTGCGGATGGTGTCCTGAGGGATGGTTCTCCATTCTCTGTCAACCATTTGCCACAGTTGGTCGTCCGTACGAGGCTGGGGCAGAGTTTGCAAACGGCGTCCAATGAGATCCCACACGTGTTCGATTGGTGAGAGATCCGGAGAGTACGCTGGCCATGGAAGCATCTGTACATCTCGTAGAGCCTGTTGGGAGATGCGAGCAGTGTGTGGGCGGGCATTATCCTGCTGAAACAGAGCATTGGGCAGCCCCTGAAGGTACGGGAGTGCCACCGGCCGCAGCACATGCTGCACGTAGCGGTGGGCATTTAACGTGCCTTGAATACGCACTAGAGGTGACGTGGAATCATACGCAATAGCGCCCCAAACCATGATGCCGCGTTGTCTAGCGGTAGGGCGCTCCACAGTTACTGCCGGATTTGACCTTTCTCCACGCCGACGCCACACTCGTCTGCGGTGACTATCACTGACAGAACAGAAGCGTGACTCATCGGAGAACACGACGTTCCGCCATTCCCTCATCCAAGTCGCTCTAGCCCGGCACCATGCCAGGCGTGCACGTCTATGCTGTGGAGTCAATGGTAGTCTTCTGAGCGGACGCCGGGAGTGGGGAGTGCAGGCCTCCTTCAACCAATCGACGGGAAATTGTTCTGGTCGATATTGGAACAGCCAGGGTGTCTTGCACATGCTGAAGAATGGCGGTTGACGTGGCGTGCGGGGCTGCCACCGCTTGGCGGTGGATGCGCCGATCCTCGCGTGCTGACGTCACCCGGGCTGCGCCTGGACCCCTCGCACGTGCCACATGTCCCTGCGCCAACCATCTTCGCCACAGGCGCTGCACCGTGGACACATCCCTATGGGTATCGGCTGCGATTTGACGAAGCGACCAACCTGCCCTTCTCAGCCCGATCACCATACCCCTCGTAAAGTCGTCTGTCTGCTGGAAATGCCTCCGTTGACGGCGGCCTGGCATTCTTAGCTATACACGTGTCCTGTGGCACACGACAACACGTTCTACAATGACTGTCGGCTGAGAAATCACGGTACGAAGTGGGCCATTCGCCAACGCCGTGTCCCATTTATCGTTCGCTACGTGCGCAGCACAGCGGCGCATTTCACATCATGAGCATACCTCAGTGACGTCAGTCTACCCTGCAATTGGCATAAAGTTCTGACCACTCCTTCTTGGTGTTGCATTTGCTCTGTCAGTCAGTGTATTATGACATGACATGAACACATTTATAATTGAAAATAAGAATTTGAACTTCTGTCTCAGTTTGTTAGCCTTGAAACATAGTACACTTGAAACTCCTAAAGTCTTTCTTCTGTGAAATAGATTTTGAAAATAGATTTATCATTAAAAGATGAATTTTGAGTAATGATGGAGAACTACGAAGTATCGTCACACGCAGCACTGGGTAAACCACTGTTCAAGATTGGTAAGAAAAAAAAAGTCAGTCAGTTTGTGACTACTCACTTATTAAAGAAAATTTGGCTTACAAATACTGATGAGAATCTGGAACATTCCGCGGGTGCGGATGATGACTCGAACTTGAAGTTCCACGAAGAAACCACGTTGACGTCATAGATGAAATGATGTTGAAGGTAGCTGGATCTTGTAGAATTTTCTCAAGATTTCTGCTGCTCGTGGACATGATTTTAACACACGGAACATGCAAGTAGTATTGACAGATGCTATCGTTCACTGTTAAACACAGTCCAATTTGTATGCTAATTTTAGGACGTCAATTGAATGATCACAGTCCTTGTTGCAAAAAAAAAAAAAACACTATTTTAAATCGTCACTGAGAACGTCCAACACAGTGCAAATACGTAATATTTCTCATTACCGTCTCTGACCACAGTCTTTGAATCGTTATCCTGACAGATAACACTGATTCTCTAATGTTGATAGAACTATATTATTTTAGAAAAGGTTCTTAATTTTCACTAAGTTTATCACTGTAACACGTCATGTCCTAATATGGCACATAAATAAAGAGACACAGTCGAAGGATGTGCTATGTTAGAAAATAAGATCTAGAGTAGTTAGAGTTACTGTACACGACAGTTTCTGTTGGTAATTTAATATTGTGTGAAATTAATTAAGTCCACACGTCATGTTCTAGTTTGTGAATGTCCAATATATAACTTCGAACTTCACTGATTTCGTACGTGTTATACTTCGATATGTCTGTAAATTATATCGTAGTCGCGGCACAATAGACTACTTACGGTGCGACGTCCTTTTTCAAGTACGATGGCGATTTACTATCCCGTAATTTCGTCTCCGCGAAACACGACGGAAAGTACTGAGCCGTATCCTACCGGCCCATAATAATAATTGGAATATTATTTGACCAAACATGTGAAATTTATTCAGAAAAGTTACGGTCTAATATGTGAAAGCATCGTATCCTAAGGTAGCTGATACCGGATGTTGAGCAAGACAGTGGTTCGCTGGATGTTGCTTCATATTTCCGTATGACCGTGAGAAAGATAGCGTACCCAAGCGTTGGCAAGGATCGACACGTGTATTAGATGCTGACCAAGCAAGATATTTCAGCCAATGGGAACTTAGGGATTTGGCAAACCTGGAGGCTACACCGCGCCAAATATTAATTCCAGGATGACCAACGTGCTCTGTGGATAAAGTCAGTTTCTGTAAGAGATCGGTTTTCCACAGTTTCTGAAATCAGATATATTTGGAAATGTATTATAGAAATTGGTGGAAGAGATTTGCTAGTGTTTGAGCTGTGTTTTGTCAATATATTACAATAAGTATTATGTCATCATACATGACGAACTCTCTGATTGGTGGTTGGTTCAGACACCCGGGAACCCCAACATTATTGGCGTACCGAAGCCTCCTCAGTAACCCTTAGCTCTGGAGAGCGTCTTTCTGTAGTAAACGTTTGAACAGTGCGGATGCATTAATTCTGTAGTAAAAGTTTGAACAGTGCGGAGGCACCAAGTCCGTAGCAAAGATTTGAGCAGTACGGTTGTACTAACTTTGTATTCGGTAGTAAAAGTTTGAACAGTGCGGATGCACGAAGTCCGTAGCAAAGATTTGAACAGTACGGTTGTACTAACTCTGTATTCCGTAGTTGAAGTTTGAACAGTGCGGATGCACTAATTCTGTGATTTCAGTAATAGTAACTGAGTTTCATTGATACTGTAAATTGTGCAGTCGCAATATTTACTGTACTTCAGCAAATGAAATAGTATAATTTTGGCAGAGTTTACTGTCAATTGATAAAGACGGTGTTCAGTAACCGCTGAGTAACAAGTGTAGTGGAAACGTGCTATTGTTTCACTATTTCGCGACGGGCGCGTATTCGCGTGGAACTTCCGTACCGAACCGTGGGCTGCTTTAAAAACTGTGTTTTTACCCTTTAAGTGAAGTGTGTTATATATATGTGAATCAGTGTGTTAGCTGATCTGGTAAAAGAAAGGGTATCTCGGCTCGCAGCATTAAGCAGTGAAGAGGTTATCAATAATAGTCTTCTGTGTTCCAGTGAATTGTTTTCCAGCAAGATGATGGATACACCTGTAGAGGAAGGAAGTGCATTCCCACATGTTAATGCTGTGATTAACATGGAGTAAACACAAAAGCAGTGGGGATGTAAGCTGCTATCCTGGTTTCCCGAGAGTCACGTAGAATGTAAAGTAAGACGCATGTATTGTTTACAGCATGATATGTAAGTTATGTTAAGGTACTAGGGCAGTGTAGATAGAATTTTAATTTTCATATAAAGTAAGCCTGACGGCATGTGTTTGTTTAATTTTGTTACTATGGTAGATTCGGATACGAGATTAATGCATGTTTATTTTATTTTCATTTTGCTTTATGAGTAGATGTTTGGGAAAATGAGGGATTGATAGGATCAGTTATTGTTGTAAATATAGTATTTAGCGTAGGATATTCCGAGTTTTCCTTGTATATAGGCTAGAAGGGCTAGATCGACAGGTTCATTTTTATATTACGTCAAACACGTATCAATTCATTTTATTTCGGTTATTCAGAGAGACAGGTATAGCTATTTTGCATGATGCATGGTTTTACAGAAGCTGCCAGAAGGAGCTGCAGAACGTCGTTGTTAAATTAAGATCTTTGAAGTTAAGTTGGATTCGGTTTGCCTGATGGTCTGCCAAGGACTCGAACTGCGTCTCGTTATGTGGAAAGGCCAGTGGGATTCATGAGGAATAATGAGATAATAATTGCATGCTGAATTATAATGTATTGGCGCAGGCCGATGGTATGCCTGACAAGATAGAGTATTATGCAGATGTGTGTGCCTGCTTAGTGTCTTCTGAGTGTATATTGTGATCAGAATGGACAGTGTTAATTCCAGACTATTGAGTCTGATGTTGTTAAATGGCCCAAGCATGCTAAGAAGCAATGAATATACGGGAGTTTCCGTGTAGTTGATGATGGGCGTTATCTCATGGCAAGCAGATTCCTGGCCTGTGTTATCGGCATGTGTGAAAGAGACAGTATTTCCTTGCGGCGGCCACGGGAGACAAAATCCAATCTTTAGCGTAGTGGAGTTCTATATTTCTTTACAGCTCGTAATCTACCCGGAAGTACATGACGGATGACCGCGCTGTTGAGCGCTTAAACGCAGCAGAAGGAGGCAATGTTGCCCATTGCTTTCTTCATGATATCAAGGATTATTTATATGTTTTTCCCTTACAGGATGGTTTTACCTTATTATTTATGATTGTATACCCTGTCTCGTTGTTTTTTAAAGGGAACAGCCCGAGTGCTGAAGTATCGTTGGTTTATCTAGTTCTGTCTAGATCTTTTGTAGTGAACCGGGATTCACATTAGAAGCAGTGTAGCATTTAAGACTTTACTCGATATCCGATGTACATATATGTTTAGTTTGATTATTTGAATTGCTGTAAATATAGTGTAGGATTTGCTCCTAGTATTTTGCATACCTTACATAGCGTCCGGTGCGTCTTAATTATTTTTCTTTCCGTCGTAATTTTTCTTATTATGTAACTTTTATTTTACGGAAATAGTTTGACGACTCTCGGGAGTAACTTAAATTTGAAACCGTATCGTTGGGATGCGATAGTGTGAAACTCCATACGGAAATACCAAATGGCAGTGTTTGCGTACACTTGTTGCCATATAACATAAACATTGGACTATAAGAAGAAATTTAGTCGTGATTTTTATAAATGTTCTTTGTTGAACTTGTTTTTCCTTTAAATGTTAGATTTGTATTATCATTCCATTAACGTTTTTAATTTCGATTTGTTTCTATACTTTGAGATTATTTTTTTACAAATTTTTATTTTTCTTGATTCAATTTATTTTCGTGTGATTTGATCGGGGATATTTATTAATAAATCCATCTTACCCCCTATGATTGTTTCTCATTCGTGTTATACCTCCATTTCCTGTCATTGATTGCTATTTTAGAGTAGAACTTCGACTTTTATCCTGACCCAATCGACAACCAACCCACACTCTGCCCAACCCTGAGTTAGTCGGATGTTCATACAGGAATGGAGGCATCGTCCTAGAGGGTATTTACCCCTGGGTACGGTACATATATATGTGGCGCCGCAACTAAGGGCAAATAGACACTTTGGTGTATGTTCGTATCCCGCTGGGAGTATTTTTGTGTTACCCAAAGATGTCTAGGTTGTTCTTACAAACTTGGGCAGGTCAAATTGAGATTTACGAGAGTGAATGTGATTTGACAAGCTATTCCGAAGGCTAGATAGGATTAGGATCATGGTTCGAAAGCTGGAAGAGACCAATAATTGGTATCCAGATGGTGATTAAATTTAAGAGAGGTAGATAGGTAATTTCGAACCATAGGCGCAACTTAGGAATCTGGCAACCTAACGTTCAGACAACTTGAGTCTAGAGTCCCATGTTCAGTACTACGAATGATAGTAGGTGGACATGAAAGGGCAAGATTTCATCGGAAATCGTGTGTTTAGAAAACAGAGTAAAATCTAAATGCATTACGTTAGGAACATCGGCAAAAAGTTTGATTTAAATTATGTTAGGAAGAATGAGGAACATAGCCGATAAGTAAGGCGTGTCGTAGTAATAAAGGAACTCTATTTGAGTCAGAGAACTATAAAAAGATTTCTCTAATGAGGTAGAATGGTCGATGACGTGTCCTTCAGACATGTGTTGATCTTGACATAGCCTGGAATTTGTGTGCAGATCAAATTTCAATTGCCAGTAATGATAATTTTATTTGGTTTAGAGTAAGGCTAGGAACTTAAGAGCGCCTCAGTCTTAAGGAAATGGTGATGATATTTGTAATGAATGCTGATGATTCAAGACTGGTAAACCTATGCTGGAATATTAGTCTGGAGTCGGAGGTATTTATCGTAAATATGGTCCAGTACTGTTGTCTAGTACTTAGATTAGAGCCCAAAAGACAGGAAAATTAATGTTTGGATTAAAATAAATTGGGGCCACAATATTTGTAATTTCTTTCTAAAGTTATGATAACGCGTTTGTTTGTTATGCGCGGCAGAAGATAAATATCCCAAATCATAGGAAGCTTCTATATGGCGAATTTTGAGGCCATGTTTTGTTTGGTATATGTTTAACGTAAATCATAGAAGCTTTTCAGTAAAATAAATGGTTTTCGTATGGAGTACACAAGATACGGTATAGGATACTAGGTAGTGGCGAGCATCCCTGCGTTTTCTCGAATACGTATTTGGTATGGCGATGACGATGGAGGAGTTGTTGGCGGAGATGGACAGAAGGGAGCAGGAGCGTATGAATGAACTTTCGAGTAAGTTGGAGGAGCAATTTAAACAAGCGGCGGATAGGTCAATGGAAGAAACTAGGGAACAATTTAAACAAGCTGCAGATGGGACTGACGAACAATTTAAACAAGCCGCAGATAGGACTGATGAACAATTTAAACAAGCTGCAGATAGGACTGAGGAACAATTAACACAGGCGGCGGAGAAAACTGAGGAGCAACTTAAGGTGGCGACCAATGAGTTACAGGGGAAAATTGACTTCGTTCGTACATGCTGTTTAGAAGGCATGGGAAAATTAGAGAAACAGCTAGTGACAGTAGAATTTAAAACACAGACGCAAATTGAAAATATTAGAGATTCTGTTGAGGAAATCGCCGATCGGGTGACAGAACACATGACTAGCACAGATAAGCGGCTGGGAGACTTATCGTACACATTAGAAGAAGCTACAGCAGAGATTACACTCCAGCGAGGCGCGATTGACAAGTTACGGATTGACACGGAGACGAGGTTGGAAGAGTTCACCGTGGACATCAGTAAACAAATTACTGAAGCTCAGCAGAAAACGGAAGACAAAATTGATTTGAAACTTAAGATGAAGCAAAAGGAGACTGAGGAAAGAATGAAGGAAATAGAAACTCAGATTCGATTGGAAATGAAGGAGGACATCGCGGAGACAGGCAAGGAAGTCAAAGACATGATAATGGCTGATCGGGAAAGGAACAAGGAAGATCTACAGGTACTTGGTTCGAGTCTGGAGACGTGGACAGAAGTTTCACAGAAAAATCAAGTGAAGATAGAGGTTGTTGAGAAGGAAATCGCCTACATGAAGGATAAATTAGAATTGTTGGATTTACGTACGGACAAAGAACTTAGTAAATTGAAATGTACAGTTCAACAAACCATTATAGAGAAGGCACCAAGTCAAGTTAGCGATAACGTTGCGTTGAGCGATCTTTTACAGTTACCGCGTCAGGAGGTCCACTGTTCAACTCCGAATGAAACACATAATGTTCCTATTTACAATATTATGCGGAGCAATGAAGAAAAACCACGGAAGTTTACAGGGAATGATGAAAGAACACCTAAAGCTTTCTTGCGTGAAATGGATGACTTCTTAGCAGATTACAAGGTACCACCAGAGCGTAAATTAAGGACAGTAGAGAGATTTCTAGGCGAAACCGTGGCTGAATGGGCGAATGCTTTCCGTTATACATTTACTACATATGAGGAGTTTAAGGAGGCATTTCTTAAAAAGTTTTGGGACGTATCTACGCAGCAATCACTGAGGATGGAATTGTATTCACGTAGATATCCGGCTACGACGCCAACAAAGTATTCTCCTTTTTTCATTTCTCAGATGCTCAAATTTCGTGACTTAGACATGCCCCCAAGCGAGAGCGAAATTATAGCAGCAATATCTCGGCAACTACCTCTTGAAGTGCAGAGGACATTAATTGCAGCTAATGCCAAAACTGCAGCAGAGGCGGAATTGACTTTAAGACAGTTGGACTTAACATCAAGTCAAAACCAACCAAGGTTGAGGCATGTTGAGGCTATTCATACGGTAGGGGTGGAAGAAGGAAGTAATCCACCGAAAGTAAGGAAGAGAAATGAGTATCAAAGCTTAGGGACTCAAACAGCGACACATGAGCAAGCCAACAGGAGTGCGGTACATCAGGATGGTAACTGGCAGCGGAGAGACAGAAGAGACCAGTTTCGAAGAAATAATTATCAAGGTAACAGCCTAAATCAGCGAGGATACAGCTATCCAAGCGGAAATAATGGGAGGACCTATAGATACAAGTATAGAAATTATGGTGGACCCAGAAGACCATATTATCGTTGGGACGAGAAGGAGCGAAACCCCAGAGGAGGAAGAGGCAGATACCAGGAGAACCATGACCAAAGAAGAGAAGAGTCAAGACAGTACGTTGAAGAGTTGAGAGGAAAAAGGCAGGAGGAAGACCGGTGGAGAGGAGCCATACAAGCCAGCGGTAATGAAGAATGTCATGGGGCTGAAAGTGTTGCGTACAGGGAATACCGTGTAAGGCAACAGGAAAATAGGTTGAATCCCAATGCTCCTAATTATGAGAGTAGAGGAAATAATGGTAGCAAAGCCCAATGACTATCACCGAAACATAAAATAGATGACATCCCAGGAGAAGAAGAAGAAGGAGAGATGGCAGAAGATGAGAGTGAAGATGATGAAGAAGAAGAGGAAAACCCAAATGATGAACCTGTGATGGTGGATGCAGATGACCCCGAAGAAGACACGGAGAATGTCAACTTCGCGCAGATGGAAGGAGACAATTATTCAGGAGTAGAAGATTGTGAAGAGTGTGGTGGTATGCAGCGACGTTTTCACGCGTTACTTGATATCTACTACAACATCCGCCAAGATAATGATAGACTATGGGAAGAGAATACAAATTTGCGAGACGGCAAATAGTACTAAGGGAAAGAGATTGTATACATCCAGATACTAATAAATAGTCAAATAATACATTAAGAAAAAAAATAAATACTCCATATTCATTTTTTCCCTGGGTAAGAGAGGGATGAGCCGTATCCTACCGGCCCATAATAATAATTGGAATATTATTTGACCAAACATGTGAAATTTATTCAGAAAAGTTACGGTCTAATATGTGAAATCATCGTATCCTAAGGTAGCTGATACCGGATGTTGAGCAAGACAGTGGTTCGCTGGATGTTGCTTCATATTTCCGTATGACCGTGAGAAAGATAGCGTACCCAAGCGTTGGCAAGGATCGACACGTGTATTAGATGCTGACCAAGCAAGATATTTCAGCCAATGGGAACTTAGGGATTTGGCAAACCTGGAGGCTACACCGCGCCAAATATTAATTCCAGGATGACCAACGTGCTCTGTGGATAAAGTCAGTTTCTGTAAGAGATCGGTTTTCCACAGTTTCTGAAATCAGATATATTTGGAAATGTATTATAGAAATTGGTGGAAGAGATTTGCTAGTGTTTGAGCTGTGTTTTGTCAATATATTACAATAAGTATTATGTCATCATACATGACGAACTCTCTGATTGGTGGTTGGTTCAGACACCCGGGAACCCCAACATTATTGGCGTACCGAAGCCTCCTCAGTAACCCTTAGCTCTGGAGAGCGTCTTTCTGTAGTAAACGTTTGAACAGTGCGGATGCATTAATTCTGTAGTAAAAGTTTGAACAGTGCGGAGGCACCAAGTCCGTAGCAAAGATTTGAGCAGTACGGTTGTACTAACTTTGTATTCGGTAGTAAAAGTTTGAACAGTGCGGATGCACGAAGTCCGTAGCAAAGATTTGAACAGTACGGTTGTACTAACTCTGTATTCCGTAGTTGAAGTTTGAACAGTGCGGATGCACTAATTCTGTGATTTCAGTAATAGTAACTGAGTTTCATTGATACTGTAAATTGTGCAGTCGCAATATTTACTGTACTTCAGCAAATGAAATAGTATAATTTTGGCAGAGTTTACTGTCAATTGATAAAGACGGTGTTCAGTAACCGCTGAGTAACAAGTGTAGTGGAAACGTGCTATTGTTTCACTATTTCGCGACGGGCGCGTATTCGCGTGGAACTTCCGTACCGAACCGTGGGCTGCTTTAAAAACTGTGTTTTTACCCTTTAAGTGAAGTGTGTTATATATATGTGAATCAGTGTGTTAGCTGATCTGGTAAAAGAAAGGGTATCTCGGCTCGCAGCATTAAGCAGTGAAGAGGTTATCAATAATAGTCTTCTGTGTTCCAGTGAATTGTTTTCCAGCAAGATGATGGATACACCTGTAGAGGAAGGAAGTGCATTCCCACATGTTAATGCTGTGATTAACATGGAGTAAACACAAAAGCAGTGGGGATGTAAGCTGCTATCCTGGTTTCCCGAGAGTCACGTAGAATGTAAAGTAAGACGCATGTATTGTTTACAGCATGATATGTAAGTTATGTTAAGGTACTAGGGCAGTGTAGATAGAATTTTAATTTTCATATAAAGTAAGCCTGACGGCATGTGTTTGTTTAATTTTGTTACTATGGTAGATTCGGATACGAGATTAATGCATGTTTATTTTATTTTCATTTTGCTTTATGAGTAGATGTTTGGGAAAATGAGGGATTGATAGGATCAGTTATTGTTGTAAATATAGTATTTAGCGTAGGATATTCCGAGTTTTCCTTGTATATAGGCTAGAAGGGCTAGATCGACAGGTTCATTTTTATATTACGTCAAACACGTATCAATTCATTTTATTTCGGTTATTCAGAGAGACAGGTATAGCTATTTTGCATGATGCATGGTTTTACAGAAGCTGCCAGAAGGAGCTGCAGAACGTCGTTGTTAAATTAAGATCTTTGAAGTTAAGTTGGATTCGGTTTGCCTGATGGTCTGCCAAGGACTCGAACTGCGTCTCGTTATGTGGAAAGGCCAGTGGGATTCATGAGGAATAATGAGATAATAATTGCATGCTGAATTATAATGTATTGGCGCAGGCCGATGGTATGCCTGACAAGATAGAGTATTATGCAGATGTGTGTGCCTGCTTAGTGTCTTCTGAGTGTATATTGTGATCAGAATGGACAGTGTTAATTCCAGACTATTGAGTCTGATGTTGTTAAATGGCCCAAGCATGCTAAGAAGCAATGAATATACGGGAGTTTCCGTGTAGTTGATGATGGGCGTTATCTCATGGCAAGCAGATTCCTGGCCTGTGTTATCGGCATGTGTGAAAGAGACAGTATTTCCTTGCGGCGGCCACGGGAGACAAAATCCAATCTTTAGCGTAGTGGAGTTCTATATTTCTTTACAGCTCGTAATCTACCCGGAAGTACATGACGGATGACCGCGCTGTTGAGCGCTTAAACGCAGCAGAAGGAGGCAATGTTGCCCATTGCTTTCTTCATGATATCAAGGATTATTTATATGTTTTTCCCTTACAGGATGGTTTTACCTTATTATTTATGATTGTATACCCTGTCTCGTTGTTTTTTAAAGGGAACAGCCCGAGTGCTGAAGTATCGTTGGTTTATCTAGTTCTGTCTAGATCTTTTGTAGTGAACCGGGATTCACATTAGAAGCAGTGTAGCATTTAAGACTTTACTCGATATCCGATGTACATATATGTTTAGTTTGATTATTTGAATTGCTGTAAATATAGTGTAGGATTTGCCCCTAGTATTTTGCATACCTTACATAGCGTCCGGTGCGTCTTAATTATTTTTCTTTCCGTCGTAATTTTTCTTATTATGTAACTTTTATTTTACGGAAATAGTTTGACGACTCTCGGGAGTAACTTAAATTTGAAACCGTATCGTTGGGATGCGATAGTGTGAAACTCCATACGGAAATACCAAATGGCAGTGTTTGCGTACACTTGTTGCCATATAACATAAACATTGGACTATAAGAAGAAATTTAGTCGTGATTTTTATAAATGTTCTTTGTTGAACTTGTTTTTCCTTTAAATGTTAGATTTGTATTATCATTCCATTAACGTTTTTAATTTCGATTTGTTTCTATACTTTGAGATTAATTTTTTACAAATTTTTATTTTTCTTGATTCAATTTATTTTCGTGTGATTTGATCGGGGATATTTATTAATAAATCCATCTTACCCCCTATGATTGTTTCTCATTCGTGTTATACCTCCATTTCCTGTCATTGATTGCTATTTTAGAGTAGAACTTCGACTTTTATCCTGACCCAATCGACAACCAACCCACACTCTGCCCAACCCTGAGTTAGTCGGATGTTCATACAGGAATGGAGGCATCGTCCTAGAGGGTATTTACCCCTGGGTACGGTACAGTACTGTCTTCGAGACTGCACGAACATACTATGCGAGGGCCAGTCTCCCCTCTCTGTTACTCATACACATACTACACTGCTAGACTGGACTGCTTGCAATGAACTGAACTCAACTCAACACCACCCCCTGTTAACCTTGACCCAGTGGCATATATAGCTGGCGCTGGGAGGGGTAGTTTCTCTCGGCCATGTGACCGTGAGTGGGTAATTTCTGTTAGATTTTAAATCATTATAACTCAGCAACCATGACATGGATTAATTTGAAATTCACAGGGATTAATTTTTATGACGTCCGCTACAATTTAGCGTTTGTTCCATTAAAATAGGTACAGGCGTTGAAAATGTGAGAAAAGAAAGATATTTTCGAGAAATATCTCTAGGGGAGGTGAGCTTTGAACAATAGGTGACGTCACTTGACTCCGCCTAGCGCACTCGTGGAGTCTGGTACATACTGGAACATTCTTTTACTTAGATGTTCATACGTCGGACGGATCTTATATGCTGGAACAACATTTCTTTTGATAACTATGGACCAGGACCTAGGCTTTCCTGCTACAATATCTTTCCGGCCGCGCGGTGTAGGGGTAGCGTGCCCGCCTCTTACCCGGAGGTCCCGGGTTCGATTCCCGGCCAGGTCACGGAATTGTACCTGTATATGAGGGCTGGTTCGAGGTCCACTCCGCCTACGTGATTACAATTGAGGAGCTATCTGACGGTGAGGTGACGGCCCCGGTCTAGAAAGCCAAGAATAACGACCAAGAGGATCCGTCGTGCTGACTGCACGACATTTCGTAATCTGCAGGCCTTTGGGCTGAGCCGCAGTTGCTTGGTAGACCATGATCCTTCGGGGATGTTGCACCATGGAGTTTATATATATCCCGGACTTGGCATTTTCAACAAGTTTTTAATTCCCAGAATCGTCGGACAAACATATTTATCTTTGCCTTCAGCATTCCGATATTAGCCAGGAGAGTAGTGGACTCGACCGTAGAGGGGAACACAATCGCAGGGAATCCAAGTTGACTTCGAGGAACACGATTTGTAAATGTGAAAACTCAATGTTCTGTTTGGGCAAGGATTTACAGGGATCTAAATTTTTGAGTTGGCAAGACTGTGCGAAGCTTCGTAGCACTCCAATGTCGAACAGAAGAGAATTCGGTAGAAAATATTTGTACTTAAAGACTACTTTCACGTGGTGTGGAGCCGAAACTGGACGTGATAGTGAATGAAATGCTGGCATACTTGAGGGTGAGTTATTGGTAGAAATCAATTACAATTTGTAATTTAAGAGCTAATTTAATTCAATAAGATCAAAAATGTTATTCTGACTATAATAAGTCATCTCTAACAGTGTGTAGATGAACTACACAAAGCACTGTATTGTGCAGAACGGCAGGATCAAATCTGAAATGCTAATGTGGCAACTGATTTTATTTAGAAGAGAACGAGACGATAAGAAAACGTATCTTTTAAGGAAGAAGGGAAAGATGGATAACCACGTGATCTCCCGGGCTGAGCGGTTCGGTTACGATTCGATCTTGGCTCAGTATTTCATGCTAGTAGATATACCGAGCAAGTGGCCGCGTAGTTTCGGTCATGCAATCCAGAGGTAGTGGTTTCGAATGCTGCTCTTGGAAGCCCTGAAGATGATTTTCTGTGCTTTCCCATTTTCACACGACGCGAGTGTTGGGGATGTACCTTATTAAGGTTCCTTCCCGCTCTTAGCCCTTTCTTATTCCTTCGTCCCATAAGACCTCCCTGGTCGTGGTGGTGGTGGTGGTGGTGGTGGTGATTATTGTTTTAAGAGGAAGTACAACTAGGCAACCATCCTCTATATAACACTAATCAGACGGAAAAAATGGAAGGGATCCGACACTTCGAAAAATGAAGATACCGGTCAAAGAAAGACAAGGGCCATGAAGGGCGTGAAAATGAAAGACTCCCTAGCCCTCGCAAACCTAATAGCGTCGGGGTCAGAAAAGAACAAGGGTTGACTAAGGGAGGTCGGATAGGATAGATGAAAGTGAGGAGCCTAGCACAAGTAAGTGGAAACAGTGCCAGGACTCAGCTAAGGGCCCCGTTGTCGCCAACCCACGCTCCAAAGTTCAGAGCCCCCGGGAGCCCTTTTAGTCGCCTCTTAGGACAGGCAGGGGATACCGTGGGTGTTATTCTACCGCCCCCACCCACAGGGGGTAAGACCTCCCTGTATCTGTGCGACGTAAAGCCGATTGTAAAAATAAATGCACAGTTCTAGCCCTTCAGGCAAGCAACTCAATGCTGAAAACATCCTGGGGATAGGTAAATAAACTGTAATAAAGTATGAGAATATATTGTTTATTTATTCCTAAAAGTTACAATCATTTTCTTAATCATCGTTATACGGTCGATTACATCACGGCCGACTGGATCCCTCAGGGCGCTTCTTAAGCTAGAGTATGCATCAAGTCGGTCATGATTACATTAGCAGTTTGCCTTTTCCTACCGCTACGAGCGCTAATGTGAGTCAATGCAGAGTTTCACATAAGCACCACTACGAGCGCTAATGTGAGTCAATTCAGAATTAAAAAATAACATAAACCGCCTGAGTGTATTGAAGCAAGGAACACATTACAGAAAGGATTACGTAAATAAGTTAATTTGGATAGGATTTGAATAAAAGAGGAAACGAGTGAAGAAACAAGCGATTTTAGGATGTTTTTGCGGAACGGCATTTAGGCCGGAAGCGATTTTCGAAATTTGTTTTTTAGTTTGATAGTGCTATCCAAGACTCACAATTTGAATCCTTTCCGGCCCTTTAGCCCTTGAACTTTCTGCACAATTGAGGAAATTGCTTGAGCTAAATATACTATTTTCGTAGTATTAAAAAAGAACGTGAGGTTCAATCGGTGCTCCCAAGGTCGCTACACGTATCTCACATAACGTGAGGGCATAGGACCAGTGAGCATCCTGTCCCTAGCGTGGCCAGGCAAGACCAACACATTCCAACACAAACGAAGTGCAAGAAACGCGGTTAGCAGCAGCGAGACGGTATTGTCTAGGAGAATTCGTCTTCCTTTCACGAGCTGTCTCCGGCACAGTAATTGCCATCTCGCACGGTGAATAATTCAGGGATTAATTCATTGGTGTTGCTGCTTAACTCCGCCAGCTGCCTTTATTCCTTTTGTGTATATGAACAGAACACTGCACTATGCTCTAGAATGTAGAACTTGTTAAGACGAAGTGCATGCGTATGAATTATCTCTTACATATAGGTCTAAATGCGAATTACCACTCATTCATTGGTCGCGATATCATATGATACAGCAAATAGAGGGAAGTAAAATTAGACACGCAGTTTCCTTTTACGTCATAAGCAACATCAGTACGTTGAGGATCCATTATCTGTTGTCAAAAACAGCCTATACATCACTGAAGTGGCTTAACGAAATGAGTGACGTAGTTTCTGTCACTGAGGGCCATATTCACTAATACGAGAAAAAGCTTTTATCTTGGTTTAAACCAAGATAAGTTAGCGTACATTTCTATTCACCGTCAAACATTATCTGGGATAAAGGGCATTATCTCGGTTTAAAATTTTACCAGAGATAGGTTGACCGGTAAAACAGGAAATCTAAGCTCGTAGACGGCTGGAATATTTAATATGACGAAGATTATGCGATAAACGTACAATATGGATAAAAGAACGCATTACATACTTTGAGGACTATGATGACAGTAATTTTGAAACACGATTTAGGTTATCTAAAGCTTCGACACTGTCCGTTATATCCATGGTTGAACATAACCTGGAATTCGCAACATAAGGTAGGCCTAAGATGAATTCTCGATTGTAGCTTATATCTTGTACGGTACACCACTGGGTGACTTTTTAATGACGAATTAAGGGATACTGTCTTATTTTTTGAGTGAAATATACAATGTGTAGGCTATCATTTGTTTTCTTATTCTCTATGATGTTAATGCTTTCTGCCACCAAACTCAACAACAGTTCTTTCGCTTGGAACGTCATACTAGGGTTTACTTTCGTTTCTGATTAACAGCGGACATATTTTGTAATCATTTATTTGCAAACACCAAATGTAACTAAAAACTTGCTTACTTTCCGATAGTGGCGGCAACAAGTAGTCATTTGTTTTCCGTGCGTCAGTATGAAAAATTTTAGGTTCAAATTCAGATTGGTAAACCGAGATTTTAAAAAAACTCTATGGTGAATATAGAAGTGAAAGTTATCCGAGTTTTGGAAATCTAGGATAAGAGCAAAAGTGGCTGACGGGCCTGCCGACACTTTCATACAGGCACTCTGATTATAAATTTAAATGGAAGAGCAAATAGTTACATCTGTTCTGAACTCTAATTAGAAGTGAAGAAACGATTAGGTTCGATGTTTGTCTAATGAAGATACCGGCTAAATCTAGGGAAGGGCATGTAAATGTAAGAATCCCTAGGCCTCGCAAATCGAAATCCTTTGCGATTAGAAAGCTCACCAAAAGAGGGCAGACAGGAGAGATTTAAGTGAAAGGTCTGACGCAAGTAAATGGATGTAACAACAGGCTCAGTTTTAAGCCCCTTGGTCACATCTTCACAGTCCTGTTTGAGAGCTCCGAAGGTTTATCAGTCAAGTGATGCCTTTCACAGAAAGGAATAAATGTTATAACTAGAAAATTAAATCTGGACACCGAGACACCAGCTAGAAACGGCTGCAGGTTTAAGGAACGCTAGTTATAGCGTGACGTCAGTTTTGTGTTTTGATGAAATAATGTCAGGCTCAGCTTAGTGAACAGTGGTCGCCAACACACGTTCCCCAGTCCCTGGTCCCTCCTTTTACCGAGCACGTGGCCGCGTGGTTTGAGTCACGTAGCTATCAGCTTGCATTCGGTGATAGTGGGTTCGAACCCCACTGTCGGCAGCTGTCGCTTCCTTCCCACTCTTAGGCCTTTCCTGTTCCATCGTCGCCATAAGACCTATCTGTGTCGGTGCGACGTAAAGCAAATTCTAAAAACAAAGAAAGTCGGCAAGTGTATTCTACCGTGCCCACTTGGAGGAGTCTGGAATATTACTTTGTTGATAGTGATTCGTCGGTCGGATTGAGACGTTAAGCCTTGAGCAGACATCTTGGTATTATTCGACAGGAGTAGGCTATATGCCAACACCAGGTTTCACGCTCTCCTCTGACTGTAGTGTATTTTAATTATAAATACTTTAAGAGGAAGAACATCATGATTACATCCTCTCTGAAGTATAATTGAGAATAAAAACGAAAGGTACGATGCTTGACTAGTGAAGATATAGGCTAAACAAAGGGAAGGGCTCATTATCATCATCTGACATCTACACGCGCAACTCGGCCATGGGTATCAACTAGGAAGACCTGCTCCAGGCGAACCCAACTTTTCCTCGGAAATTGCAAGCACTAAGAGCAATGTATTTAAAAAATCGCCTGTCCTAAAGTCTCTGTCCTTCGTTCTAGCTTCTCGAGTTCTCGCTTCGAGGTCTTATTTCTGAAGCTCAGAGTTCCTGAACGGCTAGTCACAGAATAGGACACATATAGAATGTAAAGCTCATTTGTTCAGTAGTCAACACAGGCCGCCATCTTGAAACAGAATAAACGTTAGGCAGACATCTGTTGAAGCACATCCAAGACATCTTGAAACTCATAACTGGATATCAGAGAACGTGATACCCCCCAAAACCGTAGAAAAGTAAAATATCCAAAATTCTCCTAAGGGGTCGAGCTGGTAAGAGCTGGGGATATGAAATTGAGGCTCAGAAATGTACTAGTGTACGTACCTTTTCACCCTGAGGAAAATATTATTCCCATAGCGGCAACGTGTGCTATTATGGGCATAAACATCAAACCCCCAGAAACTATTGAGGGGAAGTTTCGAGACATTACGGAGGCAAGCAATGCAAATATATGAATGTCGGTGTGCAGCAATATACATAAAAGTAGATAAAAAACCGAGAATAGATGTGAATGAACAGGGTTTAAGCCAATTTACTGCTGACCACATAACTTGGAAAAGCCTTGGATAAATTTTTTTACGGAGATACCGTGGTGGACAGAGGTGTAAGAAGGTGTGAGCATGAATGGGTGGAAAGACAAAAGATCGAATTTTAATTAAAAACATTAAAATTAATAATTTTATTTCTTGACTTTCTTTTATCTTTTTTCTTTCCAAATTTGAACTTTGCTAAGCAATAACAAATGAAGCAGGTACAAAGTGAGATCGATAAACAAAGTTAGAATTTCTTAGGACAATTAGGCAACATGAGCTTGAAGCACCACTGATCCTTTCAATACCTCCTCAAGAAGATTGAGCTTCAAAATTTACCACAGTAGGGAGAGCGTCTTTGCTCCACCCAATAACCTCTAGGAGACTATTCTCCAAATTTTTTACAAGTTCAGGCCTCTTAAAGGCACAACCTATATTTAACAAAAACCAAAAGTACACACTGTCTTATTTGCTCAACAGTCGAAATTGCATAGGAAATAAAATGACAATAGTGAACTTTAATAGGGGCAATAAGTGCCCATTCTACGTGGCCTTAGTTAAGAAAGAAAAGGTTAAGGTTACTGGCCGAAAATCAAAATGTTAGGAGGCGAACTCTTGCACTCATTCGGAATTCACCAGAACATCATTAAAACCCTATGTGGGCTTAAGGCCCCAAGTTACAGAGGCTAAGCCTATACTAGGGAGGTGACTAAATGGAGAGGTTTTAATTTACAAAATTAAGAGGTAGATTTAAAGATTCCAAAATCATAGGCACCTCAATATCAGGCTGAGAGGGTATTGGAAGAGGGTTCTCACTCCTTATTCCCTAAGGCCGGTCAAGTTCTTTAGACTAGTATGAGAATTTACATTGAGAAAGAGTTTGAAACCTTCCTCTCGATATATCTATCAGAGACTATTACATGTTTACACGGAGCCTGCCATTACCTTGAGTTGGTGGACCTTCCCCTTTCTCCGCTACGAACACACTCCAAACCTCTTGACTGGAGCGATCGAAAAGACAACATGGCCCGAACAGTCCCAGCTTTTATAACGGAGAGGAAGGTTCCAGATTTCTCTGGGCGGAAACCCTGACACACCCCCAATTTTAATTGGACAATCAAATAAATATCAAAATTTTGTCATTGGTTACTGAAATAAATGTACAAATTTTCCTATTGGCTACAATTTTAAGTCGGCGTGATGAGATAGAAGTGCTAGCAACCTTAGAACATCAAAAACAAACCATAAACAATTCAGTTTAGGAAACCTTAACGCAAAAAATTATTTTGAAACGTAATTGTTCATTCTAACCCCAGAGGGCGTACATAAGTTGATAGTAGCGACATCAGTCGATAAATTTTCAAACTTCTTCTACCACATAGTTTGAAGTACAAGTCCCAGGTGGCATTCTAAAAGACACATAATTTAAATACATGGATTGGGTGTACCTCCGGTCGCTCCGGTAAATGATAATAATAATAATAATAATAATAATAATAATAATAATAATAATAATAATAATAATAATAATAATAATAATAATAACCGGGATGCCTTTATGCTGCAGAAAGACTAACAAAAATGGATGGAAGATATGTCGATTGAGAAAAATGAAAGGAAGTTCGTCAGGAAGATTTTGGGTCCTAAGAAATTGTCATAGGGTTTTGTCTTCCACCTGAGGTCAAACAAGATCCCTGCCATCATGAGGAAACGAAGGCTTGTGATCACCTGGAGAATGAACCCGCAGAGATTGGTGCACAAATTGCTCACTTTACTCTGCGGGGCCTGCAAATAACAATAACAAGAAGAAATTGGTCCAGGAGAGTACTACGATTTCTCTAACATGAGCCTTATGCACCATGTTGTGGATAAATGTATATTTTGAATAAACATTTAAGCATTTAGGGCCATAGCTTGAATTCTTTTGGTTATCGCATTCCTTTCTTGTTGCCATCTCTTAATGTACTTGAATTTTCACAATTTCTGAAGTACATAGTCTCTCCAACAGTAGCAACAACCGATACATTGACATTATTTAGTTTAATGCACCCTGTTCTGAAGGCTTCAGCATTGATCGCATAATAAGATTTGAGACCAACGGAAACCAGCCACAATAGGTCGATGCGGAAAAAGTAATTTATGAAGAAACGGAGAGCTACTGGACAACTACAGTATACGCTTTAAGGTACAAGCTCGCATCCCTCTCAGTGATCGGTTTGATGTTAGGTGCTCGAGGAAACATGACTACATTTGTTTTCAATTTTTGCAAATACTTTGGCCTTCATCTGTAACTCCCTATTACTACTCTCGAGCATTCCACCGTGGTCTTCAAGAACCTTGCTTACGGGATCAAATATACTTTTGAGGTAAATGATATAAGACGCTGTATATATATGTAAGCAATATACAAGCAGCGTAATTTACATGTCTTAGAGCTGGGGGTAACGAAATTATGTCATGTATCAAAATGTATGATGGAAGTGTGATTGAGAGGCCAGACGGTTGAGACGCTGGCCTTCTGATCCCAGGTGGGCAGGTTCGATCCTGACTCAGTCTGGTGGTATTTGAATGTGTTCAAATACGTCAGCCTCGTATCAGTAGGTTTACTGGCAAAGTAAAAGAATAAAGGACTAAATTCCGGCACGTCGCCGTCTCCGAAAACCGTAAAATTAGTTATTGGGACTTGAAGCAATTAACATTATTATTAAGTGTAACGTAGCAAGTGATGTAAGGTATGGATGGATGGCCAGACAGAGTTACCTAGCAACCTTACAGGCTGTCTTATGGCTTATGGTCATCTATAGTTCAGTTCTTATGACATTTGAGCGCTGCCTTTTGGTGGAAGTTAAGTGAACTAATAAACAGCCAATCATAGGCAGCCGATCGCTCCGATAGAGCACATTAATCTCGAATTCTGGTTACCAGTGTTGCCGATCTGTTGTTTACTGTAACCACGTGCTGTCAGCTGTATGTTGTGTTGCGCTAAGTTCTTTTCGCGGTCTTTGTCATTTTACTCGGTCATTCTTGACAAAGCACCAACAATGGCGGCTACAAATAATGAATTGATTGAGTGGTTGAAGGAGCACGATATTCCGGTTCGCGATGGCATGAGGAAGGGGGATCTCACACATGTTGTGAAACAAAACAAGGCCTAGTACCCCGTTTACGTGGTGGATGAAATAGCTAGGAGGCACGGGCATAAAATTGTATTCCCTTTGGTGGATATTTTCATTCCTTAGGAAAAAATGAATGAATCTCTCTGCAACCCGAGGTTTTCTTGATAGTGAGTAGAAATTCAATTTCATTTTCTCGCGTTTTTATCTATTCGAGCATTGATCTACTTTTACCGTAGGGCCTATAGCCTTATCCTCAGTATGTTATGCGTTATTGTTAATTTTATGTGAGTTAAGCATGTTGCTACAAAGAATGATTGGTTGTGGACTTATATTTGAGTATATACATTTCCATTCGTGTTATGTGTCGTGAATCAGCTGTTTGTACTCGTAACAATTTTGGCACCAATGTATGACTTCCGGTTAACTGTCAAGTCGAAACTCATAGAAACGGAACTATAAAATTAGTACAGAGCCGAATAGTCGATGGAGGAAACAAAAGAATGGTTTGGCACAAGGCAGTGTTCTCGCCCCTATGCTCTTCAGTATGTACACGACTGTTGGCACCAGAAGCTTCATATATGGGATGATCGAGCTATTGCTACGCAAGCAAACTGCTTTTAGGTTGTAGAAGAAAAGTCATCAGAGGCTTTTTCTGAACTATCCTACTACTACAGAGGAAACCAATTGAAGCTTAACCCATCTAAAAGTCAGGCATGTGCCTTCCATTTAAAGAACAAACAGGCGTCCAGGAAATGCAGGTAGCATGGTAAGATACTCAACTAGATCACTGCCCAACACCAACATTGGATCGTGCACTCACCTACAAACAACACTGCATGAACATCAAGCAGAATATGTCAGCTAGAAATAACATCCCTCGCAAGTTGTCTGGAACCAATTGGGGTACACATCGAAAGACGATGAGAACTACAGCCCTGGCACTGTGTTACTCCACTGCAGAGTACGCTTACCCTGTTTGGTACAGATCCAGTCATGCTAAACAAGTTGACATTTCTCTAAATGAAACATGTCGACTTATCACTGGCTGTTTGAGACCCAACACCACGAAATAGAATCTACTGTTTTTGCCTGGAATCGCCCCACCAGACATTAGCAGAGAAGTTGCATCCATGATTGAGAGAACTAAAGCACTTGCCTGTCCGGCCTCACGATGTAGAGGGAAACTCTCAATCTTGTAGAGTAATAAATAAGTTACAAGATTGTGAGCAACTGCAACGTGACCTCGAAAATGTTGTGAGATGGACATCAGGCAATGGTATGTTGATAAACGTCGTTAAAAGTCAGGTTGTGAGTTTCACAAATAGGAAAAGACCTCTCAGTTTTAATTACTGCGTTGATGGGGTGAAAGTTCCTTTTGGGGATCATTGTTGTAGCTAGGTGTTAATATAAGGAAAGATCTTCATTCGGGTAATCACATAAATGGGATTGCAAATAAAGGGTACAAATCTCTGCACATGGTTATGAGGCTGTTTAGGGGTTGTAGTAAGGTTGTAAAGGAGAGGACATATAAGTCTCTGGTAAGACCCCAACTAGAGTATGGTTCCAGTGTATGGGACCCTCACCAGGATTACCTGATTCAAGAACTGGAAAAATCCAAAGAAAGGCAGCTCGATTTGTTCTAGGTGATTTCCGACAAAAGAGTAGCGTTACAAAAATGTTGCAAAGTTTGGGCTGGGAAGAACTGAGAGAAAGAAGGAGAGCTGCTCGACTAAGTGGCATGTTCCGAGCTGTCAGCGGAGAGATGGCGTGGAATGACATTGGTAGACGAATAAGTTTGAGTGGCGTTTATAAAAGTAGGAAAGATCACAATATGAAGATAAAGTTGGAATTCAAGAGGACAAACTGGGACAAATATTCATTTATAGGAAGGGGAGTTAGGGATTGGAATAATTTACCAAAGGAGATGTTCAATAAATTTCCAATTTCTTTGAAATCATCTAGGAAAAGGCTAGGAAAACAACAGATAGGGAATCTGCCACCTGGTCGACTGCCCTAAATGCAGATCAGTATTGATTGATTGAACTCGTCCGCCTGTCATCCGGCGGCCCCGGGTTCGATTCCCGGAGGTTTTAATTGTAAATGATTAACATCTCTGGCCTGGGGACTGGGTGTTGGTGTTTGTGTCTTTTAATGTTCCTTTCCTCACATTCAACACTTTACACTTCCGTAATTTCCAAATACACACAGGCTCCTAACATATGGTGCAAGTAGGGGCAAAAGATCTTTCTAGGTCGACGCCCCGAATAAATACCATTTAAAAAAAGCACTTACCTCATGTGCACACCCACTGTACGGATATGAACCTGCCCGCCGAAGATTGAGATCTAGGAGGAGTTTCCTGAGTACAACCGATGATCTAAACGAATCTGTTCAATCCACTAGAAATCCTCAACTTGCTGGTTGGATGCTACCAATTGAACATCTCCCTCCAGGACACGAGGAACATTGGCCTACTTGGAAATCGCTATGGGCTTTACGTCGCACCGACACAGATAGGTCTTATGGCGAACTTGGAAATCGTTGAACAGGCTTCGCACTGGGGTTGGTAGATCAAAAATCAATATGGTAAAGTGGGGCTTTCCTGGCACATCCAGGCAATGTGAATGAGGTGAAGACCAAACTACAGCCCATTTCATGAACTGTAGTAAGAGTCCTTTAAGTTGCACAATGGAGGACTTGATGGCTGCGACACCTAATGCCTGTGATTTGACAAAATTCCGGGCAGACACTGTTTGATATGTATGTACCATTATGTTATGTAAATGTATGCTTCTGATACGAAAAAACCTGAAATTAGCAGCCATTGATGGATAGTGGTGGTGGTGATTATTGTTTCAAGAGAAAGTACAACTAGGCAACCATCCTCTACATAACACTAATTACAGAGAACAAATGGTAGGGATCAGACACTTCGAAAAATTAATGTATCGGTCAAAGGAAGACAAGGGAACAAAGGGCGTGAAAATGAAAGACCCCCTAGTCCTCGGAAACCTAATACCGTCAGAGTCGGAGAAGAACAAGTGTCGATGAAGGGAGGTCGGATAGGATAGCCAACCCACGCCCCCAAGTTAAGAACAGGTCTTAAACAACCTGTGATAATACGGCAGGTGTCATTTAGTGCTACATCTATGTTTTTGGCATGGCTGGACTTATGCCACACGGAGCATGCATACTCAGCAGTGGAGTAGCACAATGCTAACGCGCTTGTTCTCACAGTGCAAGGGTGAGCTCCCCAGGTGGTGCCTCGAAGTTTCCGCACTATGTTGTTTCTGGCAGACACTTCTTGTTTCACGTTTAGGCAATGTTTCCTATACGTAAGCGTACGGTCCAGAATCACTCCCAGATATTTTGGAGTCGAACAGTGTTGAAGAGGGATTCCTTCCCAGGTGATTTGTAAGGTTTTAGCTGCTTTTTTGTTATTGAGATGAAATACACAGCTATGAGTTTTGGCAGGATTTGGCTTCAAGTCATTTTCATTGTAGTAGTTGGTAAATTCTTTCAGAGCTTTGGATAAAGCCTGTTCTACCTTTTCAAAACAGTTGGCCTGAGCAGTGACTGCACAATCATCAGCATAGATAAAACTCTGGGTACCTTCAGGTAGAGGCTGATCGTTAGTATAGATGTTGAATAACAGTGGTGCGAGCACACTGCCTTGCGGTAACCCATTCTTCTGTGGTCTCCATCTGCTTCCTTTCCCCTGAAATTCCACAAAGAATTTTAGGTTTTGGAGAATATTTTTAATGTTGCACATTAGATGGAAGTCTTTGGTGATGTCATATAATTTTGTTAGAAGAAGCCGATGGTTGACTGTGTCATAAGCTGCAGAAAGATCAATGAAGACAGCGCCTGTAATGAGCCGATTCTCAAAGCCATCCTCAATATGCTGTGTCAAGTTTAATACCTGATTATCATAATAGTATAGCTTCACTGAAACCATTCATTTATGATCGTATGAATACTAGCGTTAGACACTCCTGCCATTTGAATCTGCTGTACAGTTATTATGAATAACAATCATAACACTGAAACTCACCTGAAATCTGTTGTTTTGCTAAAGAACAACACTACAATAGAATGAGTGCTTTCGTTACTCTATAAATAGTAGACGTAAACATATTAGTTTGTGTAGGCTGCCACTGATATATTAAAAATAGTCAGTTTCCCTGCTGTTGCCAATGACCTGTGAATGCAGCGAGATGTCTATGGGGTGAAACCACTATTGCAGGTCGAGCAAAAACTGACACTCAAATGATGGTTTCCCTTCGTGAGCACAGCTTAGAACGGATACATTCACGGCCGAATTTAACTACTGCAACGCCTCTGGGCCCAAACAACTTTCCTTAAACTTGTTAAGACAAAATTAAAATTACTATTATTTTCATATAATGAATAAACTAATACAGTTGAATGCCTCCGAGGTAAAATATCAAAAATTAATATATTTAAATAATAATAATTAAACTGCGAGAGCACAATTCACTACTACATCTTTTAAACATTAACACGAAATCACGATGAGAGTGGAAATTCTCATGTTCCGTTAATCGCTCATTTCCATGCTTCCAATCATTGAAGCCAGTTGTTGTAAATTGGGATGTCCTCCCAAAACGTTTACAAGGAGCAGGTGGAGTTGATTCCCCGCCCGTTTGAATAAGTTTCAGGTCGAACTAATCCTGATATCCGTATGGGGGGGAGGGGATTGTGTTTCAATATTGTGATGGTATTTATAATGTTATAAACGACAGCTTTCGCATAAGTGGAACAAGAATTCCGTTATTCACGTCGGGAGCTTTCGGTTTAGAATAGTACGAAAGTGCGCGTATTCTAAAACTATTCTTCATACTATTAGAGCTTTTCATTTTTGCTGCCCCATAAACTTGCCGCCCTAGTCCCGGTTCCATAACGCCCTTGCCTAAACACGGCTCTGGATACAGTCAATACCTTTGCACTAGAAACATGCATGATTCACGATTTTATAATTAGGTATCTAGGTGATTTGAAATGTAGCCTAATACATTTTTATCCCGAATATTCTTTTGTTGATAATTTATTATTAAATAAAATTTAACTGACCGTTGGCAGTCGAAAACCTTAAAAAAAATGTCTTTATTTGTGTTGGAATTCTTTTCAATTAGGTGCTGAGCACAATCAACTGCCTTTCTTCTTACAAGCACTCATTAAGCATGCAACATTACAAGTGTTTACAATTGTAATATTCAAAATATGCCTTTGCTGGCGAGAGTGTTTACAGTGCATTATGTCTTCTGGTGGGGGCTAGAATAAATGTGTTACTTTCATTGACCTGTCTCAGTCTTATCCTTGGCTTTGACAATGTGAACGTGACTGAGATATGAACGCTGCTAATAATACCATTCCTTATGCAGCCAGTACCTGCTATAAATAGTGTGAAAATGTAGTTCATAGGGTTGGTTGGTGCGTGCATTTCGGTGGGCTTGACAGACTGATATGTAATGGCAACTTCTGGTTCGGTGAGGAAAGCAACGGGGAACTACCTCATTCCTCATTTCCCTAGTGGGCCTCTTCAGTGATGCCTAGACCATCTATGACAGCTTTCGGCAGAGCTGTTGAGGATCAAACAAACCTTCGGGCTGAATACCCAACATACATCATATACAGATTAAGAATTTAACAAAGGCAAGTGTTCATTTGAATGGACATACGACACCTGTTTAATATTTTCAAATTAAAGTTCACAAGGTATAAAACAAGTGTTTACTCGAAGCTAAATATGACGGCAGTTTGTTGTCTTCGAATATGGCAGACACGTTTCACGCTGACTAGAATTCGGTGCGCAGATTTGAGCGAAGTTTCCCTCCTGTATGCTTCCTATTCTTTGGTTTGGTAGTGTCGTATCTTGGCGCTTCTTGCTGTGGGACTCGCGGGTGTTTCATTTTAGTTCTCCTCTCAGTTACGGTTTCTTTCTCGGTGCTCCTGTTATCCAGCCACTCTCCTAGGTTTGATTTGTTTTAGTCTCCTAACGATATTGACCAGTAATTTGCTCTGTATTACCCCGAGTTGATGATTGGTATAACGTGCAATACAGGCAACTTTACACGTTCGGTGTCTGAAATTCCATCCCTAGTTTTCACAAAATATTCATCGAGCACAAAGCTTCGGTTCTCGTGACTACGTTTTTATAAGCAAATTTTTATTCCTCCTCTGAAGGGGGAGGCGGGCCACCCATAAGGTAACGCCTTTTCTCTGGCCAGGAGATTCATGGGGGTTAAAGGTGAAGTGAGGGATTCGGGAGGTGAATAAGGGATGTACGGAAATAGCTTATTGGCTAATCGTATTTGTTATTCTTTTAATTTTTATTATGTATTTTTTATTATTCATAGTACATAGTTTGGAATATTTACAATTTTAATTTTATCAAGATATTCTATACAGTACATATTTGGTTTCAAGTGTCTATTTACATTGTTTATATACAAGGTTTTCCATAACAATTATTATTCATATTGTCCAATTTATATTTTATTTGTGTGTGAGATGGGCGGATAATAGTGGATGACAACAGAACACATTTAAGCATGACCTTAGCCTGGGTGGAGGGACCGGTAAAGATGTAGAGGCGTTTGGATAAAGTTTGGGGAGTGGGGATGTGGATCACATACGAGCTGGTTAAGGAAGGATTAGTCTCGCTTGAGGGCTAGAAGAAAGGCACGTTGAAAGTGGGTTAGGGCATAGGAATCGAGTTTAGGGAAGGGGAAGATATCATATAAGTCGGAGTTATGAAAACGGAATTGGAGCCGAAGGGCATGGCATACGGTACGGCGTTCAATTGAGAGGAGAGAGAGTGTGTGTGTGTGATAGAGTTTGGGGTTTCTGGTAATTTTTTTCATTTTCTCTAAGTTTTCATCCCTCACCCTGAGAGGGGGTGGGACGCTCTTTCTGGTCAAAACATTCGGGTGGATTTAGGAGATGTGATGAAAAAAGCAGGTTGGTAAAGGATGTGAAAAGTGAATGGGATGCCTAAGGTTTTTAATTTTATTTATAACAAAGTAGAACAAACAACTGTACTCCAATAAGAGAGAAGAAGATGTTCTATGTGGTTGAGGAGCTCGTAAGAAGAGAGTACGAGATACAGCTGCAGACTTCTTTCTCTCAGTTTATGACGCCGTTTGCCTTTAACCGTATCTTTAAAGGACATGTCACGTCTGTTCAGTCATTCATGGAGGACTGCGCTGCTACCTGTTGGTCTTCAGCCCATACGAATGACCGACGTTATGGTCTCTCTGCAGGATTTAGTTGGAGGGGCTAAGAACAACACGCACTCATCCATCCATTCATTATCTAAAGGCTAAGCCACATCCCACGGTCTTCAGCAATCCTCTTCATCGTGACATAGGAAGCAAAACCCAGCTGAGTGATTATGTTCCTAAGATATGAGAGACGCGGTCTTCCTTTAGACTTCTTCCCTAGGACCTTGCCTTCGAAGACATTCTGGAGGCCGTGTCCAAGAAATTTAGCTTTCCTCTCCTGTATTGAATAAATTAAGGTCCGTTTTTTCATGAACGTCATTCAAGATTTGGATTTTAGTCTTCTTTTCTGTCCAACTCGTCCCTGTCAGTCCTCTCCAGAACCACATTTCAGCAGCTTCTAGTCTTGATTGTGCTTGTTTTCCCAAAGCCAGGTCTCACAACCGTAAGTTAGCACACTCCAAACATAAGTTTTAACAAATTTCTTCCTGGTTTTAATTCCTATGTGCTTATTTAACAATAGATTTATCCTGCTTTGAAACGCTTGTTTTGCCATAGTAATTCTTTTGACTTCTTTTAATAACAATACCAAATAACAAAATTCTTTAACCTGATCTACTTTTGCACAGCCTAATTTAATGTTTGTTTTCAGTTCAGTCTTCTTCTTCAGAACGACCATCATTTTCGTTTTCTTTGTGCTTATTTTTAGCCTGAACTTCTCTAACGTGTTGTTTAATATACCGAGCATCCTAGACATTTTATGCACACTCATACTGTGTTACTAATATCGTCGCTGTTACAGCAAAATCTCGTATCTGCCAATGCTCTTCCTAGCTTTTATTCTCCTTAAGACTGGTCACGACTGCCAGCCACATATGGATACGCAGTCCATCAGAACCATTTTCATTGTGTCCATTATCCTATACTGAGGTGTAAAGGAAACTGAACTTCAAAATCTATTATACTGTAGGAGTGTTTGGCTCCATGGCTAAATGGTTAGCGTGCTGGTCTCTGGTCAATTCCCGGAAGGGTCGGTAATTTTAACCATAATTGGTTCATTCCGCTGGCACGGGGGCTGGATGTGTGTGTGTGTGTCGTCTTCATCAAAGTTTCATCCTCATTAACATGCACAGGTCGCCTAAGGGCGTCAAATCAAAAGACCTGCATCTGGTGAATCGAACATGCTCTAGGACACTCCCAGCACTGAAAGCCATACGCCAATATAAGTTATATATTTTCTTTTTACTGTGGGAGCGCGTAAATACGTCATGTATGTTTGCATATATTCTTAGAGTGTGGTGCGGTAAGGTTCAATTTCCTTTACGGATAACCTTAGGAATACGAACACAAAGAACGTTGTCCTGTTGGACTACATATCTATATGTGGCTGGAAGGCGTAATCAGGATATGGATAGGAGAACATTGGGAGATTTTGCTGTAACAGCGACGACATGCTTACTGACAGCAGGCAATATTGCTTCATGTTACTCTACTTTTATTTAGATTGATGCATTCACGGCCCTTCATTATAGACATGGTGACAAGCTTTAGAGCGTATGCCTTGTCAAGAAAAAAGTAAAATTCTTTGCTTTTCGCAGAGAACTTTGCTCCGCGTCTTCAGAAGAAAATCTCGTTTATTAACGAGGAAGACTAATAATGACGGTTTGAATTTAAGAATGTTTTACCGTTGGATTACAGCAAGTGGTACTCTCTTTCGTCATTAGATAGCTCGCTGTGCGCTAGCCTTGGGCAAGGTCTGTCTAGGGAGGTCAAGTCACGAATGCTTCTTACGGAGCCGCCATATTGGGTCTTTAAGCGAGCGTAATCGAAGGCAAGTGTATTCGAATTTGGAGGATTTAGGTACCGTACATTGAAATAAAAACAAAATACCGACTATTTTTCATAAAGAATTTAATTGGGCCACAAAGTGCGTGGAAATGAAAAACTTCCTAACTGTAAAACACTTAAATGATATGAATATTCACGGATTTTTTTTCTTTTTTAGAAACAAGCTCATGTCTTACTCTTTTACTTCCTTACAACTTGGTCTTACTGTGTTTCTTATTAATATCATCTGTCAAATACGTATAAATATGTACAGTACCTCTGTCATATTATGATTAACGGTACATGAAATACTGACCTTGAAGTACTGTACTTAAAGTACTAAACACAGTTGTAATAAATTACCTTCAGCGTTTTCTTGATTAAGAAAGTAATTACCGATACTGCGTTCCTAAAAGGTTACCCCAGTATGTTGACAAACACTGAATGCCTCTTGAGTTGACCAGTCACTACCGATCTGCATTTAGGGCAGTGGTTCAGGTGGCAGATTCCCTATCTGTTCTTTTCCTAGCGTTTTCTTAAATGATTGCAAAGAAATGGGAAATTTATTGAACATCTCCCTTGGTAAGTTATTCCAATACCTAACTCCCCTTCCTATAAACGAATATTTGCCCCAACTTGTCCCCTTGAATTCCAACTTTATCTTCATATTGTGATCTTTCCTGCATATTAGACACTACCCAAACGTATCTGTCTACTAATGTCATTTCATGCCATCTCTCCACTAACATCTCGGAACATACCACTTAGTGGAGCAGCTCGTCTCCTTTCTCCCAAGTCTTCTCAGCCCGAACTTCGCAACAGTTATGTAACACTACTCTTTTGTCGGAAATCACCCAGAATAAATCGAGCTGCATTTCTTTGGATTTTTTCCAGTTCTCGAATCAAGTAATCCTGGTGAGGGTCCCATACACTGGAACCATACCCTAGTTGGGGTCTTACCAGAGACTTATATGCCCTCTCCTTTACATCCTTACTACAACCCCTAAATATCCCCATAACCATGTGCATAGATCTCTACCCTTTATTTAGAATCCAATTTTGTGATTACTCCAATGGCGATCTTTCACTCCATCAACGCAGTAATTAAAACTGACAGGACGTTTCCTATTTGTGAAACTCACAACCTGATTTTAAACCCCATTTATCATCATACCATTACGTACTGTCCATCGCACAACAATATCGAGGTCATTTTGGAGTTGCTTAGTCTTGTAACTTATTCATTACTCTGTACAGAATAACATCATCGACAGAAAGCCTTATCTCTGATTCCACTTCTTTACTCATATCAATTGCATATACAAGAAAACATAAAGGTCCAATAATACTGCCTTGAGGAATTTCCTTCTTAATTATTACAGGGTCATAAAGCTTCGCCTACTCTAATTCTCTGAGACTATTTTCTAAAAATATAGCCACCCATTCAGTCACTCTTTTGTCTAGTAAAATTGTGCTCATTTTTCCAGTAGTCTCCCATGATCTACCCCATCGATTGCCTTAAATAGGTCAATCACAATACAGTCTATTTGACCTCCTTAACCCGAGATATCTGCTGTATCTTATTGGAATCCTAAACGTTGTGCTTCCTAAATCCGAAATGTCTTCTATCTAACCAGTTACTAATTTTGCAAACATGTCTACTATAATCAGAAAGAAAGCTTTCCCAAAGGTTACATGCAATGTATCTCCCAATGCTCTACCTATCCATTATTTTCCTACAGACTGGTCACAATTCTCAGCCACATATTGGTATGCAGTCCATCAGAATAATTTTCTTTGAGTTAATTTTCCTACGCCTACATGTATAGGAAATTAAACCTTACTCTGGTGTACTTTAGGAATGTATGTTTTCATGGCATATTTACCCATTCCTAGAGTATGATATATTTAGGCCCATTTTTCTTTATACAACAGCATAGGGAAATGAACTCAATGAAAATTCCTCTGATGGAGTGCCTGTCAATATGTGGCTGGGAGGCGTGACAAGTCAAGAAAACAAAGAAATAGGAAGAGCATTGTCACATTCGTGATTTTGGCGTAGGAGCGAGATGTGTATGCCCAGCTGGATTGTTCTTAATTTTTAAGGTTTTAAAGTTTGTTCTATTTTTGTCTATATTTAGTTTCGATGCCGTCACTCCGGTTTATAAGTCGCACTGAAACTTTGTCAATTCACCTCCGTCGCATTCGTCATTATCCCCTGCTTTTTCTTTTTCGATGTTTGACATCCACACACTGCCACAGCTACGGGACTACTATCAGCCGATTACCTGCGTCAAGCCTGGATGTCATCACCTACACTATACACTGTTCATGAACGTTCTCGGCGTTTCTAGTGCCGTGTGTCATGATTTCTCCTGCACCTCCCCTCTCCAACTGGCCTATATAAGCAGCTCTCGTTGCCTGCTACTTCGAGGCGTTCTTCAGCTGCTGGAGAAAGGGCAACATCTTCGTGTTACACCGATGTAAATTACACACCTGTACGGGACTTAATCTTCGACCACGAGGTATTGCAAACTTCGTATGACTATGTTCTCGAGTGGGTGTACTCTGTTATGTATCCATAAGGGAGCAGCTGGATGTCTAATTCATTTGTTTGGAACGCTGTTTTAATTTATGTGACAATGAACTTTCTGTGTGTCAATACTCTATTCGTGAGATAGTGGGTTCAAACCCCACTGTCGGCAGCCCTGAAGATGGTATTCCGTTGTTTCCCATTTTCACACCAGGCTGTACCTTAATTAAGGTCAGGGACACTTCCTTCCCACTTCTAGCCCTCTCCTGCCCCATCGTCACCATAAGACTTATCTGTGTCGGTACGACGTAAAGCAACTAGCAAAAAAAAGAAAAAGAAAAAGAATAAACTCTCGAACATTTCTGGTACTTCAAAATTAGTTGACATTCTTCTACTGCGGAATAGTCTTACCTTGGACTTATTTACATTATCGTGTTGGACTAAATGCATCTATGTTACATCCAGTGGTTTCTAGAACTTAATGTTGAAATAGCGTACTGCTTTCTAGTAAGGTCAATTCTTATTGTATGTCCGGACATTGTAATTTAAAAATACTGATCTTTAAATCATTCTCATATTCGATTGGTTTTTCCTATCTTCATTAATCTCTATTATATAGGGTGAAGCAAAATTCGCGCACTCGGGCGTCGCAGCGCGACTCCTCACATCTCAGCAATAAAAAAATATCTCTCACAAAAGTTCGTCCTGCGAGTATATCCGGCAGAAAAAGAATGTTGAAGAGTGGCAATCTGGCAACACTGTAACCACATGTAGGGTAACTACTTCTGTCAGCACGTATTAGTTGTGCTGTACGGTTGGTACAGTGGGCAAAGTTTTGGGTTAGCATGCAGGAGGTCGAGGGTTCGATCCTGGGTTGAGGCGCATTTTTAATTGCTAATTTCCATCAGACATTACATACTGTAATACAGTGAGACACCGTTTCTTAGCTCACATGTATCCTACATTTACAAAATTTAGTAACGCTGAACACGTTGTAACGCATCTAGTAGATGAAGTGGTGCGAATAAATTTACGCCTACGAAGTGCAAAGGGCGTCTTTCAAAGCTGACCAATGAAAACGAATGTTCGTCCATTTCTAGGATCGTAGTATGCAAGTGCAAATGGTTTCTATAGGACCCGCTGCAATCGCTGTTGACGATTAAGATGCCAGATACGATACCACGTGGACTACATTTACGAAATAAAAAACGTACGCCTCAACCCAGGCTCGGCCCCTCGACCTCCTGCATGCTAACCCAAACCTCTGCCCACTGCATCTTCTGTACAGCACGACCATTATGTGTTGACAGAGGTAGTTACCCTATATGTGGTTACAGTGTTGCCATATTGCCACACTTCAACGTCCTTTTCCTGTGGGATATACTCGCAGGACGAACTTTTGTGTGAGACATTTTTTTATTGCTGGAATGTGAAGAGTCGCGCTGCGACGCCCGAGTGCGCGAATTTCGCTTCACCCTGTATATCTTTGTAGAGTTGGTTGGAAAACATCTGTTCTGTTTAGAGAATGTAATTGTAAATGTTATTCGGATGAAATCCAAATTGTCCCTATTACCGAGCTTTACAATACTTCCTTTGTGTATTGTTGTGAAAAGTGTTCTAATCTTTTGATATTTTGGTGTTGTAGTATTCTTAACTTGTCCGCCTCTGTGGTGTAGTGGTTAGCGTGATTAGCTGCCACCCCCGGAGGTCCGGGTTCGATTCCCGGCTCTGCCACGAAATTTGAAAAGTGGTACGAGGGCTGGAACGGGGTCCACTCAGCCTCGGAAGGTCAACTGAGTAGAGGTGGGTTCGATTCCCACCTCAGCCATCCTAGAAGTGGTTTTCCGTGGTTTCCCACTTCTCCTCCAGGCAAATGCCGGGATGGTATCTAACTGAAGGCCACGGCCGCTTCCTTCCCTCTTCCTCGCCTGTCCCATCCAATCTTCCCATCCCACCGCAAGGCCCCTGTTCAGCATAGCAGATGAGGCCACCTGGGCGAGGTACTGGTCATTCTCCCCAGTTGTATCCCCCGACCCAAAGTCTGAAGCTCCAGGACACTGCCTTTGAGGCGGTATAGGTGGGATCCCACGCTTAGTCCGTGGGAAAAACCGACCCTGGAGGATAAACAGATTAAGAAGAAGAAGAAGTATTCTTAACTTGTGTTTTGTGGAGCAATACATCTATTTTTGTTCATCTGAAGTTGCCAGTTCTTGTTCATCCCCTACTGTCCCTGTATATTGCTGACTGCTTGTGCATGTTATTCAAATCTTCGCCCTTTGCACCATACACGGTTTACCTCTCCTTGCCCAGCACTTGAATATGTTACTTGCACGATCCCTTTATATTTTTTGTAAATAAATAAAGATAATATATAATAAACAACCTACCCGCCACAGTACTCGCATTAAAATCCGTGCGAAGAACGGTAGTACCGGTATTCATATAGTCATCCGTAGTTTCTATAAGAAAATCCTCTGTGAATAGAAACGTTACAGATTGACATTATCAAACTCTTAATTTGTTTAAGACTCATAAAAGCGACGTCACAAATGTCTTCTGCGGAAAGGTCTGATTAATATATTCGTACTAAATGCACATAAGTTGGAGAAAAGTTGAAAACTACGTATTAGGTAGCCAACCGTCTAGATTTATTCAATAACTGAATTTCATTATAGTTCAGAAACAGTTCAACTCGAGGAATACTTGAAACTTTAGCACCCACCATCACGATATGAAAAAGTAGTGCACACACTCCGGTGGAAAGTTCTGTGCGCTGTACACAGTACATAGTGTATTAGTTCTCCAACTCTGTTTGTTCCTCCCACGGTCTAGTTAGCCGTAAAGTGATCACTTGCCGGCTCTAATGGTCACAGCAATAAACCATTGATTGGAAAGGCAAGGTTCACATCTCGGTTCTTTCAAGCACTAGAGAAAGTTTTGTTGTAAGGCAACATTTAACAACCGATGGTCCGTGTACCCCAAGCGGAAAAGTACAAGGTCTAATCATCAAATCCGCGAAAATCAAAGAACTGCAGTACAACATGAGAACGAAAATAGCAAATTATACAACCAGCACATAATGACTCAGTGGATCAGAGACCTTGAAAATGTTATATGTTTTCAAAGCCTTGAAACAAATACATCACCGGGGGAGTTGGCGGTGCGGTTAGGGGCGTGCGGCATCCGGGAGATAGTGGGTCCGAATCCCACTGCAGGCAGCCCTGAAAATGGTATTCCGTGGTTTCCCATTTTCACAATAGGCAAATGCTAGGGTTATACCTTAATTAAGGCCACGGCCACTTCCTTCCAACTCTTAGGCCTTTCCTATCCCACCGTCATCATAAGACCTATCTGTCGGTGCGACGTAAAACCACTAGCAAAAAACCTTGATAGAATGCTATCATAATCTAGCTTTATTTCAAATACCAATTGTTTATTGTACAGTTGGTGAAGTGAACTGGAGGGAATGTGTCGCGTGGTTGTGGAAATGGATGGGTTTAAAGCAACTGTTGACGAATGTCAAAGCAGGTTTGTGACCTTAAAGGTGGTAAGGAATGGTGAAGACCCACTTTATTATAACAGAGAAATGAAGAGACTAAGAAGGAGGTGCAGATTGGAAAGAAATAGAGTTAGCAATGGCTGTCGAAGTAAGAAGAAATTGAAGGAATTTAGTAGGAAATTGAATCTAGCAAAGAAGGCAGCTAAGGATAACACAATGGCAAGCATAATTGGCAGTCATGCAAATATTTGTGAAAAATGGAAGGGTATGTATAGGTACTTTAAGGTAGAAACAGGTTCCAAGAAGGACAATCCAGGAATAATAAATGAACAAGGGGAGTGTGTATATGAGAATCCTCAAAAGGCAGAAGTATTCAGTCAGCAGTATGTAAAGATTGTTGGTTACAAGGATAATGTCGAGATAGAGGAGGTGACTAATGCTAAAGAAGTATTAAAATGTATATATGATAACAATGACATTTACAATAAGATACAAAAGTTGAAAACTTGAAAAGCGGCTGGAATTGATAAGATTTCTGGGGATAGACTAATGACAACGGGTTGGGGTGTAGTACCATATCTGAAGTACTTATATGATTATTGTTTGGTTGAAGGAGCTATACCAGATGAATGGAGAGTTGCTATAGTAGCCCCTGTGTACAGAGGAAAGGGTGATAGACATAAAGCCGAAAATTACAGGCCAGTAAGTTTGACATGCGTCGCATGTAGGCTTTGGATAGACGTTCTTTATGATTATATTAGATATGTATGCGAAATTAATAACTGGTTCGATAGAAGGCAGTTCGGTTTTAGGAAAGGTTATTCCACTGAAGCTCAACTTGTAGGATTCCAGCAGGATTCAGGAGGTCAAATGGTCTGTATCGCGATTGACCTGTCTAAAGCATTTGATAGGGTGGATCATGGGAGACTACTGGCAAAAATGAGTGCAATTCGACGAGACAAAAGAGTGACTGAATGGGTTGCTATATTTCTAGAAGACAAATTTCAGAGAATTAGAGTAGGCGAAGTTTTATCTGACCCTGTAATAATTAAGAGGGGGATTCCTCAAGGCAGTATTATTGGACCTTTATGTTTTCTTATATATATATAAATGGTATGAGTAAAGAAGTGGTATCAGAGGTAAGGCTTTTTGCGGATGATGTTATTCTCTATAGAGTAATAAATAAGTTACAAGATTGTGAGAAACTGCAACGTGACCTCGATAATGTTTTGAGATGGACAGTAGGCAATGGTATGATGATAAATGGGGTTAAAAGTCAGGTTGTGAGCTTCACAAACAGGAAAAGTCCCATCAGTTTTAATTACTGGGTTGATGGGTTGAAAGTTCCTTTTATGGATCATTGTAAGTACTTAGGTATTAATATAAGGAAAGATCTTCATTGGGGTAATCACATAAATGGGATTGTAAATAAAAAGTACAGATCTCTGCACATGGTTATGAGGATGTTTAGCGGTTGTAGTAAGGATGCAAAGGATAGGGCATATAAGTCTCTGGTAAGACCCCAACTACAGTATGGTTCCAGCGTATGGGACCCTCACCAGGATTACTTTATTCAAGAACTGGGGAAAAAAAAATCCAAAGGAAAGCAGCTCGATTTGTTCTGGGTGATTTCCGACAATAGAGTAGCGTTACAAAAATGTTGCAAACTTTGGGCTGGGAAGAACTGAGAGAAAGAAGACGAGCTGCTCGACTAAGTGGTATGTTCCGAGCCTTTAGCGGAGAGATGGCGTGGAATGACATTAGTAGACGAATAAGTTTGAGTGGCTTCTTTAAAAGTAGGATAGATCGCAATATGAAGATAAATTTGGAATTCAAGAGTGCAAATTGGGGAAAATATTCATTTATAAGAAGGAGAGTTAGGGATTGGAATAACTTACCGTGGGAGATGTTCAATAAATTTCCAATTTCTTTGAAATCATTTAAGAAAAGGCTATGAAAACAACAGATAGGGAATCTGCCACCTGGGTGACTGCCCTAAATGCAGATCAGTATTGATTGATTAATTGATTGATTAATTGATTGTTTGTTTGATTGATTGATTGATTGATTGATTGATTGATTGATTGATTGATTGATTGATTGATTGATTGATTGATTGATTGATTGATTGATTGATTGATTGATTGATTGATTGATTGATTGATTGATAGGAAATGTTGTCTCTTGTGTCCGACATGTTTGATTTTGGAAACAAGTGCGAAGCTAGTGCGTTAAGCGCAGCTGCAATGCTATCCTTACCTAATCGGTGAAACAGTTGTGTCATAATGAAGATTTGAACTCTGATTTGTGGAGAACCTGTATCATAATGAAACTTGAACTAAAATGAGCCTCATTAAGATTCAGTTTTCTAGAATATAATATAATATAATTTCGGCATTGTCGAGCATAAAATACTATTTCGGAAGCAGAGTTACGTGTTAAAATTTGTTTAGAGGCAATTCTACAGGAGACAATACGAAACTTGGTCGGTCAATGGAAACACTGCGTTCGTGACGTACAGGCCGTACTGTAGGAGGCGCGCCGAGCCCTTCAGCTGATCGATTAGGGCGGTCTAAATGAATGTTATGAATTGTCATTGTGAAAGTAATATATACTTATTGAGAGCATTATTTTTATAATTGTTACTGTCGAAAGATATACTTTTACTTTTAAGTATATAGCATGCTTCTTCTCTACATTTTTCGCATCAGGATTTACATATACAGATCTTCTTCTCTACATTTTTCGCATCAGGATTTACATATACAGATCTTACTGAGATAATGAGACCTCATAGTTTAGAATAGGTGTATTGTTTTTATGTGGTGAGTAATGAAAATTCAAGGAACGTAATGCTTCTCCTAGAATTTATTAATTGAATCGTCAACGTATGGCACACTTCTGAGGAAATATAATGTTAATAATTTAAATAAATTGCCACAATGCCAAAACATTGCACGAATCACTACGAATATCCAACTGTACAAGAGATTATACGCCAATATTCTCATTTATTTCGATTGAGGGCAGGAGACGTTTGGGGAAGACGGAAATCCCAACCGAAAATGTAAATATTACGAAAGAATACAAAAGTATGTTTCACTCCTTTTCCCGAGCTCAGGATGGATTCTGATTTTGACTTTCTTCTTGTGATATAGATTTACGGCAGTGAGTTTTATTGTTGATAAAGTACAATCCTATAAGTAACACAAATGATCAGCAACCATGTGAACCTACATTAGTGTTATTTCTTGCATTATGTAGTACTGAGAACATGAAATAAAATTGAAATCCAGTCCAAAATGTAGAACTAAATGCCATTTATAAAATCCAACCTCCTATTAAATGATTTTGACATTATTATGCACTTGAAACAAGTGAAATTAAACTATTGCTGGTAGACAATATTTAGATGTAACAAACAATGTAACCGAATTCCTTGAAGGATAGCGCCAGAAGTTCCAAGAAAAGAAAACCACGAAAGCTGCATTGTATTTGTGATAATCTACAGGTATGGTGGCACAGCTGTATTATGTTTATCTGTGCATGTTCGTAATCTCCATATTTTTGTTATTGCACAATAATTATGATTTGTTAGGTACACGGACGAGTAATGAAATCGTTATGATTTGACAATTGAATCACATTTTATTAAAATCCACTTTTCATAAAATCATGTAAACCTCAGTTACGAGATATTAAACGACTGCAGGTGTTATATTAATACAACATTTGAGAGTATTTGTTAACTACAAGGTATAAACATATCAGGTACCTGCATTGTGCGGGTCGGACGGGGGAAACAGTTCGCCTCTTTGTGTGACGTCATCCGAGTTACAGTACGGCCTGTACATCACGAAGGCAGTGATGGAAACACAGCAAATGGTGGTATTCAGCTGATTTATGCACCCAAGATTTTAATACGTCTATACAAGCTATAATACGTCTAGGGTCGGGATGGTGGGTCTTTACTTCTTAATGTATCGCTGCACATAACTTTTATATGATTTTTCTCCTTCTTTTCTCCTTCTTTTCTCAAAGAACTTCGAAAGTTATCGAACATTTCCCTAGACAAATCATTCCAATCCCTAATTCATCTTGCTCTAAATTCATATTTACCGCAGTTTATCCTCTTGAATTCCAATTTTATCTTCATATGTAAAAGGCACCTAAATTCGAATTTTTCATTTTTGAGATTTTTGTTGTTCTATGATGTTGATGCTTGTATTTTTTTTTTGCTAGGGGCTTTACGTCACACCGACACAGATAGGTCTTATGGCGACGAGCTTGTTTTTTAAAGGGGCCTAACATCAAAGGTCATCGGCCCTTTGTTGTTCTAAAAAATTGACATACGATATTTAGCATTAAAAAAAAGAGTTCACGCGTTTCGGTGCAATACTCCAGAAGATATTACTTACTGACTTTTGCTATTAATAATACTTGATTATTAGAAAAACGTAATTACAGATTTCAGAAATATTCTTACCAAGTATACAAAGTTTCCACGCCATCGAGTGGTGAAAACTCGAACTGCTGAGTAACTTAGTTTGTTACGAAGACTCACAGGTAGCGCAGAAAGTTAAAACACAGAAATGTAGCTTTTAAACCCCAAACACTTTCTCCTCTAAAATTTTTATTGCCGACTTCGGATTCCTTTCCGCGCTTGGGTCCTACCTTTGAAATCTCCACTCAAGCTTTCTCGTCTATTGATGTCATTCCACTGGCAGCACGGTACATCCCGCTTAGTCGAGCAGCTCGTCTCTTTACTCCCAAGTCTTCCCAACTCAAAGTTTGCAACAGTATTGTAACACTACTCTTTAGTATTCATTTGAGGAGAGTTTCACAGCGTGCAATCCAAATCATAAAGATTGGAAGGAAAATCATTGTCTGATGTTCAGTTGTGAAGTCTAGTGGTGGTGACCGTTGTTTTAAGAGGAAGAATCCGTGACTGGGCAACCATCCTCTCTTAATACGAACTGGAGGAAAATAGAAAGAGGTCAGACTTTTCGACGAAACGTAGCTACCGGCAGAAGAAAAAGGAGCGCTTGAAGGTGAAGGACTCCCCAGGTCTCCAAAACCTTATACCATGGGTGGAGTTGACCAAAGGAAGACAGAAGTGAGGAGCCTGACTCAGCTAGCGGTCCCGTGGTCACCTAGAATGACCTCTATGAGTCGTCATTTACGACAGCACTGCCCGTGGGTATATTCAACGTCGATTATCTATTGGCGAGAAATTATAATTCCCGGATTATTGTGAGGGAGCTGTGTTTCGCACATTGTGTATAGAGGATAGGTAGAGCCTTGAGCGGATATACAAAATATTATCCACATCCGCTCCGCATCCGCTTTTCCTTCATCCGCACCCGCATTCGCATCCGCGAATAATAATCCGCGGATATTGCAAATATTTAACTATATTACATCAAAAGTATTGAAACGGATAGATCTGTTAACATAATACGACAGACCTGATACCTGCCACCAGACCCTCCACAGTCACAGGTGCATGAGGCATTTCCTCTCGCGGAACTACCGACACATTGAGCGGTTCCCTTTCGGAACATTTGTTCCTTCCTTCCGCTTATTGCACGCAAGAGCCGGTTGGGCTTAGGTTACATTTACGGCTTAATGGTCTAAATGTTCTCTGCATACCACCTTATTCTACTTTTGATGACTTCAGGACAAACAATTGGTTCCATTTCAACGTGGTAATGTAGGATTATAGTGGTATTTTCTTTAAGTAAAGTAGACGATGGTGGTAGATTTGACTACTATACGCGAACCTTTTCTTGAGCCCCGACCTCCTTAATTAGAAATAGGTACACATTTTACATGAATAAAAACAAAACACTTTAAGAACAGTACTCACAAGCTCAATTATTGTGGAGCGTTGGAAGCTTCCTCCGCTTAGTGTTTTTATCCTCACTGCTGACATAAGTCGTGTTCTTCATCTGCGTTCAGCACTTATTTAACACGACATTGGAAAATGTAGACAATAAACAATCTATCGCACCATTATTGCCATGCCCACAATGACGGTGTTCAAACCAGAACTGTTGGTTGTCATCTCCTCCTAAAGCAGCTCAGGATAGAGAGAACAGAAATTCTTTATAATTTTCACGATCCAGGTAGTCTTCGCATACCACTGTTCTGCAGACACACACAACACAAAATGTGATGGCACCACTAACCCACCTCAGAAGTTCTTCAAAATAGGGGTCACCTGTTTCATTACTCTGCAGGAGACCTAAACAAGTGTCACAGCTTATCCTTCTGGATATTGTCCTTAGTGTATACCCAGAAATGTACAGCATATTACCTCTGAGATCTCAAAATGCCCATCAAAAAAATCCACATGATAAAAGTGAGTCTATTACTTCCACACTGAGCCCAATAACATGTCTTGTTGTAATCAGATATTTCTAATTGGCTATGGCCAAACCTCACTTTTCCATGCCATCCCCACCACCAACGCAACCCTAAAACACCTTAATCCTAATTTTTATCTCACTTTCCAGAACTTGAAGTGCAGTAACATTGTAGTTACAACCAATAAGCCAAAAGTACTGACTAAACCTTCTTTCTAAGTTTTCACTTTGAAACTTTCTTGACAGTAAATAATTTGCTTTCACAGTTCCAAACTAAACATTTTGAGTAGGGCCTAATTCTTCTTCCTTTTAGTAATAATAATAATAATAATAATAATAATAATAATAATAATAATAATAATAATAATAATAATAATAATAATAATAATAATAATGTAATTTGCTTAACATCCCACTAAGTGATTTTACGGTTTTTGGAGACGCCGAGGTGCCAGAATTTAGTCCCTCAGGCGTTCTTTTACATTCCAGTAAATCTACCGACACGAGGCTGACGTATTTGAGCATCTTCAAATACTAACGAATACTAACACTACAAGAAGTGGTCCCTATCTGTCTGTTAGGTCATCAGCCCAGAGGCTGGTTGGATCCTCAAATAGCACCACCAAAGGTTATGCTGTTATAAGGAAACCCCAAAAACCAATGGCAGCACCAAAATGATGGGTACTAAGCAAGATGAGGAGTGAGGTAGTTTGCCATTGCTTTCCTCACTGGGTCAGAAAGTACTATTGCAGCACGACTGACCCTATGAGTAGCACCTTTCATAACACTCAGATGCACTAGTCGTGCTCTGAATGTCATTACTCAGCACTACCCATACCCCAGGTGGTCCCTATATAATTTAATAAATATGCATTTAGTTGAGAGCAGTTTGATATTTTACCATCTGCTATACATGTCATTTCTTTTACCAACACCTGGTAACTTAACATATACAGTGACATTCATATCTTGGTGAATTTTGAGTAAATGGGTTACATTTGGCATACCATCCGTCTTCTTGTTTACCCTACTCTACATTTCCAGGCTCCTATCTTCAGGATATTTTCTTTTGACACTTTCGATCACAAATATGTTGGCAAATTTGGGAAAACAATTGGACATGCATCAGGGAGAAGCTCATTAGGTTTAGGTGGTAGTATAGTTACGTTGATTTTAGAAAGCCAGCTCTACAGTCCAAGTACTCAGCCCTACTTAGTCTTCACATTATTTCTATGATAGGCTCTACGTATGCTTATACTATCACTTATCTTACTATATATACTCGAACCTATCCGTGAAAAATTAAACGAAACACGAGATGAAGTTCACTAGACATCAACATACGAGTACACGAATAGATCCCGCGCTTTCACCTTGGCCTCCACTGGACGTTGCCAAACTTACATGACTCCGGCTTGTAACTGTAGTCGGATATACTTATGCATCGCTGTGCGACATCTGGCGAACACTTTACGAACTCGTACTGTTGTTGTTTACACAACAAAGCCAAACTATATAATTCATGCTAGGAACAAGATTCGCATCGAGAAATGTTATATAATGTTAAATAATGTATGTGAGACACAGATGTTGGCGTAAGATAATAAATGTTTAGAAAATTCATTTCGATCGATCATATTATCGATTCAATTCAGATTTCATTTCTATCCAGTTGGCAGTAAAACCGGAACCGGCAGCGCTCCCTCCTTACTCCTCACCCCGTAAAAATCGGGCTCGAGAAAAGGTTTGCGTATAATATATCCATCAGTTCTGAAAAGTCGAGTTCCTCGAATGTAAAGGCGTTTCATAAAAAAGAATATGTGTCTGCCAACCGAGACATTTAAGCTATATCGATGAGTCATCTTTCGATTTACAATGATCAACATCTTTCCTCCTCCAATAGGATTTTATCCTAAGAAATATTTTAGAGGATTTCTTAATTCTTGATAGTAATATGAATGCAAGAAAATAAAATTTGCTCTCGAATACTATTGGAATGAGTAATTTTAGCTTATTTACAGCTTTCGCCAGAGCTTCTGTCGCTGGCTGCATCAGTTTATTACTCATACCCAGGAGCCTGTCATTCAATATAAGGAACTAGCATCATGGCTCTAACTCTCTGACTCCTCATGTACTGTACATATTTGATAGAAGAGGTTCATAAGATTGTATAAAAGCTTGCTATAAATTTTACCATTTCACTGCTATCGAGGGGCAGAAATTTGTCCTAGCTATGAGCATTTTCTATATCGTAAAATCATTCTGACAATGTAGATGTTAGATGTTTCTGAGGGTATTATCCAATTTCTGGATTTAATATCTACATATTGCATTTGCCGGTATGCTCACATTAACATATATTTATCTTATTTTTTTTTGTACCTGCTCAAAGTTGTTTGTAAGGTAACATTGATTGAATGTGTTAGTTATTTATGTATTAACATGTTTCGTTATGCCAGTGTTGTGTTATTCATATTTTAAACTATGCTAAGGTAATAAATTATCATAAGTAATACATTCGTTAGCCACCCGTTTGTTGTTTCTTGTGCGACATTTCAGTTATTGTTTCATCATCATTAGTCGTTGTGCTCATTACTGAGCGTCGTGACCTCATAACTCCATCATTTCCTTGTTGCAACCTTGACAAGATGTTTCCATCCCGAGCAGTTTTCACATTTCATTTGTTTACAAAGTACATATTTTTAAACATTCATCTTTGAGTTCCTGGAGGAAAGCAGTCTAATATGCATAGGTTTGCCGTAGAATGGAACTTACTTAGATGATGCCTTAACCTGAAACAATCGGCAGCTGATGCCCCTATGACTTTCACAATTCTAGTTTTAATATTACGGTCTGAGATTTTTTAGCCGATCTTGGTAAACTGTATTCAATATGGAGTGTAGGTAAGAAAACTTCCAATATGTGCGGCTCCCTGCTGTTGAATACGTAGTACACAAGAACTTCATTTATTCGGATTAAGAGGGACCGGAACAGATCCGCATTATCGAAAATCCTGATAATCTGAGAAAAAAAATACAGTACATGTTATATAGTCTATTAAGTGGGGTAGGTTGTATAATAATACCTCTTATCAATAGTAAAAAAATATAAAAACACTTTTCTTACATTTACGACTCTGTTTTATGCACTAAAATAATATGTGAGTATTTTCTGGTTTACATTTGCGCGCAGCACGATCACCATCACTTATGCCGGTGTGGTAATGAAAATGAAATGTCGTATGGCTTTTAGTGCCGGGATATCCCAGGACGGGTTCGGCTCGCCAGGTGCAGGTCTTTCTATTTGACGCCCGTAGGCAACCTGCGAGTCGTGATGAGGATGAAATGAAGATGAAGACAACACATACACCCAGCCCCCGTGCCGTAGCAATTAACCAATTAAGGTTAAAATCCCCCACCCGGCCGGGAATCGAACCCGGGACCCTCTGAACCGAAGGCTAGTACGCTGATCGTTCAGCCAACGAGTCGGGCAGCCGGTGTGGTTTCAGTCTGGAATTATAAATAGGCCATCAGTTTATCCAGCTGCATTGTTTCCTCTCCATGAGTCATTGTTTCTTCTGATGAAGCGCCAGTTTTATTTTCGAATTCACCATCACTCTCGTCATGACCTGCCCAGGAACAAGAAGCAATAATGCCGGGACGGTACCTTTGATAGACCGTGGCCGAATTACTACCAGTTCCTGTCCTTAATTATCCTTCCTGGAATAGACATTCAAGAAGAGTCGTCCCCGTAAAAGAAAAACTGTACAAGTAAAAATACATTCTTATTATTTTCGATCCGGATAAACCGGAGATCCGCATTAATGAGGGCCGGATAAACGAGATTGTTGTGTACTCGGTTTTCTTCGTGAAATGAACCCGCAAACCACGCAAACACTAACACCAAAAATAAATCGATAATAATAATGAGCACTCGAATGAGCATTGAGTTTAGTGGGATCACTCTTTGCTATATCCAATCAGCGTTTTTTGTCTTTTTTTTTATACTTTAGGGTGTGGTAACGATCACAGACGTCATTACACAGCCAACAAACTGAGTCACTCGATGGGTTGTGGTATTTTGCCTTTGCACATATTTCGTGGTGGAAGCCATGTATTGCGTATCTGGTTATAACACGTCTTCGTTCTTGTCGTTTTTTGGTCCAGTTTCGTCCAATCATGCGGATCATAGCGTCATTACCATAGACCAAGACCGACTACAATATATCAGACAGTAATATCAAAACCAAAATGGTGGGTGTCATAGGGAGATTAGTTGCCTACTGTTCAAGGTTAGGGAGTCATCTAAATAACTTCATTTCGATGCGAAAGTTTTGCATATTACATTTCTTTCCTCCGGGAACTCCAAGATTAACGCCAAAACTATGTTCTTTATAGACAATAATTGGAATGATGCACAATAAAAAAGAATAGGATTACACACACTGACATACTGTAACGAAACATGTACGTAAATATGACATGCAATAGATACATTTTATATAGCAAACAGCTGGTTCCACTTAACATACTAACAAAGGATGATATTGTTCCTTTTATTAAGGTACACAATGGCGGTAGATTAGACGATATCCACCAAAACAATCCTAACTGAGCAGTTACAGAAATATTAAAAAAGAATTGCTACAGTAGGAAATTCCAAGAAAGTTAATGTGAGCATACAGGCTGGGCAAACCTCTGTTAATCCACTATTGAGGCATTACATTCAGAAGTAACAGTACACTCATTATGTAAAATCTTATGATATGTTGTTATGTTATGATAAATGATAATAGCTGGACCAACTTTCTCTCGATAACTGTGGGATACGAGGAGTTCCTGGTCAAATTTAGAGCAACATGTAATAGCATTCGTACGGACCTATTCTATCAAAGATATACATGATGAAATAGAACCATGATGTTAGTTCTTTGTATCAACTGATAGACTCCTGGATATGTGTGAGAAATTGTAGGAGTTCATATCAGAAGCTCTGGTGGATACTGTGGCTGTGTCCTAAGCTGAAACTATAGCTGGGCCCGCGAGAGTTGAAGTCTGACATTTGAGCGGCGAAAGCAGTAACAACGAAGTAAGCTGCGTTGTCATAGTTACCTCAATCTGCGGCATTGCTGTACAAAAATGGCGTCCGGGAGTTGTCGTGTGTCGGTATCGCTCCGTGTCTGTTGTCTATTAGTAGTGTTCAAATGTAGTATCACGTCCGTTAGAGTTTGCATCCGTGATGAGAATGTGCTATACTTCGACGTGAAATATGAAAACCATAGGGAAAACGCTTTTGTGAATGGCTCGGAGCTTCGCATTTCGACCCACGTGCTGTCTTTAAACGAAACTATGTTGGCCTATCTGGTGACGTCACAACCAGGCGGCCTGTTTGCGAGGAAACAACAAACGAACTCTAGCCCGAAGATATCTGGTTCAGCGATTTATGTGCTTCTATTGGCTTTGTCCGGCGACATACATCTGAACCCAGGACCCCAGCATGACAGCGGTATGAATTCCTTCTACCAGAATGTAGGGAGCATGTGTAATTCTTTGACCGACTTTAACTTCGCTTTCAGTGACGCCAGTAAAGATTGTATTTGTATAGTTGAAAGTTGGTTAAATGATTCTGATTGTGATAATAAACTGTTGTCTACTGATTACTGCTGATTACTGTGTCTTTCGTCAAGACAGACAAGTCCATAGTAGCAAAGCGAAAGGGGGAGGGATTATAATTGCTGTAAAATCTGCTCTAAGGCCAGTTTCCGGGCCAGAGCTGGCGGGAGACTCGGGGTGTCTCGTGGTCAAGGCCACCCTAACATCAGAAAGGTCTGTGTTTGTTGTGTTCTGCTACCTGCCACCGGACGAAGTGACTGCTAGGATGAGTAATCTTCGAGCAACACTGGCCATCGTCACAGCAGTTTTAAACCCACAGGATATTCTTGTAGCTGCGGAGACTTTAACATCAGGCATTTGGCTTGGAATCCTGGTCCCGTTATAAAACAAGATGTGCGGAAGTCTTCTTACTTCTTGAAATCGTCAGTGAATTCGGACTCAAGCAAATGTGTCACTTCACAACAAGAAACGAGAACTTCCTGGACCTTGTTCTAATCTCGGATCAATACTGTAGACACGTGGACTGCTTTGAGACGGAAAAGGTAGTAGTATAATTGGACAGTTCGGCGGCCACCTCCACCTCAGGCTCCCAGTGGCCACCTCCACCTCCACCTCAGCCAGAGGCCTCCCAGTGGCCACCTCCACCTCCACCTCAGCCAGAGGCCTCCCAGATGCCTCCTCCACCTCCACCTCAGCCAGAGGCCTCCCAGAGGTCTCCTCCACCTCCCGCGGGAAATTTGAATTTGTAAACAAAGCCACGTGCTTTTTGACAGCTGTCATCGACAACAACGCATCGCTAACCTCAGTACTGCCATCTTGACGGGCCTAAACCTCAGTAGTGCCAACTTAACCTAACTAGCGCGAGGTAAACAAAGCCACGTGCTTTTTGACAGCCACGTGCTTTTTGACAGATTTGTAAACAAAGCCACGTGCTTTTTGACAGCTCTCATCAACAACAACGCATCGCAAACCTCAGTACTACCATCTTGACGGGCCTAAACCTTAGTGGTACCAACTTAACCTAACTAGCATGAGGTAAACAAAGCCACGTGTTTTTTGACAGCCACGTGCTTTTTGACAGATTTGTAAACAAAGCCACGTGCTTTTTGACAGACAACAACGCATCGCTAACCTCAGTACTACCATCTTGACGGGCCTAAACCTCAGTAGTACCAAGTTAACCTAACTAGCGCGAGATAAACAAAGCCACGTGCTTTTTGACAGCCACGTGCTTTTTTGACAGCTGTCATCCGCCATCTTTAAACTACAGAGCACCGTGCTGCCCTCTTTCGTCACCTGTCATCGGCAGTGCTGCCATCTTGACGGGCCTAAACCTTAGTGCTACCAACTTAACCTCACTAGCTCGAGATAAACAAATCCACGTGCTTTTTGACAGCTACGTGCTTTTTTGATAGCTGTCATCCGCCATCTTTAATCTATAGAGTACAGTGCTGCCCTCTTTAGCTACTTACCTTTGAAATGTGGTGGCGGATAATTTGAAAAATGCTTTTCGACAAGCAGCCATCTTTAATCCAGAGAGAACAGTGCTGCCCTCTATGTGGTGGCGGCAAATTGAAAAATTCCACATGCTCTTGTTTGAAAACAAACTCACGTGCTTTTTTGACAGCTGTCATCTGCCATCTTTGAGCACAGTGCTGCCCTCTTTAGTTTGAAATGTGGTGGCGGTAAATTCCACGTGCTCTTGTTTGGAAACAAAGCCACGTGCAGCTGTCATCCGCCATCTTTAATCAACAGAGCACTGTGCTACTATCATGCGGGCAATTTCATCACCTGTCATCCGCCATCTTTAATCCACAGAACACCGTGCTGCCCTCTTTATGGCTACTACCTTAAGCACGTAGTAGCGGACAATTTGAAAAGTTCTGTTAGCTATCATCCGCCATCTTTAATCAAGAGAGCACCGTGCTGCCATCTTTAGCTAGATACCTTTGAAATGTGGTGGCGGCAAATTGAAAAATTCCACGTGCTCTTGTTTGGAAACAAACTCACGTGCTTTTTCGACAGCTACCATCCGCCATCTTTAATCAACAGAGCATAGTGCTGCCCTCTTTAGTTTGAAATGTGATGGCGGCAAATTCTACGTGCTCTTGTTTGGTAAACATAGCCATGTGCTTTTTTGACAGCTGTCATCCGCCATCTTTAATACAGAGAGCACCGTGCTGCCCTCTTTATCGTAGTAGATGTAAATTCGTCACCTGTCATCCGCAGTGCTGCCATCTTTAGCTAGATACCTTTGAAATGTGGTGGCGGATAATTTAAAAAGAAAAATTCTACAGCAGCCCTCTCTCGACGCTAATTGCATAAGATGGCGGCTATACATGACTCCTTAAGGGTGCTTACGCAAGATGGCTGCTATACACAGGTTCTTATGAGACGCCCTTGGGATGCTTGCGCAAGATGGCAGTTATACATGGCTCCTTATGAGATACCCTAGGGATGCTTTCGCAAGATAGCGGCTGATCTTATGGGACGGCTTAAGGGTCCTTGGACAAGATGGCTTGAGACGCCCTAAGGATGCTTGCGCAAGATGGCGGACACAAGATGGCAGCTATACATAACTCCTTATGAGACGCTTTAAGGGTGCTTGCGCAAGATAGTTGCTACTCTTAGCTTAGAGGCTAACGTGTCATGCTAGTTCGATTCATTAAATTTGGGGCTTAAATGCAAAATGTTAAATATATCGAAAACGGTGCACCGTAGAGCAAAACGGACAAAATTTTTCTGCCTAATACCTCGGTTCGCAGTATGAGGAACAAGAAAAACATAGTCTAATGATGAGATCAACGGTTCGGTTCCTACTTAGGCCCTTTGGCATTCACTCTGTTTTAGCTTGTATTGAAGCGAGTCTTCGTAACATGATCAGGTTTAGCTATGGTAGAGAGTATAACGTGCCGTGCAGGTTCGATTCATTAAATTTGGGGCTTAAATGCAAAATGTTAAATATCTCGAAAACGATGCATCGTAGAGCAAAACGGACAAAATTTTTCCGCCTAATACGTAGGTTCGTAGTATCAGGAACAAGAAAAAACATAGTCTAATGATGAGATCAACGGTTCGATTCCTACTTAAGCCCTTTGGCATTCGCAGCTATCTATTTCCACAAGATGGTGGCTGCTCTTATGAGAAACAAGATGCCTTGAGACGTCCTAGGGATGCTTACGCAAGATGGCAGACACAAAATGGTGACTATACATAGCTCCTTATGAGACGGCCTAGGGGTGCTCGCACAAGATGGCGGCTACTCTTATGAAGAAAGCTAGCTTAGAGGCTACTGCGCAAGATAACAGCTGCTGTTATGCATGTGGTGGAGGGCAATTTGAAATTCTATGTGCTTAATCAACAGAGCACCCTGCTGCCCTCTTTAGCTGAAATGTGGTGGTGGATAATTTGAAAAATTCTTTTGACAGCTATCATCTTTAAAAACAATGGCGACTATACATAGGCTGTTAAGGCCTTATCATTCTCCTCCTCCTCCTCCTCCTCCTCATCCCCCCTCCTCCTCCCCCTTCTCTACCTCCTCCTCCGCCTCTTATGTCAAGGCATAGCTTTATATCGAACAAGTTTAAACCTGCATCGCGAAGGCAAGCGTGTGCAGCGATAACATTATTGTGCATGTTTAGACTTTCGAAACATAAGAAGAGTAGAATCAAACGCTGTACTCGATACGACATGTGATCAGAACATTGATTGATGCGTTCAGAAAACAAAATAAGTGATCAAGACTAGAATCGAACGATGTACTCAATACATCATGTGTTTAGAATATGTCAGGGGATACGCTTGTTCTAAGAAGATCAGATTGAAACATAACAAGACTAGAATAGAACACTGTAATCGATGTTGTTAACTTCAACATGTGATCAGAACATTGATTGATGTGTTCAGAACACAAAATAAGTGATCATGACTAGAATCGAACACTGTACTCGATACAACATGTGATCAGAACATTGATCGACGTGTTCAGAACACGAAATAAGTGATCAAGACTAGAATCGAACACTGTACTCAATACAACATGTGTTTAGAACATGTTAGGGTGTACCCTTGTTATAAGAAGATCAGAATGAAACATAACAAGACTAGAATCGAACACTGTAATCGATGTTGTTAACCTCAACATATGATCAGAACATTGTTTGATGTGTTCAGAGCAAAAGTACAATTTTGATGATTTGCTTAGTGTAAAATCAAAAACTATGGAAACACACTGTGCACATATCGCGTAGCTAACTCGCTCAGTAAGCAATATTGCAAAACTACAACTTCAATGATTTGCATAGTGTAAAAATAAAAAAAACACTGTACCCATACTGCGCAGCTAACTCGCTCGGTAAACGATATAGCCAAAGTATAACTTCAAATTATTTACCTTCCATCATTCGTCTTGTGTGTAAAAATCAGTCGAACAAGTTATCGCATAAACATGGCTGAAAAAAATTCGTGATAGGGTATGGAACCCAGGGGTTACATCTTATCAGAAGGGCAAAAAGGATGAAAGGACTCTTCCTCCTCCTTACCGCACATTCCTTGAAGGGCTAATTGGCTGAAGGGCTAATGGGCTAAAGGGCTAATGGGCTAAAGGGCTAAAGGAGCAACAACCTCGTCGATCGCTATCAACAAGAACGCTTGTACTTTGTTAAGTGTAGAAAATTAATCTTTATTTGTAAATGGTTTCATGTTCAGAACAAGGAATGGAAAATCCCCGAGGTGCGATGAGTTACGTTTTTCGAACTAGTGTTTGGAACACTGAACTTTTCAAGATGATAGCAGAGAGTTTAGCAATGTTCTGTTGTTGGATTTTAAATTCCGCGCTACAACATGCATAAGGTGGTAGCCTTGAGGTTTACCGCCGTAAAGATGGCAAGAGTGAGGTTAACAATGTTCTGTTGTTGGATTTTAAATTCCGCGCTATAACATGCATAAGGTGGCAGCCTTAAGGTTTACCGCCGTAAAGATGGCAGCAGTGAGGTTAGCGACGCTCTATTGTCCTTCAAAGTGAGGTTAGGGTTCGTCAAGAAGACAGCTGTCAAAAAAGCACGTGGCTATGTTTACCAAACAAGAGCACGTGGCTGTGACGTCACGGTCACGTAATCAATCCTTAGCTCGACGTCGTTAAGAGCAGTATTAGGGTTAGCTATGCTTAAAAGTCTTGGGAACAGAGCAGCAGTATGAATTGCTATGTTTCAAAGCGTGTACACATGACCTATCGATTTTACATGCATCGACCATCGAACTAAACTTCATCCGCTAGATCGTGCTGCTATCTTAGCATAACCTATACCCATAAAATTAAAGTACAATGCATAGCTATGTTTCAAAGCGTGTACACATCACCTATCGATTTTGCATACATCGACTCTCGTACTAAACTTCTTCCGCTAGATTGTGCTGCTATCTTAGCATAACCTATACGCGTGACCTTAAGGTACAAAGAATAGCCATGTTTCAAAGCGTGTACACATTACCTATCGACTTTGCATGCAACAAATATCGTACTAAACTTCTTCCGCTAGGTTGTGCTGCTATCTTAGCATAACTTATACACATGAACTTAAAGTACAAAGAATAGTCATGTTTCAAAGCGTGTACACATTACTTATTGATTTTGGATGCATCAAATATCGTACTAAATTTCTTCCGCTAGATTGTGCTGCTATCTTAGCATAACCTATACCCATGAACTTAAAGTACAATGAATAGTCATGTTTCAAAGCGTGTACACATCAACTATCGAATTTGCATGTATCGACTCTCATACTAAACTTCTGCAGGTAGATTGTGCTGCTATCTCAGCATAACTAAGACGCATGAACTTAAAGAACAAAGAATAGCTATATCTCAAAACGTGTACTCATTACCTATCGATTTTGCAAGCATCGACTCTCGTACTAAACTTCTTCCGCTAGATTGTGCTGCTATCTTAGCGTAACCTATACGCATGACCTCAAGGTATAAAGAATAGCCATGTTTCAAAGCGTGTACATATTACCTATCGACTTTGCATGCAACAAATATCGTACTAAACTTCTTCCGCTAGGTTGTGCTGCTATCTTAGCATAACTTATACACATGAACTTAAAGTACGAAGAATAGCCATGTTTCAAAGCGTGTACACATTACTTATTGATTTTGCATTCATCGAATCTCGTACTAAATTTCTTCCGCTAGATTGTGCTGCTATCTTAGCATAACCTATACCCATGAACTTAAAGTACAATGAATAGTCATGTTTCAAAGCGTGTACGCATCAACTATCGATTTTACATGTATCGACTCTCGTACAAAACTTCTTCAGGTAGATTGTGCTGCTATCTTAGCATAACTAAGACGCATGAACTTAAAGTACAAGGAATAGCTTTGTTTCAAAGCGTGTACACATTACCTAATGATTTTGCAAGCATCGACTCTCGTACTAAACTTCTTCTACTAGATTGTGCTAAAATCGTGTAAGCGTGCTGCTATCTTAGCATAACCTATCGATTTTACATGCATCGACTATCGCAAGCATAACTAAGACGCATGAACTTAAAGTACAAAGAATAGCCTTGTTTCAAAGCGTGTACACATTACCTATCGATAATGTATGTATCGAATATCGTACTAAACTTCTTCCGCTAGATTGTGCTGCTATCTTAGCATAACCTATACGCATGACTTTAAGGTACAAAGAATAGCTATGTTTCAAAGCGTGTACACATTACCTATCGACTTTGCATGTATCGACTCTCGTACAAAACTTCTTCCGCTAGGTTGTACTGCTATCTTAGCATAACTCATACACATGAACTTAAAGTACAAAGAATAGCTATGTTTCAAAGTGTGTACACAACACCTATCGATTTTGCATGCATCGAATCTCGTACTAAACTTCTTCCGCTAGATTGTGCTGGTATCTTAGCATAACTTATACCCATGAACTTAAAGTACAAAGAATAGCCATGCTTCAAAGCGTGTACACGTCACCTATCGATTTTGCATGCATCAAATATCGTACTAAACTTCTTCCGCTAGATTGTGCTGCTATCTTAGCATAACCTGTACGCATGAACTTAAAGTACAAAGAATAGCCTTGTTTCAAAGCGTTTACACATTACCTAATGATTTTGCACGAAACGACTATCATGCTAAACTTTTTCCACTAGATTGTGCTAAAATCATGTAAGTGTGCTGCTATCTTAGCATAACCTATCGATTTTACATGCATCGACTATCGTACTAGACTTCTTCCGCTAGAGCATGTAGCAATCGCTTTTGTGTATCCCTAACCCATGTGCACGAACTTAAAGCATAAAGATGAGCTATGTTCTAAAGCGTGTACACATCACCTATCGATAATGTATCGAATATCATACTAAACTTCTCCTGCTAGAGCGTACGAGTATCGCTTGTGCGTGCATGAACTTAAAGCATAAAGAATAGCAATGTATAAAAATCTTGTAAACAAAGCAGCAGCATTACGTATAGTCAAGATTAAATGCGTGCACACATCATGTATCCAGGATGCACACAGTACTAAACTTATTCCAGTAGAATGTACAAAGTTCGCATGTGTTTGTACTGCTATCTTAGCATAGCCTATGTGCATGAACTTAAAGCATAAAGAATAGTTATGTGTAAAAAATCTTGTGAACATAGCAGAGTGTTAACTACGTAGGTGTAGACATAGAACTTTACATGCTGAGGCAACATACTACGTGACCGTGACGTCACGACCACGTGCTCTTGTTTGGTAAACATAGCCACGTGCTTTTTTGACAGCTGTCTTCTTGACGAACCCTAACCTCACTTTGAAGGACAATAGAGCGTCGCTAACCTCACTGCTGCCATCACTACGGCGGTAAACCTCAAGGCTGCTACCTTATGCATGTTATAGCGCGGAATTTAAAATCCAACAACAGAACATTGTTAACCTCACTCTTGCCATCTTTACGGCGGTAAACCTCAAGGCTACCACCTTATGCATGTTGTAGCGCGGAATTTAAAATCCAACAACAGAACATTGCTAAACTCTCTGCTATCATCTTGAAAAGTTCAGTGTTCCAAACACTAGTTCGAAAAACGTAACTCATCGCACCTCGGGGATTTTCCATTCCTTGTTCTGAACATGAAACCATTTACAAATAAAGATTAATTTTCTACACTTAACAAAGTACAAGCGTTCTTGTTGATAGCGATCGACGAGGTTGTTGCTCCTTTAGCCCTTTAGCCCATTAGCCCTTTAGCCCATTAGCCCTTTAGTCCTTTAGCCCATTAGCCCTTCAGCCAATTAGCCCTTCAAGGAATGTGCGGTAAGGAGGAGGAAGAGTCCTTTCATCCTTTTTGCCCTTCTGATAAGATGTAACCCCTGGGTTCCATACCCTATCACGATTTTTTTCAGCCATGTTTATGCGATAACTTGTTCGACTGATTTTTACACACAAGACGAATGATGGAAGGTAAATAATTTGAAGTTATACTTTGGCTATATCGTTTACCGAGCGAGTTAGCTGCGCAGTATGGGTACAGTGTGTTTTTTTATTTTTACACTATGCAAATCATTGAAGTTGTAGTTTTGCAATATTGCTTACTGAGCGAGTTAGCTACGCGATATGTGCACAGTGTGTTTCCATAGTTTTTGATTTTACACTAAGCAAATCATCAAAATTGTACTTTTGCTCTGAACACATCAAACAATGTTCTGATCATTTGTTGAGGTTAACAACATCGATTACAGTGTTCGATTCTAGTCTTGTTATGTTTCATTCTGATCTTCTTATAACAAGGGTACCCCCTAACATGTTCTAAACACATGTTGTATTGAGTACAGTGTTCGATTCTAGTCTTGATCACTTATTTCGTGTTCTGAACACGTCGATCAATGTTCTGATCACATGTTGTATCGAGTACAGTGTTCGATTCTAGTCATGATCACTTATTTTGTGTTCTGAACACATCAATCAATGTTCTGATCACATGTTGAAGTTAACAACATCGATTACAGTGTTCTATTCTAGTCTTGTTATGTTTCAATCTGATCTTCTTAGAACAAGCGTATCCCCTGACATATTCTAAACACATGATGTATTGAGTACATCGTTCGATTCTAGTCTTGATCACTTATTTTGTTTTCTGAACGCATCAATCAATGTTCTGATCACATGTCGTATCGAGTACAGCGTTTGATTCTACTCTTCTTATGTTTCGAAAGTCTAAACATGCACAATAATGTTATCGCTGCACACGCTTGCCTTCGCGATGCAGGTTTAAACTTGTTCGATATAAAGCTATGCCTTGACATAAGAGGCGGAGGAGGAGGTAGAGAAGGGGGAGGAGGAGGGGGGAGGAGGAGGAGGAGGAGGAGGAGGAGAATGATAAGGCCTTAACAGCCTATGTATAGTCGCCATTGTTTTTAAAGATGATAGCTGTCAAAAGAATTTTTCAAATTATCCACCACCACATTTCAGCTAAAGAGGGCAGCAGGGTGCTCTGTTGATTAAGCACATAGAATTTCAAATTGCCCTCCACCACATGCATAACAGCAGCTGTTATCTTGCGCAGTAGCCTCTAAGCTAGCTTTCTTCATAAGAGTAGCCGCCATCTTGTGCGAGCACCCCTAGGCCGTCTCATAAGGAGCTATGTATAGTCACCATTTTGTGTCTGCCATCTTGCGTAAGCATCCCTAGGACGTCTCAAGGCATCTTGTTTCTCATAAGAGCAGCCACCATCTTGTGGAAATAGATAGCTGCGAATGCCAAAGGGCTTAAGTAGGAATCGAACCGTTGATCTCATCATTAGACTATGTTTTTTCTTGTTCCTGATACTACGAACCTACGTATTAGGCGGAAAAATTTTGTCCGTTTTGCTCTACGATGCATCGTTTTCGAGATATTTAACATTTTGCATTTAAGCCCCAAATTTAATGAATCGAACCTGCACGGCACGTTATACTCTCTACCATAGCTAAACCTGATCATGTTACGAAGACTCGCTTCAATACAAGCTAAAACAGAGTGAATGCCAAAGGGCCTAAGTAGGAACCGAACCGTTGATCTCATCATTAGACTATGTTTTTCTTGTTCCTCATACTGCGAACCGAGGTATTAGGCAGAAAAATTTTGTCCGTTTTGCTCTACGGTGCACCGTTTTCGATATATTTAACATTTTGCATTTAAGCCCCAAATTTAATGAATCGAACTAGCATGACACGTTAGCCTCTAAGCTAAGAGTAGCAACTATCTTGCGCAAGCACCCTTAAAGCGTCTCATAAGGAGTTATGTATAGCTGCCATCTTGTGTCCGCCATCTTGCGCAAGCATCCTTAGGGCGTCTCAAGCCATCTTGTCCAAGGACCCTTAAGCCGTCCCATAAGATCAGCCGCTATCTTGCGAAAGCATCCCTAGGGTATCTCATAAGGAGCCATGTATAACTGCCATCTTGCGCAAGCATCCCAAGGGCGTCTCATAAGAACCTGTGTATAGCAGCCATCTTGCGTAAGCACCCTTAAGGAGTCATGTATAGCCGCCATCTTATGCAATTAGCGTCGAGAGAGGGCTGCTGTAGAATTTTTCTTTTTAAATTATCCGCCACCACATTTCAAAGGTATCTAGCTAAAGATGGCAGCACTGCGGATGACAGGTGACGAATTTACATCTACTACGATAAAGAGGGCAGCACGGTGCTCTCTGTATTAAAGATGGCGGATGACAGCTGTCAAAAAAGCACATGGCTATGTTTACCAAACAAGAGCACGTAGAATTTGCCGCCATCACATTTCAAACTAAAGAGGGCAGCACTATGCTCTGTTGATTAAAGATGGCGGATGGTAGCTGTCGAAAAAGCACGTGAGTTTGTTTCCAAACAAGAGCACGTGGAATTTTTCAATTTGCCGCCACCACATTTCAAAGGTATCTAGCTAAAGATGGCAGCACGGTGCTCTCTTGATTAAAGATGGCGGATGATAGCTAACAGAACTTTTCAAATTGTCCGCTACTACGTGCTTAAGGTAGTAGCCATAAAGAGGGCAGCACGGTGTTCTGTGGATTAAAGATGGCGGATGACAGGTGATGAAATTGCCCGCATGATAGTAGCACAGTGCTCTGTTGATTAAAGATGGCGGATGACAGCTGCACGTGGCTTTGTTTCCAAACAAGAGCACGTGGAATTTACCGCCACCACATTTCAAACTAAAGAGGGCAGCACTGTGCTCAAAGATGGCAGATGACAGCTGTCAAAAAAGCACGTGAGTTTGTTTTCAAACAAGAGCATGTGGAATTTTTCAATTTGCCGCCACCACATAGAGGGCAGCACTGTTCTCTCTGGATTAAAGATGGCTGCTTGTCGAAAAGCATTTTTCAAATTATCCGCCACCACATTTCAAAGGTAAGTAGCTAAAGAGGGCAGCACTGTACTCTATAGATTAAAGATGGCGGATGACAGCTATCAAAAAAGCACGTAGCTGTCAAAAAGCACGTGGATTTGTTTATCTCGAGCTAGTGAGGTTAAGTTGGTAGCACTAAGGTTTAGGCCCGTCAAGATGGCAGCACTGCCGATGACAGGTGACGAAAGAGGGCAGCACGGTGCTCTGTAGTTTAAAGATGGCGGATGACAGCTGTCAAAAAAGCACGTGGCTGTCAAAAAGCACGTGGCTTTGTTTATCTCGCGCTAGTTAGGTTAACTTGGTACTACTGAGGTTTAGGCCCGTCAAGATGGTAGTACTGAGGTTAGCGATGCGTTGTTGTCTGTCAAAAAGCACGTGGCTTTGTTTACAAATCTGTCAAAAAGCACGTGGCTGTCAAAAAACACGTGGCTTTGTTTACCTCATGCTAGTTAGGTTAAGTTGGTACCACTAAGGTTTAGGCCCGTCAAGATGGTAGTACTGAGGTTTGCGATGCGTTGTTGTTGATGAGAGCTGTCAAAAAGCACGTGGCTTTGTTTACAAATCTGTCAAAAAGCACGTGGCTGTCAAAAAGCACGTGGCTTTGTTTACCTCGCGCTAGTTAGGTTAAGTTGGCACTACTGAGGTTTAGGCCCGTCAAGATGGCAGTACTGAGGTTAGCGATGCGTTGTTGTCGATGACAGCTGTCAAAAAGCACGTGGCTTTGTTTACAAATTCAAATTTCCCGCGGGAGGTGGAGGAGACCTCTGGGAGGCCTCTGGCTGAGGTGGAGGTGGAGGAGGCATCTGGGAGGCCTCTGGCTGAGGTGGAGGTGGAGGTGGCCACTGGGAGGCCTCTGGCTGAGGTGGAGGTGGAGGTGGCCACTGGGAGCCTGAGGTGGAGGTGGCCGCCGAACTGTCCAATTATACTACTAAAGGTAATTACATCCGACCATCGAGCTGTAGATTTCACTATATCTTTATCGCGAGTTATGCGCCCCGTACCGCAGAGGAAGTTTGTGTTCGCATGGACAAAGGCCGATTTTCCTCAAACGAGAGATCTCCTTTCGTTGTATCCCTGGAATTTAATCGAGGACTCCCCCTCCGTCGATGAGGCTTAACCCTTTTCTACGACCTCCTCCGTGCTGTAATAAAAGACACTGTACCGTCCCGGATAGTTGGCACGCGGCAGTACCCATGCAGGTACGACTCTGAGGTAGTAGATAAATTAAAAGAAAAGGAGAGGGCAGGAAGAACGTTTAATTAAACGGTCCATAGTAGTGATCATGTGCAATTTTCGACCATACGCGGTGAATTTAACCGTATTCAGCTCAAAAAATACAGAAACTGTATAAAATCGATGGAATCGAAATTAGCTGCCAACCCGAAGTTTTTCTGGAATTTTGTACACAACAAACGGAGCTCATTTCGCCTGCCATCTACTATGCTTCAGGACGGGAAAGAACTACAGGACAAGAGGAGCACCTTGGACAGTTTAGCTGGTACCTTTGAAAAGTATCACTCACCTGCCGCAAAGCGTAATCTATCCACTTCGTCCGTGTGTGATATAGGCCTAACTTCAATAGTGACCTCTCCAGCAGAGGTATCTTCAATTCTTGCGTCTTTGGATACCTCCAAATCATGTGGTCCAGATGACGTACCCGCAACAGTTTTGAAAGAATGTGCATCTGAGCTAGGTAGGCCACTTAGCATCATAATAAATATGTCATTCTCGTCAGGGTATTTTCCGTGTGAGTGGAAGAAAGGAGACAAAATGGTGTTTGATAACTATAGGCCTGTTGTGTTATTGTCCCTGATTTAAAAGGTGGCAGAGAAGATCGTGTATAAGAGATTGTAAAGTTCAGTTTCACAGTATATTAATATAGCGCAGCACGGTTTTGTACAGAAACGCTCTACCGTGTTCAATATGGCGGTGTATATCGATTTCATTTCAGAATCTCTGGATAGGAGATAACAAGTGGATGTTGTTTACACGGACTTCTCCAAAGCCTTTGGTTCAGTTCAGCATGATGCTCTCCTCATCAAATTGTCAACATATAGTATAGGAGGAAGTGCTTTGGAGTGGATTAGAAGCCATCTCACTAATAGGGTTTACGTAGTAAAAGCTGATGGTATGATGTCAAAGCCGTACCATCCTACTCCAGGTGTCCTCCAAGGCTCTTTACTGGGCCCTCTTTTCTTTGTCACGTTCATAAATAATAATAATAATAATAATAATAATAATAATAATAATAATAATAATAATAATAATGATAATAATAATAATTACGTGTGGCTATTTCTGGCCGAGTGCAGCCCTTGTAAGGCAGACCCTCCGATGAGGGAGGGCGGCATCTGCCATGTGTAGGTAACTGTGTGTTGTTTTGGTGGCGGTTAGTGTTATGTGTGGTGTGTGAGTTGCAAGGATGTTGGGGACAGCACAAACACCCAGTCCCCGGGCCACTGGAATTAACCAATGAAGGTTACAATCCCCGACCCGACCGGGAATCGAACCCGGGACCCTCTGAACCGAAGGCCAGTACGCTGACCATTCAGCCAACAAGTCGGACATGTTCATAAATGATATATTTATACAACACAGTAATTGCCTTCTCTATGCTGACGATCTAAGGATCTTTAAGATGATCAGTAGTGAGTTGGACTGTAAGTTGCTACAGTCTGACTTAAATCTCCTAAGTAACTGGTGTAAAAAGTGACTGCTTGGTTTGAATACTTCAAAATGCAATGCAATTATATTTTACGTAAGTTGAAACCAGTAAATTTGTCTTACCATTTATGCAATTTCCAAATAGCTTGTGTGAATGAAATAAATGATCCTGGTGTGACACTTTCAATCTGTTACGGTCTTTCCTTCGAGAAACATTTAGACAAGATTTCTAGGAACGGATTTATATTACTTGGCTTTCTGAAAAGAAACTTGCCAAATTTGTTTCTCCTAGAACTCTAATAACTTGGTTTTGCACTCTAATCAGGCCATCATTAGAATACTGTTGCGAGGTGTGGCTACCCTCTCAGCAGTATTTAATACAAAACTTGGAAAGAGTCCAAATAAGGTTCATGAAATGGATCAGCTACAAGGGTTTGGGTATTTCTCTCTCTTCGTCCGATTGCGAGTACTTTTGTGAGACTATGAGTATGAGGACATTGCACTCACGCCGCAATGTGCCAATGCCCTCTTTCTTTATAAGTGTCTGACGAACAGAGTGGATTGCTCAACATTATTGGAGCTGACTCCATTACATGTTCCTCGTCGCAATACTAGGCACAGGTATATTTTCCAACTGCCTAAAGTGAGAACTGTGGCTGGGGCTAACTCATGGCTTGTGAGGGCACTAACATCACTAAATGAGGTGGGTGAATCAGTGGACCTTTTTCACTCACCCCCGTCTAAAATCAGACATGCCCTAATTACCTCATGAATGTAAGGCCCTACCTGTAAAATATGTAAATGTTATTAGATGTAGTTTAATAATGTCAATTATTTAAGGAGATTTAGTTTTATTTATTTATTTATTTATTTTTATTTATTTATTTATTTATTTATTTAAGGTGTTTTAAATATACATATATAAAGGTCTCTAGATTTAGTTTGAACTTGTTTATTATTTCAGGAAATTGGTTTTATTTATTTAAGATGTATTTGTTGTATATTATGTTTTATTGAATCATCTTTAATTGGAAAAGTAACACGTTGATGATAAATAAATCTATCTATCTATCTAAATCACACTTTCATACAGGCTGAATATTTAATTAACTATGTTGACCTAATGCAATTCAATAAACTTTGATCCGTTCCTAAGCTCGTGCTAATAAATCTGTCATTTAATACAGAACACGTCATTGCCGATGAATATGAGATTTCATATTCACTAAACAGACAATAACCTCAACAAATGCACATGTTAAATAGAGAATAGAACTGTACAACTGGCCACTGATTAACTTACAAAAACATAAACTAACAACGAAAATAATAATCAGGAAACAAACACTTCATTTCTTTGCTATTTGTTTTACGTCGCACCGACACAGATAGGTCTTATGGCGACGATGGAATAGGAAAGGCCTAGGAATTGGAAAAAAGCGGCCGTGGTCTTTATTAAGATACAGCCCCAGCATTTGCCTGATGTGAAAATGGGAAACCACGGAAAACCATCTTCAGGACTGTCGACAGTGGGGGTCGAACCCACTATCTCCCGGATGCAAGCTCACAGCTGCGCGCTCCTAACCGCACGGCCAACTCGCCCGGTACTTAAAATATTACATAAACCAGTAACAACTAACATAACTATAGTCCGTTTTGGTTGAAAGCGTCCTGCGCGAGAAATGGTTGCGCATGCAGTGGTGGGAGCTATCGTCCCCCCACTCCTACAGCAGGTCCAGTCGCCAGGCTAGCGCTGAAGTGAAAACGTCTCTCAAGCGGCGCGTGTTGTTACGTGCGGGCTAAGTTGAAATTACTGAAGTGACGAGCATGGCTTCTAGGTCCTCTTCTAAATCTGGGAGACCACTGCGAGGCTAGGCACGTGAAAGTGTTTATACAATGAGTGAACATATGAAACATATCATCCAGATCTGAAGCACACTGAGTCGGTTTGGGGAGATATTAAAGGAGAGGTCCGTGATAAGAATATATCTCACCGGGCGAGTTGGCCGTGCGCGTAGAGGCGCGCGGCTGTGAGCTTCCATCCGGGAGATAGTAGGTTCGAATCCCACTATCGGCAGCCCTGAAGATGGTTTTCCGTGGTTTCCCATTTTCACACCAGGCAAATGCTGGGGCTGTACCTTAATTAAGGCCACGGCCGCTTCCTTCCAACTCCTAGGCCTTTCCTATCCCATCGTCGCCATAAGACCTATCTGTGTCGGTGCGACGTAAAGCCCCTAGCAAAAAAAATAATATATCTCAATTAATAGTAATACAGCATAATTAGTTTTTTAGCATAAAAATGTGTGCCATAGCATCTCTAATGCCTTCACTGTTCATAAATGACGCGCTCCTATTCCCAATATAAATAAAAATGCTTATTCTGTACGAAATATTTCTCTGTCTTATAGATCACTCGTGACTTGACAGCAGACACACTCGACAAAAAGGAAGCTCTTTGCGGATATTGCTTGCACAGTATTCGCAAGACAAACGGAAAAAATGTTGCGACCACGTAAAAGACACTGCGCAGGAATACTGGGAGCGTGACAACACCATGCATAAGGAATTAGAATTAGACCAGTCCGACATCAACCTCGGTGAAACTTCAGATGACACTGATTCAGACGAGAGTGAAGATTATTCTGAATAATTTGTAAATAAGATCCCCGAACTCGAATATTAAACAAAAGTGATCATAGAACACGTAAGAAGTCCGATAATATTTTTGCTCTGATTTTATGAGACAGATTTATATTGTCTATTGTTCCGGAGCATTTTATTGCTGTTTTCGTTGTTTTTGTTGCTGCTGTTGCTGTAGGAGACCTGTTCTCTGCCATAACAATAGCAGGTTATTCAATAGTATTATATATTATTATATTTCTTCTGATGGACAAGAAAAGTAGACATTGTTAATATTATTATGAAAGTAGCTGAAGTGTTTCTACTAATGCTTCTTCTCTGCATTTTCCCGACAAATTTGCATTAATTAATCTCTTTTATACGTATTTTACTAGAAATCACGTTAAGTAGATTATATCTCCAGGCTGTCAGTGGAAACAACTTCCTCCTATTCGTTAGGCGATTGATGAACTGATAGCGCGTACCGATGCGCCTTTCCTTGGTATACAGTACAGTACAGTTTCAAACGAACTTCCTTTATTCGCAGTATTACCAGTTGCAAGTTACTGTCTTATGTTCAATTGATTTTCTACCAAATGGTTCAAACCTTTCAATTTTATATAACAGATTTCATATTCGTAAGAATGTATAATAAGAATGTATAAGAATAAATTAAAGGCTACAGAGTGCCAAAATATTGACCTCCACTTTTACTATACACTGAGATTTATTTCACGTTGTGTCGAAAGCATCATCCGATATGAATTCTTTTAGGCATGACCCTCTGATTTCTTGACGTCACCAACATTTACGACGAAAGTTACGAAGTATTTCCGTACTGGAATAGAACTGGAATTTTAGAATGTTATGCTCAAAGGCCTGTATAGTTAATTGATAAGGTTTTAAGGCAGACAATCGAAATATAAGACTCGATTTGTACAATGTACGGTACTATTTTATTTTCACTAGTTTATCATATTAAGTAATTCCTACACCTTTGAGTTAGTGTGATATATGTACACCAATGAGCCATTGCATAATGACCACCCCGGCCCGGGAACGTATCGCGCCTAAGCTTTCCACACTATTTCAGACAGTTCCCAGGGCTACGTCCGCTGCCTGAACTCGACTGTGTCAGCTGGAGGAAAGGTTCAAGTTCTTCCCCCACCACCAGCGCGAACGCTCCCATAGTTCCTCGCACACGAGGCCAGGCCACACCTCCGGTCGTCCAGAAAGACGCTTACTACGAAGATGGACTATAACGCAGTATTACTCCGAATAATATCACAAAAGTGACTGAGAGCAAGCCAGCCCGCGTGGCGATAGTTTCCTTAAATGTGACATCGCTGTTATCGTTGCCATAGCAACTGGCCATTTTCGAGCAGCGTCAGTCAACATTTTCTCGCCGGTGGCGCTAAAAATATTCGCTAAGATATAGAAATCCTATTGAAGGTGGAAAGATCTTCGTAACTGTAAATTGACTCACCGAATTGTACAGATTATCCCAGCTGTTATACGGGAGGGCTCGGTTGGCACACACCTATTTTCTTATAAAACACCTTCACATTCAACGTACTCAACACTTCGAAACAGGCATTCCTTTACAATATATTGTCAAATATACCATCATCGTGTGCCTTACTGAAAAAGAGCACTATCATCCACGTTAAGTGGAACCAGGTGTTTGTTCTGAGGTCAAACGAAGTAGATGAAATCTTAGCAAAATTCAACGCGCCTCCCTAAAATACTACCACTTTCTGTTAGAAAGAGACGTTTCCTAACCACAAATCTTCAATCAATCAATCAATACTGATCTGCATTTAGGGCAGTCGCCCAGGTGGCAGATTCCCTATCTGTTGTTTTCCTAGCCTTTTCCGAAATGATTTCAAAGAAATTGGAAATTTATTGAACATCTCCCTTGGTAAGTTATTCCAATCCCTAACTCCCCTTCCTATAAATGAATATTTGCCCTAGTTTGTCCTCTTGAATTCCAACTTTATCTTCATATTGTGACCTGCCTACTTTTATAGACGCCATTCAAACCTATTCGTCTACTAATGTCAATCCACGCCATCTCTCCGCTGACAGCTCGGAACATACCACTTAGTCGAGCAGCTCTTCTTCTTTCTCTCAATTCTTCCCAACCCAAACATTGCAACATTTTAGTAACGCTACTCTTTTGTCGGAAATCACCCAGAACAAATCGAGCTGCTTTTCTTTGGATTTTTTCCAGTTCTTGAATCAGGTAATCCTGGTGAGGGTCCCATACACTGGAACCATACTCTAGTTGGGGTCTTACCAGAGACTTATATGCACTCTCCTTTACATCCTTACTACAACCCCTAAACACCCTCATAGCCATGTGCAGAGATCGGTACCCTTTATTTACAATCCCATTTATGTGATTACCCCAGTGAAGATCTTTCCTTATATTAACACGGTATCCCCTGCCTGTCGTAAGAGGCGACTAAAAGGGGCTTCAGGGGCTCTGAACTTTGGAGCGTGGTTTGGCGACCACGGGGCCCTCAGCTGAGTCCTGGCATTGCTTCCACTTACTTGTGCCAGGCTCCTTACTTTCATCTATCCTATCCGATCTCCCTTGGTCAACTCTTGTTCTTTTCCGACCCCGATGCTATTAGGTTTGCGAGGGCTAGGGAGTCTTTCATTTTCACGCCCTTCGTGGCCCTTGTCTTCCTTTGGCCGATATCTTCATTTTTCGAAGTGTCGGACCCCTTCCATTTTTTCTCTCTGATTAGTGTTATATAGAGGATGGTTGCCTAGTTGTACTTCCTCTTAAAACAATAATCACCACCACCACCACCACCTTATATTAACACCTAGATACTTACAATGACCCCATCAACGCAGTAATTAAAACTGAGAGGACTTTTCCTATTTGTGAAACTCACAACCTGACTTTTAACCTCGTTTATCAACATACCGTTGCTTGCTGTCCATCTCACAATATTTTCGAGGTCACGTTGCAGTTGCTCACAATCTTGTAACTTATTTATCACTCTATAGAGAATAACATCATCCGCAAAAAGCCTTACCTCCGATTCCACTCCTTTACTCATATCATTTATATATATAAGAAAACATAAAGGTCCGATAACACTGCCCTGAGGAACTCCCCTCTCAACTATTACAGGCTCAGACAAAGCTTCACCTACTCTGACTCTCTGAGATCTATTTTCTAGAAATATAGCAACCCATTCAGTCACTCTTTTGTCTAGTCCAATTGCACTCATCTTTGCCAGTAGTCTCCCATGATCCACCCTATCAAATGCTTTAGACATGTCAATCGCGATACAGTCCATTTGACCTCTAGAATCCAAGATATCTGCTATATCTTGCTGGAATCCTACAAGTTGAGCTTCAGTGGAATAACCTTTCCTAAAACCGAATTGCCTTCTATCGAACCAGTTATTAATTTCACAAACATGTCTAGTATAATCAGAAAGAATGCCTTCCCAAAGCTTACATACAATGCATGTCAAACTTACTGGCCTGCAATTTTCAGCTTTATGTCTATCACCCTTTCCTTTATACACAGGGGCTACTATAGCAACTCTCCATTCATCTGGTATAGCTCCTTCGGCCAAACAATAATCAAATAAGTACTTCAGATATGGTACTATATCCCAACCCATTGTCTTTAGTATATCCCCAGAAATCTGATCAATTCCAGCCGCTTTTCTAGTTTTCAACTTTTGTATCTTATTGTAAATGTCATTGTTATCATATGTAAATTTTATTACTTCTTTGGCCTTAGTCTCTTCCTCTATCTCGACATTATCCTTGTAACCAACAATCTTTACATACTGCTGACTGAATACTTCTGCCTTTTGAAGATCCTCACATACACACTCCCCTTGTTCATTAATTGGATGCCGTTATGCATCACTAGACCAAGCGCCAAAAGTTGGTTGCAAGATAATCGCGTTTAAATTTGGTTCTCTGTGTAAATTCGAGCGAACATAATTTTACTAAATATGGTATTACTGGTGTTGTAGGATAATAGATTGTACCTTCTCACCAAATTTCAACATTTTTATACTCGCACTACATAGATTTTCTTGAAGAAATGGCGCTTAGTCTACTGATGCAATTTAAGGTTTTTCTCAAGTGCGAATAATGTATCACGATGCTACACCAAAAACCCTCAACTGTTGAGTATCTACTGAGTAAAACTTCAAAAAATACAACGTGGCGGCAGCCACGATTAAAAACTGAATCTCCTACTGTCTGAAAAGGCCCGCTAAGTGCTTGATCCACCACGAGCCGCGCCACAACTCCGGTACATTATTCAAGTTTTAGATGGGGAAATTCTAGAAGGAAAGCTATTCTCTAAAGTCGTTGCTATAACGACTTACTGATTTGAGGAATTTCAACTTATCTGAGTCAAATACATTTGTAAGACATGAACCATTGTAGTCTGTACAATTTTTGAATGGATTTTCCTTCACGATGGGCCTATTATGTTCTGAGAGTACAGTATTGACGTGATATTTTTAAGCCTTGTTTTGTTCTGCTTGAGACAGAAAATGTGATTAAAGATGTTTTCTCCCATAAATACACACAAATCACTGGATAGGTAATAATATTGTTGCTCTCAGTTCATTCAATCTCGAAATCAGGATATCCATTAAACCTATCTACGTCATCCACAATGTCTGAATCTGCTTGAAGATTCTGGTAAAATTGTTTGGCATCTGCAGGTATTAGGTGCATCAGCGATCCAAAGCCTTTTAGTTTGGCTTCAGAGATAATAGGTTTTCCTTTTGGCCGAAATGGTATTAATGCCTGGTGAAAGGGAACTCTACTTTCCCGTGGTCGTCTCTGTCTTGACTTATTTAGATTTATTTCCTGAGATTCACCATCAAATTCTAGAGAGTGATTCTCAGACTCAACCTTCTTAGCAAGCTGCATAAGTAGCATTGTCCTTCTCCTTACTTTTGGGAGTACTTGATACATCGCTTAACTTCGTCACTTGATAAACTACTCAGTGTATCACCAGGTAAAAATGTCAGCACTATCGAAAACGCGGGCTCCCTCGCTGTCATCCGCGCGCAATGTGAGGAATGTGGCGCTTGGTCCAATGATGCAAACTGGAACGTCGCATAGTCTACTGATGCAATATACATTTTTACTGATTCCCGCTTTGTCGCTTAGGTTTTCTGTTTATTAACAACTAACGGCCTCTTGTAATGCAGTGGGGAATTTTTTATAAATAGTTCAAGCCTTCCTCTACAAGATGGCGCTAAAATCTCAATTTTCGTCAAATGGCGCTTAGTCTACTGATGCATAACGGCATCCAATTATTCCTGGAATGTCCTTCTTGGAACCTGTTTCTGCCTTAAAATACCTATACATGCCCTTCCATTTTTCACTAAAATTTGTATTACTGCCAATAATGCTTGCCATCATGTTATCCTTAGCTGCCTTCTTTGCTAGATTCAATTTTCTAGTAAGTTCCTTCAATTTCTCCTTACTTCCACAGCCATTTCTAACTCTATTTCTTTCCAGTCTGCACCTCCTTCTTAGTCTCTTTATTTCTCTGTTATAATAAGGTGGGTCTTTACCATTCCTTACCACCCTTAAAGGTACAAACCTGTTTTCGCATTCCTTAACAATTTCTTTAAACCCATCCCAGAGTCTGTTTACATTTTTATTTACCGTTTTCCACCGATCATAGTTACTTTTTAGAAACTGCCTCATACCTGCTTTATCAGCCATATGGTACTGCCTAACAGTCCTACTTTTAAGACCTTCCTTTCTATCACATTTATTTTTAACTACCACAAAAACAGCTTCATGATCACTAATACCATCTATTACTTCAGTTTCCCTATAGAGCTCATCTGGTTTTATCAGCACCACATCCAAAATATTTTTCCCTCTGGTTGGTTCCATCACTTTCTGAATTAGCTGTCCTTCCCATATTAACTTATTTGCCATTTGTTGGTCATGCTTCCTGTCGTTCGCATTTCCTTCCCAATTGACATCTGGCAAATTCAGATCTCCCGCTACAATCACATTTCTTTCCATGTCGTTTCCCACATAGCTGACTATCCTATCAAATAATTCCGAATCCGCATCAGTGCTACCCTTTCCCGATCTGTACACTCCAAATATATCAAGTTGCCTATGATCTTTAGAAATGAGCCTTACACCTAGAATTGCATGTGTCTCATCTTTAACTTTTTCGTAGCTTACAAATTCTTCTTTCACCAGAATGAAAACTCCCCCTCCCACCTTTCCTATCCTATCTCTACGATACACACTCCAGTGCCGTGAGAAAATTTCTGCATCCATTATATCATTTCTCAGCCATGATTCAACTCCTATTACAATATCTGGTAAATATATATATCTATTAAATTACTTAATTCTATTCCTTTCTTTACAATACTTCTACAGTTCAACACTAACAATTTTATGTCATCCCTACTTGATTTCCAGTTCCCTGTTCCCTTATCACCGCTCCCTAGGCCATCCCGTTTCCCTGAATGTTCTTCCCTATTACCCTTCCAAACAAATTTCCTAACTTATACGTACCACTGCGGTTTAAATGAAGGCCATCCGAGCGCAGATCCCTATCTCCTACCCACCCATTACGATCTAGAAATTTCACTCCAAGTTTCCCACATACCCACTCCATAGTCTCATTTAAATCCCCAATCACCCTCCAGTCAGTATCCCTCCTACACAGTATTCCACTAATAACAATCTCCGCTTTCTTAAACTTCACCCGTGCTGCATTTACCAGATCCCACACATCTCCAACTATGTTGGTACTTATATCAGCTTGCCTTACGTTGTTGGTACCAACGTGGAACACTACCACCTTCTCCTTCCCCTCCTCCCTCTCTTCTACTTTCCTCAACATCTGCCTCAACCTAATTCCTGGATAACATTCTACCCTGGTTCCCTTTCCTCCACACACTTTCCCCACGTGTCTAACGATGGAATCCCCCATGACCAGAGCCTCAACCCTACCCACCTCATTTGATCCCCTCCACTCCTGGTCAGCCCTATCTTTCCTGATAGCTGCAGAAGCTACTTCCTCCTCCCTTTTCTCCTTCCCATGACCCTGTTCCACCTGTCTTTTCCTATCCTCTACTCTACATTTCCCTTTCCTACCTTTCCCTTCCTCCTACTTCCACGCATCTCAGCAACAGTTCCCTGTCCCTCATCTTCCCTCTGTTGTTCTACCTGGAGTGACTCGTACCGATTTCGCACAGACACCTGTCCTGAATTCTGATCCTGAATAGAGACCTTGGCCTGCAATCTCCTTCCCCTTAGAACATTAAACCACCTGTCTTCTGCAACTCCTCCCTTTCCTTCCCCTCCCTCTTGTACACCTACTGTAACCTGTACATTGTTTGAGGGAGTCCTATCTTCCTTCCTGCCTTCTGTGAGAATCCTAATTATCTCCCTCAAACTTTCCAACTCCTCCCTCATACCCCTCAATGCCTCACCACACCCACAATAAGTACACTCGCGCTCCTTAGCCATTCTTTACGGGGGAAAATTTTTAAAATTAAAAAAATAAAATAACTTATTTGCAAAAAAAAAAGTAAATGAACGGAGGGATATATTGTCTGGGATAGTACACAACAATAAGGTAATTAATATACGACTACACTACAATACTACTTAGTCGTGCTCTATTTTTTTTATCCTACAACCCCTAACAGGATAAAAGCTGCTGTAGGTTACTGAATATCGAAAGTAATACACAAGAACTACACAATTCCAAACTACAATTAAGCCTATCCTAATTTCACCAATATTTTAGTAAGAGTTTCTACGGATACCTCTACTACACCAGTACTACACAAATATTTTACAATAATAAAATAAGCACACTAAATTCTAATAGATATTACTCGTATACTACTGTATAGTACACTACAGTAATTTTTAAACTACTTTCAGACGTATCCTAATTACGATACCGGTACTGTACCGTATGTCACTACTAAGCACAACAGAAATGAAATTTGCAAGAACTACTGTACTCAAAGATTACCAACGAAGCTAAATGCTTAGACACATTATTATTAGTATTACGGTCTAATAGATATACACGAAAGATAACACACGAATATAGCAGGCAAGATACGGCACTATCTAAATGTACTTTATCTATACTACAATGTATCTACACTACACTACACTGCGTTTGGTTAAATGCTTAAGTATCAAAAGGATTGCCGTACACGAAGAAAAACACGAATATAACTGGCAAGATACTATCTAATATATTATACCTTATCTTCACTACAATTCTGCTGAAATGTGGTTATGTGATTATTACAACTGGTGGATTACTATTATTTTCCCTACTCCACGGGACGGAGAAAAAAAAAGTGTCCTTAATTAGGCCTACTGAAAAATACGAGGTTGTCTACAATAATTTCTCAAATATTTCTATCAAAACTACTACTACGACTACTACTACTCCAGGGACTTGAACTGCAATTACTGGGATATATGAACTTTATTATTATTGGTTCAATACGTTGAATGGTTTGGCCTTTGACTCACTTTTCCCGGTGTATATTCCTTATATATTTCTCCGCTAGAGCTGTATATTCATGGAATTTTAAAACTTAAGTGCGGTATTTACAACAGTGTAAGTTAATCTAAAACCTAGTACGCAGCATGCACGATCCACTTTGGCAAATGCTACAGCCGTTGTAGCACAGCAATGGACCCTGTTATGCACTGTTATTTACACCTCTAACACTAGGCTTACACAATTTGAATTACTAGTTAATGACTACATATATACCTTATATTTAATAACGCGGATGAAATAGTACTTCCTATCCTATAAACACAATGTAAACAAAACTAACCATGTGCGAACCACACATCCTTTACGACCACCACGAACTCCACCATTTTCTTGCCAATCGATATTAACATTAAGGTCTGAGATATTGTAGTCGGTCTTACGTGGACCAAGACCAGCTACTTGTAGTTAGAGGCACGAGTCGGCAAACTATCGATAGTAACCGCCATCGATATTTTCCGATATTATGAGCTCTACTATCGATAGTAATCGATAGTTTTCAAAAAGTGGAACAAATCATATCATTATGCCTGAAAATACAGTAAAACATTTATTGAACACAGTCCACAAAAAATCAGTAGAAAGTGCAATTATTTCATGCTATGTAATTTCTGAAATTCAAATCGGAATCACTCATAAATCTCTTCACTGGAACGTCCGAGATATTCTTCGGCTGCACGCGCTTGCCTATAACGTGACCGCCCGAGAAATTCTCGTTCAGCTGCTGTGTTCATTTTGCGATCGCCCGACATATTCTCGGGTATTGTAATATCTTTGGAAAAATGTTGTACAGCATTCTCAACAGATGGCAGGAGAGTTTTCAGTTGCTTTTATGAAGTCTTTGACCTAAAATGTGCCTTATCTTCTGTCGCCTACATACAATCTCTTTTTGCAAGTTGCTTTACGTCGCACTGACACAGACAGGTCTTACGGCGACGATGGGACAGGGAGGAGGCAGGAGTGGGAAGGAAGCGGCCGTATCCTTAATTAGGTACAGCCTCAGCATTTGCCTGGTGTGAAAATGGGAAACCACGGAAAACCATCTTCAGGGCTGCCGACAGTGGGGTTCGAACCCACGATCTCCCGAATACTGGATACTGGCCGCAATTAAGCGACTGCAGCTATCGAGCTCGGCCATACAATCTCTGACAACTTATTTTGTCCCGTATTGGCCTCAACTCAACTAATGTTAGGCACCGAAGTCGTACGTACGCAGAGATCCTTAAATGCACACTTATGAGTTGGAATAAAACAAACTCCTCACCAGCTAACTGCAAACAGCTGTACAATTCCTGTTAGCGCGAAAAATAAGCCAGAAGTGGGGGGGGGGGGGGGTTATCGTTCACTATCGATGTGAGACGATGGTGGTCGCTATCGATAACTATTGAAGGCACTATCGATAGTTTTCCGCCTCTACTTGTAGTATTGTAGTTAGTCTTGCCTAGACATCTGGCGGTATAATCGATTAATTCCGAACACTCGGTTATCACATCTGAAGGTATAGGCCTATGTCATTATGTGATAAAAAGGCCACTAACTTTGGTCATGCGTTATGAGGGTATCGGGTCTTGTTTACGTTGTGTTTGGTTTATATTGGCGATTTGGTTGTTTCTTCCGCGTTCACTGTATACCTAATTACATGGTAGCCTGTTTGGGATTTACTTCTACTGTATCTTCAGTGTTTTCTATTGATTCAGTTGCTTTCTTTGGTGTGTTGTAGCGGATGTGCCTCACATTTAAAATAAGTTATAGTTACGCATATATGTCAGTGTCTAGTCGTCGATTTACTTGTATGTATGTTAAGCCCTCAGCCCGAAGGCTGGTTGGATCCTCAACAGCTCCGCCATCAGCTGTCATAGATAGCCTAGTCATCCCTAAAGGGGCATACTAGGGAAATGAGTGAGGTAGTTTCCCGTTGCTTTCCTCACCGAGCCAGAAGTTGCTATTACATATCCGTTTGCCAAGCCCACTGAAATGCCTGCACCAACTGACCGTATGAGCAACATTTTCACACTATTCATAACAGGGACGGGCTGCATAAGAAATTGCATTACTAGCATGGTGATGATGATGATGATGATGCTTGTTGTTTTAAGGGGCCTAACATCGAAGGTCATGGGCCCCTACATTACTAGCATAGCTCATACCTCAGTCACGTTCATATTGTAAAAGTAAAGAATAAGACTGAGAGAGATCAATGAAAGTAACAAAATTGCTCTAGCCTATACGAGAAAACATAGTGCACTGTAAACACTAGGTCCCGCCAGCATAGGCATTCGATTTACTTATGAATGCTATAAAATCACAACATGAGGATTCCCGAAAGTCATTTCATTGACGGGAAAAGACCTAGTTTAATGCAAGAGAAGGACATTTCCATTCCGATTGTGACGTGGAAATTCTTTATATTTCATTCAATCGATGAAAAATGGTTTGAAGTGTCAATTCTCAATATTCTTGTCCCTGTGGTGCAATGTTCACAGACCGTTCCAGGTTTTGATTAGTGACAATGAACAACAGAATGAAAGAGGTGTACTGGTAGCTTTAAGAATTCGGTAAGTGAAAAAATGTGGGTAGCTTAACCTTGATGATGAGTGCCAGTGTGCTGTTTTATTCAAAGAAGGCATTAAAACTCGGGATAAAGGTGGAAGCTGTTTCTTTTAATCTCCTTGGTCAATGTTGGCAAACGTTAGCGATTTTCAGCTTTGCATGTTATAGTGTTATGTACGTAGGTCCAGCATGTGTTTGTGTTTCTGAATTTGTTAGACGATATATCAATATCATTTCTTGACTTTTGAATTTGAAAACATGTTACAACAAATGAATTTCATTTTTGTAGCTTATTGAATTACAATTTTAAGAATAAAAAATCTTGTTTATCCACCTGTTCAGTACTGTACAACAATCTAATTAAATAGATAGTCTATTTAATCTTGAATTAGGCCATGTTTTGGTCCTTGTATGGACCATCTTCAGCTAACGTCAATAGTACAAGGTAAAATTATAATAGTACAAAGACATTTACATAAAAAATAAAACAGACGGATATATTTATAGACCCTGTCATGTTAGCGCATACTCTTTCTCCTCTGTTAATACTGAAGGCAGTGATTCATAGTTATATTCTAAATGTTGGGTTTGAATCAGTGTTGCTAACCATACAGTTTAGGGACCCTACCTGCCGATACGACGTCTTACAGTTACAGTTACTCTTGCATATTGGCACTGTGTAGTCATGATTTTTTCGTGACTTGCGAAATTACACGCACTGCCACTGCTGTAATGTAAAAATCACTAGTGCTACATTCGCGAGTAAAATTAAAGCAGCGAGCTCGATAGCTGCAGTCACATAAGTGCGGCTAGTATCCAGTATTCGGGAGATAGTGGGTTCGAACCACACTGCCGGCAGCCCTGAAGAAGGTTTTCAGTGGTTTTCCATTTTCGCACCAGTGAAGTGCTGGGGCTGTACCTTAATTAAGGCCATGGCCGCTTCCTTCCCACCCCTAGGCCTTTCCTATCCCATCGTCATCATGAGAGCCATATGTGTGTCGGTGCGACGTGAAGCAACTTGTAATAAATAAGTAAAGCATAGCTTATTTCCTTTCCATGTATTATTGTAAAACTGTTTGGGTAACACCAGGTACATAGAAAAGTGGCATACTCGAAAAATGCATTTAATAACATAGTTGGTGTTAAGTGACGAATGAAGAATTTTATTAATATGCTCTTATTTCGTCCAATTCGTATGCATATAATTAGTTAATTAGAAGTAATAAAAATCTGCAAGAACTCCTCTGAAAAGGAAAGCAGCTTTATCTCTTCTTTTAAGATCAATTCAGCTGAAATTGTCGCAAATTCCCTTATCAGCCTAACTTAACCTAACCTTGTCTTGTCACGAATTTGGTACATTTTGTAGACTTTAACTTTGTGTATTCTTATTGGTTTATGGCATATGTGCATGTAATATATTTTCTTGTATGTATTATTAGAGCGTGGTTTCACTTCAATCCGTCGAATAATAACAAATTTCAAGAAGGGAGCTTAATTACAGTATTTACACCAGGCAAATGCCGAAGATTACGGTTATAGTAATGTGTATATCAAGATAAAAGCAGAAATATACATTAAATTGAATGATGGTGAGAGAGAATGTTTATTTCCTTAATTGCTCATTGAGCTTGAAAACCGACTTAATTACCCTATGCATATCTTGATTGATCTTGAAATTGAGCCAGGGGACGTCCATTATTGATGCATACACTGAGGTTACTTAGTTGATGGTTATATCACAGTCTAATATACACAGTCCCGAAGCTCCTTAGTAATGAAATGGCATCCTGTTGTCAGGCGGAACGACACTAGCGCTCGTAGCGGCCAGCAAGCTCTAACTGTTCGGAACAGTTCTCTACCCAAGAGCTGAATGCACTTTCCCACGTAAATTATAAACTGTAACCACCTCGACAACTATATTAATCGCGCATTTTAATAAAATACGTTGATACACTAGACTACAGCGTGGTAATAATACCGAAGGGAAACAACAATAGTTTATTTTCGAAGGAACAGCTGATCATACCACTGTAGTTAAGGTCTTAGCCATTTTCGAAATCCTATTATTGAACTGAATTTGGTAATTTCACATAAATCATACAAATAGTAGTGAACTATAAAACAATTCAAACAATATTCAAACATCTCAGGAACCTAAATGGCTGGATTTTGAGCTTTTTTGTTTTATGACACTGAAAACTTTCATTGCAAAATATCACAAGGTAATATAATCTTAGCTTCACAAATAATTTCAACACTAATGACTTAGTACCTTCACGGCATTAATGTGGAAAATCAAGTATTAACATTAGGGAATTAATAGTGTACTACATCGAAGTTAGTGAGCATACAGCCCATGTTCTCTCGGCTCCTCTGACAAACGTGCAAGTGGCTGGGCGGCTTATCAGCTTACATTTCGGAGATAGTGGGTTCGAACTCCACTGTCGCCAGCCCTGAAGATGGGTTTCCGTGGTTTCCCATTGTCAAAACAGTCTGTACCTTAATTAAGGCCATGGTTTCTTCCTTCTCGCTCCAAGCCCTTTGCTATCCCACTATTGCCATAAGACCTATCTGAGTCGGTGCTACGTATGACTGTGTGTTGTGCTCCTTTGAGACGGGCTTTCGGTTCGAAGAAATCTGCGGAGATTCCATATTAATTTCTTTTTCTTTGCTGACATAAACTGGCTGTCTGCAAAATGATTGGAACATAACGTGATGTTATTGTACAAATAGTTCACATTTTTCTTCAATAAATCATCCCCCCCTACTATTTACAAGCAATTTTCTTGCCTTTCTTGCTTTCTTAATCCGTTTACCCTCCAGGGTTGGTTTTTCCTTCGGACTGAGTGAGGGATCCCACCTGTACCGCCTCTAGGGCAGTGTCCTGGAGCGTGAGACTTTGGTTTGGTGGATACAACTGGGAAGGAGGGCCAGTAGCTCGCTCAGGCGGCCTCACCAGCTATGCTGAAGAGGGGCCTTGTGGGGGATGGAAAGATTGGAAGGGATAGACAAGGGAGATGGAAGGAAGCGACCGTGGCCTTAACTTACGTACCATCCCGGCATTTGTCTAGACAAGTGGGAAACCACAGAAAACGACTTCGAAGATGGTTGAGGTGGGAATCGAAGTCTCTTCTACTCAGTTAACCTCTCGAGGATGAATGGACCCCGTTCCAGCCCTCGTACCACTTTTCAAATTTCGTGGTAGAGCCGGGAATCAAACCCGTGCCTCCGGGTGGCGGTAGCTAATTACACTAACCACTACACAGAGGCGACAAGCAATTTTCTACACACTGAAAATCAAAACACCGCTACGTGTTAGAGGTTACGGTTGTGTTAAAACGTTATTTAAGTTCATATAATAGGATGGATTTCACTAGGAGTTACATTCCTGAATCAGTGATGAACGAAATGCCTACTTATCTGAAGTTAAATTTCTGAATCTTCACAATATTGTTCTCTTATCCGAAAATGTAAACAGTAATTAAGGCTTTAATGTTCAGGATCTTTAGAAAGCCTAAAGAATGATAGCTCTGGTGTCTTCTTGTAACTGAGCAATTTATTGCACCACACACACCTCCTTTCATACATACCATGTCAATTTAATAGTAAACCGATCATCTATAATGTAATTACCTCACGCTTACCTCGCAAAACGTATACAACTTACACATCCCAGAAGACCGGCAGCTTGCTGGCCACGTGGAGCGCTGCAGTCGCATGGATGAAAAACATAAGCCGAGCTTCGCGACTGTCTATATTAGACTGTGGTTATATCTCGTGATTTCAATATGTAACTAGTGAAGTAGACAGCGGTCATGAGCCATTGAATAAAAGAACAGGGCGGCGTTATTTACCGAGTAGTATACATCTACCGATCCATCTCGAGGCTTTCACATGTTCGCACTCATACAGATGTCAACGACACTTGAGTGCCTACAGGAGGATAATTCAGTGAGTAGGTTTAATTAATTATTCACCTCGTTTCAGTCACTACTGATCTGCATGTAGGGCAGTCGCCCAGGTGGCAGATTCCCTATCTGTTGTTTTCCTAGCCTTTTCTTAAATGATCGCAAAGAAATTGGAAAATTATTGAACATCTCCCTTGGTAAGTTATTCCAATCCCTAACTCCCCTTCCTATAAATGAATATTTGCCCAAATTTGTCCTCTTGAATTCCAACTTTATCTTCATATTGTGATCTTTCCTACTTTTAAAGACACCACTCAAACTTATTCGTCTACTGATGTCCTCCCACGCCATTTCTCCACTGACAGCTCGGAACATACCACTTAATCGAGCAGCTCGTCTCCTTTCTCCCAAGTCTTCCCAGCCCAAACTTTGCAACATTTTTGTAACGCTACTCTTTTGTCGGAAGTCACCCAGAACAAATCGAGCTGCTTTTCTTTGCATTTTTTCCAGTTCTTGAATAAAGTAATCCTGGTGAGGGTCCCATACACTGGAACAATACTCTAGTTGGGGTCTTACGAGAGACTTATACGCTCTCTCCTTAACATCCTTACTACAACCCCTAAATATCCTCATAACCATTAACAATCATATTTATGTGATTACTCCAATGAAGGTCTTTTCTTATATTAACACCTAGGTACTTAGAATGATCCCCAAGAGGAACTTTCACCCCATCAACGCAGTAAATAAAACTGAGAGGACTTTTCATATTTGTGAAACTCACAACCTGATTTTTAACCCCGTTTATCATCATACCATTGTCCACCGTCCATCTCACAACATTATCGAGGTCACGCTGCAGCCGCTCACAATCTTGTAACTTATTTATTACTCTATACGGAATAACATCATCTGCAAACAGCCTTATCTCTAATTCCACTTCTTTACTCACATCATTTATATATATATAAGAAAACATAAAGGTCCAATAATACTGCCTTGAGGAATTCCCTTCTCAATTATTACAGGGTGAGATAAAGCTTCGCCTACTCTAATTCTCTGAGTTCTATTTTCTAGAAATATAGCCACCCATTCAGTCACTCTTTTTTCTAGTCCAATTGCACTCATTTTTGCCAGTAGTCTTCCATGATCTACCCTATCAAATGCCTTAGATAGGTCAATCGCAATACAGTCCATTTGGCCTCCTGAATCCAGGATATCTGCTATATCTTGCTGAAAACCTACAAGCTGAGTTTCAGTGGAATAACCTTTCCTAAACACAAACTGCCTTCTATCAAAACCAATTATTAATTTCGCATACATGTCTAATATAATCAGAAAGAATGCTTTCCCAAAACTTACATGCAATGCATGTCGAACTGACTGGCCTGTAATTTTCAGCTTTATGTCTATCACCCTTTCCTTTATACACAGGGCCTACTATAGCAACTCTCCATTAATTTGGTATAGCTCCTTCAATCAAACAATAATCAAATAAGTATTTCAGATATGGTACTATGTCGCAACCCATTGCCTTTAGTATATCCCCAGAAATCTTATCAATTCCAGCTGCTTTTCTAGTTTTCAAATTTTTGTATCGTTTCCTTTCCCTGTTTTATTTCCTTTCTTTCCTTTTTACAGATAGTGTTTATAAATTTGTTCGGATTTCAAACATTTTTCCATTTGAAAGTCAACATAATGACAGTTACATGAACATTTTAGCTTCACTTTCTTCATCAGTGGTTTTACTGCTTTGTATTGAGCAACAAAGCATAAGTTATTTTCATTCCATTTAGACGCTAATTGGTAAGAATTTTAAAAGGTATTCTAAACCTGTCCATGAGTTAATTTTCAATTTAACTGTCTTTGTACACTGACTGACAGAGCAAATGCAACACCAAGAAGGAGTGGTCAGAACTTTATGCCAATTGCAGGGTAGACTGACGTCACTAAGGTATGCTCATGATGTGAAATGCGCCGCTGTGCTGCGCACGCAGCGAACGATAAATGGGACACGGCGTTGGCGAATGGCCCACTTCGTACCGTGATTTCTCACCGACAGTCATTGTAGAACGTGTTGTCGTGTGCCACAGGACACGTGTATAGCTAAGAATGCCAGGCCGCCGTCAACGGAGGCATTCCAGCAGACAGACGACTTTACGAGGGGTATGGTGATCGGGCTGAGAAGGGCAGGTTGGTCGCTTCGTCAAATCGCAGCCGATACCCATAGGGATGTGTCCACGGTGCAGCGCCTGTGGCGAAGATGGTTGGCGCAGGGACATGTGGCACGTGCGAGGGGTCCAGGCGCAGCCCGAGTGACGTCAGCACGCGAGGATCGGCGCATCCGCCGCCAAGCGGTGGCAGCCCCGCACGCCACGTCAACCGCCATTCTTCAGCATGTGCAAGACACCATGGCTGTTCCAATATCGACCAGAACAATTTCCCGTCGATTGGTTGAAGGAGGCCTGCACTCCCGGTGTCCGCTCAGAAGACTACCATTGACTCCACAGCACAGACGTGCACGCCTGGCATGGTGCCGGGCTAGAGCGACTTGGATGAGGGAATGGCGGAACGTCGTGTTCTCCGATGAGTCACGCTTCTGTTCTGTCAGTGATAGTCACCGCAGACGAGTGTGGCGTCGGCGTGGAGAAAGGTCAAATCCGGCAGTAACTGTGGAGCGCCCTACCGCTAGACAACGCGGCATCATGGTTTGGGGCGCTATTGCGTACGATTCCACGTCACCTCTAGTGCGTATTCAGGGCACGTTAAATGCCCACCGCTACGTGCAGCATGTGCTGCGGCCGGCGGCACTCCCGTACCTTCAGGGGCTGCCCAATGCTCTGTTTCAGCAGGATAATGCCCGCCCACACACTGCTCGCATCTTCCAACAGGCTCTACGAGGTATACAGATGCTTCCGTGGCCAGCGTACTCTCCGGATCTCTCATCAATCGAACACGTGTGGGATCTCATTGGACGCCGTTTGCAAACTCTGCCCCAGCCTCGTACGGACGACCAACTGTGGCAAATGGTTGACAGAGAATGGAGAACCATCCCTCAGGACACCATCCGCACTCTTATTGACTCTGTACCTCGACGTGTTTCTGCGTGCATCGCCGCTCGCGGTGGTCCTACATCCTACTGAGTCGATGCCGTGCGCATTGTGTAACCTGCATATCGGTTTGAAATAAACATCAATTATTCGTCCGTGCCGTCTCTGTTTTTTTCCCAACTTTCATCCCTTTCGAACCACTCCTTCTTGGTGTTGCATTTGCTCTGTCAGTCAGTGTACTTTGTTTATTATGCTTTTCAAGGAACACTAAAGGAATTACTTATATTTTACGCTTGTTAGACAAAAATATAATTATTGTACAAGACGTTTCCTTGTTATAGTGTTAAGTTACATGCGTAGTTCGAGCATGTGTTTGTGTTGCTGCCATTTTTTAGACGATACAGCAATATCCATTTCATGATTCTTAACTCTGGAAAGGTGTTACAACAAATTTCATGGCTAGGTAGAATCAGGTAGGAAATATGATAATCACTCCAAACTCCTCACTTGTGCATAATAAACAAGAAGCCTTATTATATACTCGTATATAGAGGCTGGTCGGAAATAACGTGAACCGTGTATATGAGCATTAGGGCGTTGGTCATACTGATAAGTTGATGCAAGTTTAATGGACTAGTATAACTTGGAATCAATTCTCTAACTCATGGATAATAATAACGAAAATATCGAGCTCGATTATTAGTACTAGGATTATTATTATTATTATTATTATTATTATTATTATTATTATTATGTGAGGTTATGTCATGATACATCTGCTGTATGTATATTAATAAGGGTTTATTTAATGTAAGAACACGTAATTAATAGGATATAATTTATTGCTACACATAAATACGACGCCTAAATCTACTGTAATGTAGTTCAGCACACGGTAATAGCACAGTCTAATATAGACAGTCGCGAAGCTCGGCTTATGTTTTTCATCCATGCGACTGCAGCGCTCCACGTGGCCAGCAAGCTGCCGGTCTTCTGGGATGTGTAAGTTGTATACGTTTTGCGAGGTAAGCGTGAGGTAATTACATTATAGATGATCGGTTTACTATTAAATTGACATGGTATGTATGAAAGGAGGTGTGTGTGGTGCAATAAATTGCTCAGTTACAAGAAGACACCAGAGCTATCATTCTTTAGGCTTTCTAAAGATCCTGAACATTAAAGCCTTAATTACTGTTTACATTTTCGGATAAGAGAACAATATTGTGAAGATTCAGAAATTTAACTTCAGATAAGTAGGCATTTCGTTCATCACTGATTCAGGAATGTAACTCCTAGTGAAATCCATCCTATTATATGAACTTAAATAACGTTTTAACACAACCGTAACCTCTAACACGTAGCGGTGTTTTGATTTTCAGTGTGTAGAAAATTGCTTGTCGCCTCTGTGTAGTGGTTAGTGTAATTAGCTACCGCCACCCGGAGGCACGGGTTTGATTCCCGGCTCTACCACGAAATTTGAAAAGTGGTACGAGGGCTGGAACGGGGTCCATTCATCCTCGAGAGGTTAACTGAGTAGAAGAGACTTCGATTCCCACCTCAACCATCTTCGAAGTCGTTTTCTGTGGTTTCCCACTTGTCTAGACAAATGCCGGGATGGTACGTAAGTTAAGGCCACGGTCGCTTCCTTCCATCTCCCTTGTCTATCCCTTCCAATCTTTCCATCCCCCACAAGGCCCCTCTTCAGCATAGCTGGTGAGGCCGCCTGAGCGAGCTACTGGCCCTCCTCCCCAGTTGTATCCACCAAACCAAAGTCTCACGCTCCAGGACACTGCCCTAGAGGCGGTATAGGTGGGATCCCTCACTCAGTCCGAAGGAAAAACCAACCCTGGAGGGTAAACGGATTAAGAAAGCAAGAAAGGCAAGAAAATTGCTTGTAAATAGTAGGGGGGGATGATTTATTGAAGAAAAATGTGAACTATTTGTACAATAACATCACGTTATGTTCCAATCATTTTGCAGACAGCCAGTTTATGTCAGCAAAGAAAACGAAATTAATATGGAATCTCCGCAGATTTCTTCGAACCGAAAGCCCGTCTCAAAGGAGCACAACACACAGTCATACGTAGCACCGACTCAGATAGGTCTTATGGCAATAGTGGGATAGCAAAGGGCTTGGAGCGAGAAGGAAGAAACCATGGCCTTAATTAAGGTACAGACTGTTTTGACAATGGGAAACCACGGAAACCCATCTTCAGGGCTGGCGACAGTGGAGTTCGAACCCACTATCTCCGAAATGTAAGCTGATAAGCCGCCCAGCCACTTGCACGTTTGTCAGAGGAGCCGAGAGAACATGGGCTGTATGCTCACTAACTTCGATGTAGTACACTATTAATTCCCTAATGTTAATACTTGATTTTCCACATTAATGCCGTGAAGGTACTAAGTCATTAGTGTTGAAATTATTTGTGAAGCTAAGATTATATTACCTTGTGATATTTTGCAATGAAAGTTTTCAGTGTCATAAAACAAAAAAGCTCAAAATCCAGCCATTTAGGTTCCTGAGATGTTTGAATATTGTTTGAATTGTTTTATAGTTCACTACTATTTGTATGATTTATGTGAAATTACCAAATTCAGTTCAATAATAGGATTTCGAAAATGGCTAAGACCTTAACTACAGTGGTATGATCAGCTGTTCCTTCGAAAATAAACTATTGTTGTTTCCCTTCGGTATTATTACCACGCTGTAGTCTAGTGTATCAACGTATTTTATTAAAATGCGCGATTAATATAGTTGTCGAGGTGGTTACAGTTTATAATTTACGTGGGAAAGTGCATTCAGCTCTTGGGTAGAGAACTGTTCCGAACAGTTAGAGCTTGCTGGCCGCTACGAGCGCTAGTGTCGTTCCGCCTGACAACAGGATGCCATTTCATTACTAAGGAGCTTCGGGACTGTGTATATTAGACTGTGGTAATAGTCCAGAACAACGCATCTTGTCACTGGAGTTGTGTAGAAAATTCCATTCATTGTAACGAGGTTATTGCAGGTTCTAGAAATTACGAGAAAACATGTTGTGTCATACTTTTCTAGAAGTCTGGGCAGGTCATGTATATAAAGAGGCAGCCTTGCGTGTCGGATTTGAGTTGTTAGCGAGACTTGCTAGTAAACGTCGTTAGTCAAGTGTTGAACTCATGTTGTGATTCTGTTGTGTTGGTAATCGATTGCCATGCTAATGGAGAAGTCTCCTTCTTTTTCGTAGAAGTGTTTTGTTCAAAATGGTGGTTTATAAATGTTTGTGTATGTAATTTGTAAATAATACAGTGTACACAGTAGACAGCAGTGTGCTTCTTTGTAGTTACAACAAAGTAATTTGAACAAAATCGTCGATATCTCGCGCCGCTGTGGTTTAATCAGCTGCTGATGTTAGCCAATCAGATCGCTTCGGGAGCGAATTCAAATGGGCTGTACGAGGCGGAGTTGCCAAATCTGCACGTAGCCTGGCCTGGCTTGAGAGCCATGGCGGGAAATGAGCATTAAACACTGACACACCGTGAGTTCAGTGTAGCGTGCTTGCTATGGGGCGAGCCTATCAGCGAGCCTATCCTTGTTCAAGTCTCTCCCCTCGAGAAGCTTGTTTCTTCTTTTGGCGCTCTTAAGCCGGTCATATGCCTTTGCTGGCAGGACCTAGTGTTTACAGTGCACTATGTCTTCTGGTATGGGCTAGAGCAATTTTGTTACTTTCATTGACCTGTCTCTGTGTTATCCTTGGCTTTGACAATATGAAAGTGACTGAGGTATGAGCGATGCTAGTAATGCCATTCCTTGTGCAGCCAGTCCCCGCTATGAATGGTGTGAAAATGTTGCTCATAGGGTCGGTTGGTGCACGCATTTCAGTGGGCTTGGCAGACTGATATGTAATAGCAACTTCTGGCTCGGTGAGGAAAGCAACGGGAAACTACCTCACTCCTCAATTCCCTAGTACGCCTCATCAGTGATGCCTAGGCCATCTATGACAGCTGATGGCATAGCTGTTGAGGATCCAACCAGCCTTAGGGCTGAAGACTGAACATACATACAAGCCGGTCATAAGCCATGTGTCCATTTTACAAGACCGCCTCGCAAACCCCACCTGAAGTCGCCCACGAAGCAATGTGATTGGTTAACTTCAGCAGCTGATGAAAAGACAACAGACTGAAATATCGACGCCTTCTTTTTTAAAATTACATATCAGAATGACAAAGGTTCTAACACTCATACACCCTGTTCACGTTGTTTCTATCCACCCTGTATAAAACCTCTATTTTGAATAGAAACGTATTTTATTTGGAGCGTGTTTCAAACATTTCCATGAGAGGTACTGCTATTAGAGAATGTGATTTTATATTTTGTTGTTATTGCAAAACAAATGGAATTGAAACAATAGCTCATACGGGTGTCCATAAATTAGTGGCAGTTATTTTATTTTACATGTAGCTGACAGGAACACTGGTTATTTCCTATCGCAGGCCGTTTATCAACACTCGGCAAAGTGATAGTGACACTGCTAACATCCAACAGCAGGGAATGTTGTATATGGGGCCTGTGACTTAACACAGTCTCAATGAGGTAGCTCAGTGTGTAAGCGGAAGGACTGCCTGACTCAGCAAGTGAAACCGTGGTCGCAGCTACTTCAGAGCCCCTGCGGGAGGGGTTTAAACACCACGTACCCCTGACCGAAACATTTGAAAAGAACACGGCAAAGCTTGCCTCTAGTACCGTAATTATACGGTCTCCCATATAAACCCAGACCGTCCAGCGGCGTTCTTACTCTCCGAGACTTAAGCAGCTGCACGGGAGGCGCGTGCATAGTTCTTGACCTTGATAGGGGCGTGCATCAACAGCCAGTTGAATCTCAGCTGTTAAGATGATGAGACAGTTATTTTCGTATGTAAAAGTTATTTTAGGCACGTGTCGGCTCGATTGGTACGCGATGCATTTGTTCAGCAATTTTCTGGTGAAGTGCCACCTTCACGAGCTCAGATTCACGTAATTATAAATAAACAATTTGCAAATAAATTTGAAATTATTGTCTCAGTGCTCAATAAAAAACCTGCGCCCACACGAACAGTTTAAAATCTGCCAACCCAACCAACCACAATAGTGAGTGGTATCCTGAATCGTTGAATAATCGTTTATTTGACCAACAACGTGTGTCCTTTTCGGATGAGATCTGGTTTCATCTTAATGGCCGTGTAAACAGTTTATGAAGTCCCTCATTATGATGGGAAGATTTAAGTTTGGTGTGGTGTTAGTGCAAGATGAATAACTGGACCTATTTTTTCGAGACGAAAGTAAATGCAGTGTGTGATTTTTACTTGTGGAGTAAACTGAAAGAAAAAGTGTATCGAACAAATCCTCAAGCATTGGAGGAACTGGAAGAAAACATTACTAATAAAATCAAAAACATTACAGTGGTAGAACTCACTCGCGTCAACCAGAATGTGGTTACCAGACACGATGACTGAACCAGGAAGAACGACACTTACAGCATCTTTTATAAGGTAGTATTTCATATACGGTTGTATACACGCTTAAAACAAGCAGCTGCCGTAGCGCAGAGTACAAACACCGTGCGTTCGGTCTTAGTATATAAGAGAGAAATGGTATGTATCCCTGACATTTTGCTGGAATGAATGTTAGCAACGATCTCGAGGGTGCTTCCAGTTGTCATCCCCCTGTGGGTGGGGCGGTAGAATAACACCCACGGTATCCCCTGCCTGTCGTAAGAGGCGACTAAAAGGGGCCTCAGGGGCTCTGAACTTTGGAGCGTGGGTTGGCGACCACGAGGCCCTCAGCTGAGTCCTGGCCCTTCTTCCACTTACTTGTGGCAGGCTCCTCACTTTCATCTATCCTATCCGACCTCCCTTGGTCAACTCTTGTTCATTTCCGACCCCGACGCTATTAGGTTTGCGAGGGCTAGGGAGTCTTTCATTTTCACGCCCTTCGTGGCCCTTGTCTTCCTTTGGTCGATACCTTCATTTTTCGAAGTGTCGGACCCCTTCCATTTTTTCTCTCTGATTAGTGTTATATAGAGGATGGTTGCCTAGTTGTACTTCCTCTTAAAACAATAATCACCACCACCACCATCTTCCAGTTGTCATCTGCTCCCGGTGTGAGCCAAACTACAAGGCCTAAAGAGTAAAAAGGTAAGGTTGCACAAAACAGACCATCAACAAAAGGCAAGGACGCGAAACACCAGCACTCCTCATAGAAATTTCGGGAAGAAAAACTGTCCATGTGGGCTTCAGGCCCAATGACGCAGAACCTAATCCCATACTAAAAAGTGTGACTAGAAGGAGAAATATTTAAAGCCGAGACAAGATTTTCAGCATTTAGAGGTTAAAAACTTTAGTCACCCAATTCCAAGTTGAAAGGGAGACGACTGAGGGTCACCACTCACGTTTCCTTACATTAACTTTTCCCATTACGGAACAGAACCAGAGGCGGAAAACTGCAAAAAAGGTCCAACATTCAAACCATCAAAATACAAAATTACATTCAGAAAAGCTGACACCTTCCCTTCGAACCATCCACAAGCACGATCACATTTTTAGATAAATTCTGCCATTACCTTGTATCGCTGGATCTTCTTCAAGCAGGCCGCATTCTGCCTCCCTAGGCCTCTATGGCCTCCGTCAAGTCGTAGTCTCAAACACAGGAGCAATTCAGGCAGGATAACCCTAAATTGCCCTGCTTATATAGATCCGTGTGGGAAAGTTCCAGATTAAATAGAACTGCACTACGCTGATAGGCTGAATTTCCATACACACCCCCGGGTTTGATTGGATAGAGAAAATATTTACAAGCATATGATAGGTCGATTACAAGAGAGGAGGAACCAGCTGAAGTATTGACAACTGCGGCACATACAAAGCCAATCCTCAAAAAAGGTTTACCAACTCCCAAAATAAACATTTCCCTGTCCATTAGTTAGTTTTTAGTCCATCAGGTATAATTTGTAAGTAGATGGCAGAGCCATCTCACCATCGAAGAAGAAAGTTTTTGGGAGTTCAGAAGTTCATGTACGTTGGCGTAGATGGCATTAGAGAAGGCGCGCAGTTTATTCATCCAGGGAAGGTGAACCCCTGGTACAATTATTATTATTATTATTTCTTTGCGTTTCTCTCACTGGCCTTCCGATCGCTGATTCAGGAGTGCGATACTCGACACGTCGCTCTCTGAACCTGTTATCGTTCTGTTCTGCTGCGATTCTCGTTGCTGAACGAGTTAGCTGCACGTAACTGTCAACTTGCAATCCAGAAATTTAATAAAAAGCCCATGGTGTTACAGCCCAGACGGGTCTTGACCTACCAAGCGACCGCTGCTCAGACCTACGGCCTGCAGATTATGAGGTTACGCGCGGTCACGGCGACGATTCCTCTCGGCCGTTATTCTTGGTTTTCTAGACCGGGGCCGCTATCTCACCGTCAGATAGCTCCTCAATTGTAATCACGTAGGCTGAGTGGACCTCGAAACAGCCCGCAGGTCTAGGTAAATGAAAAATGTCTGATCTGATCGGAAATCGAACCCGGGACCTCCGGGCGAGGGACAGACTTGTTAGCCCTGGAACAGCGGGTCGGTTTGCATTCAGTACATTGTGGGTTCGAACCCTATCGTCGGCAGACCTGAAAATGGTTTTCCACGGTTTCGCATTTTCACACCAGGGAAATTACCTTATTTAAGGCGACGGTTGCTACCTTTCCAATACAAACCCTGTCCCATACTTGCGTCACCGAAAGCCTTTTACGTGTTAGTACACTGTACCACCAGCAGTACGATATTCCCTGACAACACTTTGAATTAAAGATAACGAATGAAGATACATTTTTTTTTGCTAGTGGCTTTATGTCGCACCAACACAGATAGGTCTTATGGCGACGATTGTATAGGAAAGGCCTGGGATTTGGAAGGAAGCGGCTGTGGCCTTAATTAAGGCACAGCCCCGGCATTTGCCTGGTGTGAAAATGGGAAACTACGGAAAACCATCTTCAGGGCTGCCGACAGTGGAATTCGAACCCACTATCTCCCGGATGCAAGCTCACCGCTGCGCGGTCCAAACCGCACAACCAACTCGCCCGGTAGTGAAGATATTATAGTTCACCTCCAGTACCCTGAAAGTCTTAACAAGTAGCAGACAGACATGATACAGGCTTTTTGGGCTTATGCCGTGTCTTAACGTTTCGCAGAGAACGTTGCTTCGCTTCTTCAGAAGAAAATCGCGACTACCCACGAGGGAGACTTCTCAAAGAATGAAAGTTTGAATTTAGACGCTAGTATAGAAGTGTAAGTGGTGCATTCATTCGTCACCAGATGGCTCACCCTACGCGGTACATCGCTAGCAATCGAAGTGGACACCATCAGAATCAGTCTGGAAGGGGGACATAACACGTGTTCACACATTATGAAAGTATGACACTGTCACAAGCCTGGCGATGAGGAACGTACGAATTTGGAAAACACCGAAACGAAATAACAATAGTGAAAGGACAGGGGAGAGAACTACCCTAACGTCTGGCAACCAGGTATTACTTAATTGTCAGGCAGTGTCCCTTGAAATTGTTAGGATTTCTACGTATTTCCACAGCTTGACATACAGTATAATCCTGGATTTGAAGTGTCTAGTGTGGATAAGAGCTCGAACATCTTGGAATATGACATCATGACCCGAAGATAGGGCATGCTCAGCTATTGCTGATTTGTCCACCTGGTTGAGACGAATATTTCGTTCGTGTTCCTCGATACGAGTACCAGTGGATCGGCATATTTGGGCAATGTATACCTTGCCACAAGTACAGGGAATTTTGTACACCCCAGGATGTAAAAGTGGGGACATGGTTTTACCTAGACAGTGAGCAATTTTAGTGACGGCGCCAACCACAATATAAGAACTGTGTTTGGCATCAATGGTAAGTAACAGATACTCAAAGTGGAGTTGACATACTCAGCACTAGAAATCAGACACATGTCAGTTCTGAGTTCATAAATTGGCTTACTCAACTCTGAATTTTGACTCGGATAAGAGTATTGTAAAGGGATTTCTCTCAAAGCACATTTCTGGAAGATAACTTCTGAAGTTGCTGGAGAAGATTGCGCGACTTTCCCCAAGACAGTGTTACCACCTAGGTAATTCAATATGCGGTCGTAAACGGAGAAGCAGAGAATAAGGAAAGCTAGCCGACCGACATAAAACGGAAAGTAAATTGCGTGAGACATTCCCTTTCAAATCCAGAATTCAGGAGCTGGCAGTCGCGACGCACCCGGAGTGGAATTGTACGAGATGCAGTGAATGTTCTGTTGTGGTACAGTGTGTCTAGCAAATTGATGTTACTGTAGCACTGTCACCTTGTGGAACATAACAGTACTGTTGTCTCTCAATCATGAATGTGAGTGTAGCCTTTACACATGCACGCAGTTAGTTTCAAATATAATTTAAAATAATAAATATTTTACTAACAAAAATATTGTAGTAATTAAAAATATAATTTTTTCATGAGGTATATTTTGGACTTATGCCGTGTAATTAATTGTAAACACACCCAACGTTCCGACAGGAACCTTGCCTTTCTTCATCAGGAGACAAGGTTTCTTTCTAGATTTCTTCATCAGGAGACAAGGTTTCTTTCTAAACGTTGAGTGTGTTTACAATTAATTAAACGGCATAAGCCCAAAATATACCTCATGAATAGTTACACAGGCCGTGAAAGTCTAAATGATAATATTAAAAATATAATTTACATAGGCCTCTACATATGTAGTCTATGTACAGTAGAACTCCGATTATCCAAGCTTCGTCCGCTTCCGTAGCGTAACGGTTAGTGTTATTAGCTGCCGTCCTCGCGGGCCCGGGTTCGATTCCCGGTACTGCCAGAAATTTAAGTATGGTAGGAGCGTTTTGAAACAAAAGTAAAAAGCTCTAAATACAGTGGAATCTCGATATGCCGAATCACCTCTAGAGCTAAATTTTATTTCGAATTATCGAAATTTCGAGAGAGAATTGAATTAAATTGAATTGAATTTATTGATGATTTACGCCATTGAGGCTGAAAAGCCCCTCTATGTAGCGTCTTCGTATAATACAATACTGGTCTATGAACATACTAACTACATTTTTATAATATTAAAATATTAAACTAATCATTGTATGTATGTATATATGTATGTATGTATGTATGTTCAGTCTTCAGCCCTAAGGCTGGTTGGATCCTCAACAGCTCTGCCATCAGCTGTCATAGATGGCCCAGGCATCACTGAAGAGGCGTACTAGGGAAATGAGGAGTGAGGTGGTTTCCCGTTGCTTTCTTCACCGAGCCAGAAGTTGCTATTACAATCAGTCTGCCAAGCCCACTGAAATACATGCGCCAACTGACCCTATGAGCAACATTTTCACACCATTCATAGCAGGGACTGGCCGCACAAGGAATGGCATTACTAGCATCACTCATACCTGTCACTTTCATACTGTCAAAGTCAAGGATAAGACAGAGACAGATCTATTTGAAACTTCTCGTCAATACCTCGCATTTAGGATTCGTAAATGGAGCTTTTCATCCACGACTTCCGGGGTTGCTTTCGTACGTGACCGGTAATTAATTTCACGCCCGAGAAACAGCGAGGCTTCACCGATTTTCCGATCACTAGAAGATTTAGGTATTCGGTTCCCGTCATGTTAGCTCCCAGCATCACTGTAACCCTTCCTTTACGTGTTAACTGTTCCTCACAAACACCGTATTGCACAGTCAGTGTTGTACAGAATTCGAGTTACAGAGTATATTTTGCTTCAAGGGAGGAAACGTTTGCTTCGAGTAATCGATAAATTCGTGTAACCGAATTTCCAGTAATGGACAAATAAATACACGTAAAGAATAGGACAAACGGCCGGGAAGTTCGAGATATCGAGGTTCGACTGTAATTCTTATCACGATGTTTAAAGTGAAAAACGTTAAAGAGTGATTAGTTCTTGATGTCCGCCTCTGTGGTGTAGTAATTAGGGTGATTAGCCGCGACCCCCGGAGGACCGGCTCTGCCACGAAATTTGAGAGGGCTGAAACGGGATCCGCTCAGCCTCGGGATGTCAACTGAGTAAAGGGCGTTTTGATTCCCACCTCAGCCATCCTAGATGTGGTTATTTCCGTGGTTTCCCGTTTTTTCTCCAGGCAAATGCCGGGATTGTACATAACCTAAGGTCACGGCTACTTCCTTTTCTCTTACTTGTCTATCCCTTCCGATCTCCCCCCCCCCCGTGGGTGGATATGGTAGAATAACACCCACGGTATCCCTTGCCTGTCGTAAGAGGCGACTAATAGGGTCCCAGGGGCACTCATCATGGGAGCGTGATTTGGCGACCACAGGACCCTTAGCTGAGTTCTGGCGTTCCTTCCACCTACTTGTGCCAGGCTCCTCTCGTTGATCTATCTTATCCTTCCTCCCTTGGTCAACGCTTGTTCTTTCCCGACCCCGACACTTTTAGCTTTCCGAGAGCTGTGGAGTCTTTCATTTTCACGCCCTTCCTGGCCCTTGTCTTTCTTTGGCCGATGTCTTCATTTTTCGAAGTGTCGGATCCCTTCCATTTTTCTCTCTCCGATGAGTGTTACATAGAGGAAGGTGGCCTTGTTGTACTTCCTCTTAAAATTATAATCACCACCTTCCAATCTTCCCTTCCCCTACAAGGTCTCAGCATAGCAGGTGAGGTCGCCTGCACGAGGTACTGGTCATTCTCCTCAGTTGTATCATCGAGTCCCAAAGTCTCACGCTCCAGAACACTACCCTTGAAGCGGTAGAGATGGGATCCGTCGCTGAGTCCAAGAGAAAAACCAAAACTGGGGGTAAAAGAATTAAGAAGGAAAGAAAGTTCTTGATGCCTTCCTTAACTTTGTTTTAATTTCAGTATAGGCTTACGTAGGTCTGCTGTAAGGGAAACAAATTCAATACTAAATTATAAGACAAGTATGAATATGGAATTTTGACGACCGCATTCTAATCGAACTTAACTTTCGATCCCACTGGTGTCCGGTTGGCAATTTTTGTTCTGACTTCACATTTCTTCGGCACTTACTATACGAACACGTAACACGGCTTAATAGGTCGAAAGTTATTTTCGAATACCAATGTGCATTTGATTACTACAGTGTTTATACGTACGATTCGTATTCCTTATGAGGTGCCGCCGTGGGCTTAAATCACTAATAATTTTACACTGAAATCCTATTAGCTTTTGTATTTTCTCCACATTTACGCACCATATTCTAATATCCTTCGATTCGGTTACCAGTTCTTGCCTTCAAATCGCCCGTTCACACTAAAATATATAAATTATTTACTGCTACATCACTCAGTACTTCATAAAATTTGTCTACCGCCTGCCATCCACATGGTGATAATGACAGTCCTAATCTCCTTCAACCACAGATCTACCCTCACAATTCGTCCATTTACATAACAGAAACTATGTTGAGCGCAAACTGTTCCACTCTGCTGCCCACTCTTGCTTGCCCTTTTGTACACCTGAGACAAAAGTTCATTTGTAAAGAGCGTGTTGCAGCTTGATGAACCGGATTATAAAATCGTGTGTGTACATAAGCTCAGTGAACACAGTGAACACAGACTGAACCAAACATTTAACTAAAAGTATAAACAAAAATGTTTGTTTGATTATAGGTATGTCAGGAAGGAAGCTAGAGAATCGTGAATATTTCTCGGCATTTGTATGTGTGTATATGCCGGGGTGAGCGGCTCAGGCGGTTGAGGCGCTGGCCTTCTAATCCGAACTTTGCAGGTTCACTCCTAGGTCAGTCCGGTGGTATTTGAGGGTGCTCAAATATGTCATCCTCGTATCGGTAGATTTACTGGCATGTAAAGGAACTCCTGCGGGACTGAATTCCGGCACCTCGGCGTCTTCGAAAACCGAAAACGTAGTTAGTGGGACGTAAAGCCAACAACATTATAATTTTTATTATTATTATGTGTGTATGTATGTTATTTGGTCTTGTGGGGTGATTATTTTCCAGTGGTGGTCAACATCATTGCTGTGTTTTAAGAGAAAGTAAAAGTGGAAACAGAAGAGAAAAATGAAGACGTTCCATATCGAGAAGATTGAAGGTACCGGCGAAAGGAAGCGAAGGGTCACAAAGGGGATGAAAATGAAAGACTCGCGTGTCTAATATCGCCCTGGTCTGAAAAGAACAAGATTTTCTTTATTTCTTTCTTTCTTTTTTCTTTCTTTCTTTCTTTCTTTCTTTCTTCCTTCCTTTCTTTCTTTCCTCCTTTATTTCTTTTTTATTACAATTTGCTGTAAGCCGCACCGACACAGTTAGGTTTCATGGCGAGGATGGGATAGGAAAGGGATATTATGTAGGAGTGGGAAGGAAGCGACCGTGTTTTTAATTAAGGTACAGTCCCAGCATTTGCCTGGTATGAAAGTGGGAAAACCACGGGAAACCATCTTCAGGTTCCCGGCAGTGGGGTTCGAACCCACTATCTCCGACGCAGCCACTCACTCGGTAGAACAAGAGATCAGATAGGAGCTTGGCACAACTAAGTGGAAGCAACGGCAGCCAACCCACCCTCCCAAATTGAGAGTCCCCGGCGCAGTTTTACTCATCTCTTACGAGAGGTAGGGGATACCGTGGATGTATTCCCCCGTCTTCACTCACAGGGGAAAAGAAACAGTGAAAGATAAGAGCGTCTTCAGCCCATACCCACTTTTGCTACTATTACAGAATGTTTTCATTCTTCACCTGAAGGGGGAGGCGGGCCTCCTAGACGGTGAGGCCGTCTCTCAGACCAGAAGATTTGTGTTGGGGAAGATGTGCGAAGGAGCTGAAAGCGTTGGCGGCCGTGGTCTATACTGGGAACTGTCCCGACATTCGCCTTAGTGCAGGAGAATGGAAAAGCACGGAAAACCATTCCCAGGACAGGCGCCGATTGGGCCGTGCTCGGTTGGCCGGTCGGAGTGCAGAGCAGTCGGACCACGGACCAGCCATGGCCAGTTGTGGGCCGAGATCCACTCTGAATCCGCCGACGCCACTTTTATTGCCTTCTTACGAGAGGCAGGTGATACCATGAATATATTCTCAACCCCACTTACAGGGGAAGTCACCACTTCAGTCAGCTCTTGTAATAGACAGTGGATACATTGGATATGTTCTATCCCTACCTCTCAATGTACGTCTATAAAGCTAATTCCAGGTACTGCGACTACTCCCAGTTCATTCGCCATGTACGAAGTATGTGTTAGCACCTTACTTTTATTTCGATCTCATGTCTACCTTCTTCAGAATACTGTGGACAGTAGAACTTTATGATACTGTAGCTACTCAACTTCTAAACCAAACCCCATGGTGCGACATCCCAGAAACGTCGTGGCATAAAAAGCGACTGCGACTCAGCTCGGAAGCGTGCAGATCACGAGGTGTCATGTGGTCAGCACGACGAATTATCTCGGCGGTTATTCTTGCCTTTGTAGATCGAGGTCACTATCGCACCGTCAGAAGCTCCTTAATTGTAATCATGTAATGGACCTCGAATCAGGCCTCAGATTGAAGTAAAAATCCCTGATGGTGGTGGTAGTGGTGGTGATTATTATTTTGAGAGGAAGTACATCTAGGCAACCATTTTCTATATAACACTAAGCAGAGATAAAATAAATGGAAGGGATCCGATTCTTCGAAAAATGAAGATAACGGCTCAAGAAAGACAAGGGCCACGAAGGGCGTGGAAAAGAAAGACTCCCTAGGTCTTGAATGCTCTAATACTGTCGAAGTCGGAAAACAACAAGAGTTGGTCAAGGGAGATCAGATAGGATAGATAAAAGTGATGAGTCTGGCACAAGTAAGTGTAAGCAATGCCAGGACTCAGCTAAGGGACCCGTGGTCGCCAACCGACGCTCACAAGTGGAGATACCCTAGGGCCCCTTTTAGTTGCATCTTACGACAGGCAGGGGATACCGTGGGTGTTATTCTAAAGCCCCTACCTACAGCAAGAGTACAAATCCCTGACCTGGCCGAGAATCGATCCCGGGGCCTCCGGATAAGGGGTAGGCACTCCACCACTACACCATGGGCCCGGATACACGAAATACATAAAATTATGCCACCTGAAGCCGGTATATACAACAATTACTTCAGTGCTTACCAGATAGCTACACATATCGGAGTCATATCGATTATTTCATGGATGGCGTCGACTGCTTCAGCGGTGGGCCCTAAACCAATACAGAATGTTGCAAGACAAAGGGCACTGTTCTGAACCTCAAACAGTCCTGAATGTCGCCAGATACTTGACATTGCAACAACAGTGCTTGCAATACACCCTGCACCGCCTTTCTCTAGCAACACTTTGGAGATCGCTTAATTTGCCGTGGAACTGAATTCCCATGGCCTTCCCACTCCTAGGATCTCACTCGTCTAGACGCCTACGCATGGGGCATGCTGAAAGAATCCATTTTCCGGTCGGCTGGTCATTCTAGGAATGTTCCTGAACTACGAGAAGACAGAGTCATTTCTTTGTGCTTGTGTCCATCATGTTCGACAAACTACGAACAAGAATGGTACGTGACGGTGCACAGTTTGAGCACATGCTGTAACGACGAAGTGTTGGCGCCATCAACTTGCACGTTATTGTTTCGTGCCGGCACTGTCGAAACCCATATCCGTACTTCGTGGTAGGGAGAAGTAAGACAGACCGGAGACCTCCCAGCCTGTACGAGAACACGCCGCGATTTCTCCTCTGTTGTTCTCGTGGTCTGGTTTCCCCGTGTGTCTTCTGGTACGGGAATGGAGAACCTTTCCTCTCTAGTCGCACCGCGAAGATTCAAGTACTCCATCCTAAAGGTATAAAAAGGAGGGTAGCCCGAACAGTCAGTGAATTGAGTAATGGGCCTGGACAGCAGTAGTGCTGGTTGTCATCAGTATTCCACTGGTGTCAGAGTATCGCCGTGTACTGAGTGGAGTACTGCATGTGTACTGCCTTGTAGTACTGTGTACTGCTTTGTAGTACTGTGTGTACTACCTTGGAGGACTGTGTGTGTACTGCCTTTAGTACTGTGTGTACTGCCTTGGGGTATTGTGTGCACTGCCGTATAGTACTGTGTGTACTGCCTTGGAGGACCGCGTGTACTGCCTATAGTACTGTGTGTACTGCCTTCGAGTACTGACTGGGGTACTACAGGTATACCGACGTGGAGTGAGTGATTGGAGTTAGGTGTCAGTAGTGCTTGTTGTCGTTAGTGTCTTACCGGTGTCAGAGCATGGTCATGTACTGAGCGGAGTTCTGTGTGTGTACTACCTTGCAGTACTGTGTGTAGTGCCTTGGAGTACTGTGTGTGTACTACAGTGGACTGTAGACAGACTTCGAGCGTATGTGTAACAGTTGGTTTGTCAGTGTTGAGTAGATCACTATGTTGACAGGGTGAATGGCGGTCTTTCTCTGGAGTCGACACAAGGTACAGTCGTCATGTGTTGTGATGGCCATTAATCCCATGTTTGAACCTGTCTGCGTGTGAAGCGACTGAACGTGCGAAGCTAAGGTGAGTGAAAGTAAGGCGCGCAATCAATAAGGTTTATAGCCCGTACGAGGTAAAGGCTGCTCAGCTGGAGTTCTGCTGTGAGAGACTTGTAAATAGACAGTAATTAGTGGATTATAGTCATTCGTGGTTAAATATTGTTTGTGTGCGCTAATCGGACAATCCTGTAATTACATTAGATCGGTAAAACCGACTGTGATTTTTCATAACATTATTTTTGAATATTTACTAATATTTACTACTAGAAAAAGACCTGCACCAGGCCTCTCCGGAGGCCATACGCCATTATTATTATAGCACAATGCTGTCCCCAACATCCCTGCAACTCACACACCACACATAACACTATCCTCCACCACAATAACACGCAGTTACCTACAAATGGCAGATGCCGCCCACCCTCATCGGAGGGTCTGCCTTACAAGGGCTGTACTCGGCTAGAAATAGCCACACGAATTTATAATTTATATTATAGCACAATGTGAATATATAATATAATGTGAAATCTACACAAGCATTACATACTTCATATAATATCCATAGATATATAGCGGATCATGTACATCATTCACAATGTTTTCACCAGTCTTTAGCAAATTCACTGAGAGATTGTGTCCCGTTGAACAGGACATTCACGAGAACAGGGTATGTCACAGAGTCATCACTTGGGGTGTGAAATCCATTCGTCAGACATACCTTCCCATGGAACCCATGGATGTCAAAGCACGTGTATATGTGGCTTTAGGCGCTCTCCAGACACTAGTCTTTGCTACTTCCATGTTAAAGAACTCTGCAGTTAGTTGTTGTGCTTTGTGTCGTCTTTTTTCTATTACCTCAATCGAAGCTACAGTATCCGGAAGTCTAAATATAGACCTAATGGCCTCCAAGAAGAAGGATTCATTAGCCATTGCAGATATGAATTGTTCTCTGTGTATTTTGAAACATGAAGAATTCGTTTCAGAAATCTGCCTTTTATATTTTTCAATCTCGTCAAGCTTGGAGCACTCAATTTTCGTCACATTAACTTCATACCGTGCAATTTTAAGTTTGAATAGAGTCATTAGGGTATTTATTGATAGACACCCGACCTTTGGTTGCTGCTGCACTTGTGTCTTGTATGTGCAGTGTGAAACTTGAGCAAGTAGTTTGGAGCGTGATTCCCAAGTATTTAAACGATGGTGCGATTTCCACTTTTGTGCCGTTACAGGTGAACACATCTGTTGTTCTAAGTTTCCCTCCCCTTCTTATTGCGTTACCTTTGTTTTGGTTTTGTTAATGCTAAGTGAGTTACGATCTGCCCATTTCGTAACATTATAATTGGGCTTATGCCCTGTCAAGGAAATAAGGTGAAATTATTTACGTTTTGCAGAGAAAAACAAGTCTTTCTCGTGGACAGTCGAGATTTTCTTCTGATGACGCAGAGCATAGTTATCTGCGAAACGTAAAGAATTTCACCTCATTTCCTTGACACGGCATAAGCCCAAAAACCTATATCATGCCTATAAGTACGGGTCATGAAAGCACCGATGGCAACATTATAATTATATACTTTGATATTCAGAGAATGTTTCTAATTTCAGTATTGTTTTCTTTACTGCATACTGTATTATTTAAATGATAATAAAGACACTCAGTGCAGTGAGAAATAAAATGTTATACTTTACACGAGCTGAAATATTTCACGCATTCGTTTCGAAGTTCAACATCTCAAGTTGCACGGAAAACTTCACTTTTGGTCCCTGCAATATAAATTATTGTTTTCGTGTGCTAAGTTATCTCATCATCAAGGGTTGGTCGGTAATGAAGTGCCATAATGCTGAGCGCCATGAGTTGTGAGAGCAGTAATGCGATGTACATGTTAATATTGGCAAGGCCATAACTCTGTGACGAGTAGCGTGCGCACGACATTGGTCGACCGTACAGATGGGCTTGACAGATTTATCACGGCGTCTTGCAGCTACATATTGTACTAATGTACGAGCCTGTGTTTAAGATATCAACATGGAGTTACTACCACGATACTATACAGTAGAACGAACAAACTAGGAAATATCTAATTTCCCCGTTAATATTAGCCGTATGGAAAAAATTACTCTATAAAACTTGTGGTTTAACGTCGCACTAACACATCGGTGGTCTGCGGCAACGCGAGGATGAGGAGTAGGATCGGGAAGGAAACAGGTAGGTTACAGCCGCAGCATTTGCCTGACGTGAAAATGGGAAACCACGGAAAACCGTCTTCAGGACTTCCGTATTATTATTATTATTATTATTATTATTATTATTATTATTATTATTATTATTATTATTATTATTATTATTTGCGTATGGACCCCGGTGGATCACGCAGCGCTCTTAAGATTCATCTTTCTGGTCCTCCACATGCCTTTTATTTTTTCTCCGTGGGCTCTCAGCCTTCTTCAGTCCACTTGGCTCCTGGTCTGCTTGGAACTTCATTGTCTGACTGTTCTACGCATGTGTTTACTTTTTGAACGGAACAGAATTCTCTCTAATATTTCTGATATATCTTCTTGGATCCATGATTGACTCTTTAATTTTCTGCTGTAGGCCTATGTCATGATTTTGTGTGCAAGCCTTGTTGTTGGGAGTCTTTGAATGTGTCCATAACATTTCAATGTTCGTTTTCTAATATCTTTTGCCAGGTTGGATAGTTTCTCCGTTGCTTTTTCGCGATTTCGATCTGTATCCGTCTTCAGTTTTTTCTGGACCAATAATTTTCCTCACGATCTTTCGTTCTTCCTTCAGAATATTCTCTAGATCCCCTTCTCTATTGACTACCAGCGTTTAGCTCACGTATAAAACTTCAGGTTTGATCACAGTAATAATAATAATAATAACAATAACAACAATAATAATAATAATAATAATAATAATAATAATAATAATAATAATAAAAATGCCGGACTGAGTGGCTCAGACGGTTAAGGCGCTGGCCTTCTAACCCCAACTTGGCAGGTTCGATCCTGGCTCAGTCCGGTGGTATTTGAAGGTGCTCAAATACGACAGCCCCGTGTCGGTAGATTTACTGGCACGTAAAAGAACTCCTGCGGGACTAAATTCCGGCACCTCGGCGTCTCCAAAGACCTTAAAAAGTAGTTAGTGTGACGTAAAGCAAATAACATTAATTAATAATAAAAATAGCGTAGATGTTCGGGATTATTATTTCACCCTCTCCCTTCACACTGCCCCTTCAAGCACATGGTGGTATAGACGCGAGTGAGAGCCTCTCCAGTATTTATCATTGCGAAGGTGTCATAAGACGGTGTTAAGTGTATTTCAAATATGCATTCGGTGATGTTTTAACCTGTGCATGTGCAGTAGTACTTTAATTGGAAGAAGGTATCGTGATTCGTAAGTAATTTGCACAAGTTTATCGAATTACAATGGGTAACTCACGTAAACAAGTGAAGGCTAAAGCCCGCATCGCTCAGCCCGCGAGCAGGAGTGCCACCCCACTCTCTAACGGCAAGGAAATAAACAGTGACAGCCCACGCTCTCATGTGGCAACTGCTGAAACTACGCGGGAACAAGTGAAGATCACCAACCGTTCTGTAAATTCACAGAACAGCGCTGCCAACATCTTGGCCTGTGATGATCAGTGCACTCCATCGGACACTTTGCGAACCAGTGTAAGCAAGGAGGTTATAGATACCACGGTGTCGCTAACGTTGGATAACCTCATTAAGAACAGTTCACTCCTCGACGAACTTGTAGACAGAGTAGCCGATAAGGTCATACAGAAACTTAAGGAAAGTATTGATTTTAATACCGATGTAATAAGAGAATTAAAATGTGAACTCAGCAGACGAGACGAAGCAATAACTGAACTTCAACGGCAGTTAGACGATAGGACAGATGAGTTGGAAATTTATCAACGTCGGAACAGTTTACGTATATTTGGAGTACCTGAAACTGCAGGGGAAGACACGGACAAGCGCATTCAGGAGATTGCCACTCGGATCAGTGTTCCACTTGATCCAGCGATGATCGACCGTTCACACAGAGTTGGTACCAGAAGTCACAACAAAACCAGGCCCATCATCGTGAAATTTGTTTCATACGCCTACCGAAATGCAGTCTTCAAATCAAAGAGGCTGTTAAAGAACAGCGGGAGGACCTAACTAAGACCCGTACTGATATTATCAAACGTGCTGTGAGCCATTCGGACTAAATTCAGTGTGGACCATGGATGGTGTTATAATGGTGCGCGCTGGTGATGTGAAATGACGAGTGAAGACGGAACGTGACCTTGAGGAACTGAAGAAACGCTACCCAGCTCCACTGAAATGATGCGGTGAGATACTTTGTATTCCTGTGTATCACCCTAATACTGGAAATACTTAGGACGAGAAGTAGAGATAATTCTGGCGAGGCTAACAATACAAAAGTCTCTCTTTCGCAACCATTCTATTTAGCGTAGTATATTAGTTATAATTTTTTTTAATACTTAGAAATATCTGCTAACGCGATTCATTTTATACCAATTTTCTACTCATTTATTTTTCTCACTTTATCACATAATTTCTAAATCCTTAAATTATTTTATATTTGTATAGGCTACTAAAATCATCGTACTTCTTTGAACGATCTGCTATTGAACTATTGAACCCTTTGTACCATATTGTACTTATGACAAGTAATGAGTGTGTCTTATCTGATTTACTATACGATGTTAGTGTGAGAAACACAAGAAATCTTAAAGTCATTCATATCAATTCTCAGTCTCTTGTCGACTCCTCCCATATATCTGAGTTCCGGCACATTTTCAGCAAGAGTTCGTTTGATATTATCGCAGTCAGTGAAACATTTCTTAAACCTTCAGTACCAGATTCTGCCATCTGTCTCGATGGGTATAATATTTTCCGTAACGACAGATTAAACAGAGCCGCTGGTGGTGTTGCAGTTTATTTGAAGAATATCATAAAATGTAGTGTACTTAGTAAATCTCCTGGAGAGTACAGTAAGAAACCTGAGTACATAATCCTTGATATAGCCCTTTCAGATACTAAAATTCTTTTCGCTTGCATATATCGTCCTCCAAAAGTACGGTTCATGGATACATTCCTGAATGATATGTATTCTCATGTTATGAATTATAAATACACTGACTGACAGAGCAAATGCAACACCAAGAAGGAGTGGTTCGAAAGGGATGAAAGTTGGGGAAAAAACAGAGACGGCACGGACGAATAATTGATGTTTATTTCAGACCGATATGCAGGTTACACAATGCGCACGGCATCGACTCAGTAGGATGTAGGACCACCGCGAGCGGCGATGCACGCAGAAACACGTCGAGGTACAGAGTCAATAAGAGTGCGGATGGTGTCCTGAGGGATGGTTCTCCATTCTCTGTCAACCATTTGCCACAGTTGGTCGTCCGTACGAGGCTGGGGCAGAGTTTGCAAACGGCGTCCAATGAGATCCCACACGTGTTCGATTGGTGAGAGATCCGGAGAGTACGCTGGCCACGGAAGCATCTGTACACCTCGTAGAGCCTGTTGGGAGATGCGAGCAGTGTGTGGGCGGGCATTATCCTGCTGAAACAGAGCATTGGGCAGCCCCTGAAGGTACGGGAGTGCCACCGGTCGCAGCACATGCTGCACGTAGCGGTGGGCATTTAACGTGCCTTGAATACGCACTAGAGGTGACGTGGAATCATACGCAATAGCGCCCCAAACCATGATGCCGCGTTGTCTAGCGGTAGGGCGCTCCACAGTTACTGCCGGATTTGACCTTTCTCCACGCCGACGCCACACTCGTCTGCGGTGACTATCACTGACAGAACAGAGAACAGAAGCGTGACTCATCGGAGAACACGACGTTCCGCCATTCCCTCATCCAAGTCGCTCTAGCCCGGCACCATGCCAGGCGTGCACGTCTATGCTGTGGAGTCAATGGTAGTCTTCTGAGCGGACGCCGGGAGTGCAGGCCTCCTTCAACCATTCGACGGGAAATTGTTCTGGTCGATATTGGAACAGCCAGGGTGTCTTGCACATGCTGAAGAATGGCGGTTGACGTGGCGTGCGGGGCTGCCACCGCTTGGCGGCGGATGCGCCGATCCTCGCGTGCTGACGTCACTCGGGCTGCGCCCGGACCCCTCGCACGTGCCACATGTCCCTGCGCCAACCATCTTCGCCACAGGCGCTGCACCGTGGACACATCCCTATGGGTATCGGCTGCGATTTGACGAAGCGACCAACCTGCCCTTCTCAGCCCGATCACCATACCCCTCGTAAAGTCGTCTGTCTGCTGGAAATGCCTCCGTTGACGGCGGCCTGGCATTCTTAGCTATACACGTGTCCTGTGGCACACGACAACGCGTTCTACAATGACTGTCGGCTGAGAAATCACGGTACGAAGTGGGCCATTCGCCAACGCCGTGTCCCATTTATCGTTCGCTACGTGCGCAGCACAGCGGCGCATTTCACATCATGAGCATACCTCAGTGACGTCAGTCTACCCTGCAATTGACATAAAGTTCTGACCACTCCTTCTTGGTGTTGCATTTGCTCTGTCAGTCAGTGTATATATTCGTTGTGGGCGATGTTAATGCTCGGTTCGGAACTGGGACATTTGAAAGCGAAAATATACGTAATGTGCTCAACGCTTGTAACCTTGACTGCTTTCCATTCAATCCAACCTTTCATACTGCCACTTCCGATAGCACTCTCGACATAATCTCGTCGAACTGCAATGAGTTGGTAGTGGAATACGGACAGGAACCAGCTTCCGGTTTTTCTGGTCATGACTTGCTGTATGCTGTATTCACTTTATCCACGCCAAAACAAATTCCTAAAAATATTCTCGTTCGAGACTTTAGTAAATTTGACGTGAACAATTTTCGTGCTGACGCTGAATTACTACCCTGGAATATGTTTTTTCAGTCTAATGACGTAGATCAAAAAGTATCTCTCTTCAACAGCTTTGTACTTTCACTCTATGACAAGCATGCGTCCCAAAAAAGAATTCTCGTAAAACACCGTTCATCACCATGGTTCAATAAGCGTATTAAGGAATTGATAAGTAAACGGGACAGAGCTAGGAAGAAATTTATTAAAACTAAACTTATAGATGATTATCAGCAATTCAGGATCTTACGTAACGAGACAAAACAAGAAATTAGGAACACTAAAGTGAAATATACGTACAACATCTTCCGTAATTGTAAGAGCACCTCAGCTTCTTGGCGTGCTGCAAAATCTCTTGGTATTGGAGTCAGTCACTCTCTAGATAGCCAGATGCCTGTTACTCCATCTGAATTAAGTGAATATTACATGACATCAGTCTCTAACTCCAACTCTCCGAAAGTATCAGAGACTGCCAAACATTATAGACATCTCACTCCAAGTAACAGAGATAAATTCTATTTCATGTACGTACACCCTTCACAGGTAGAAAAAGCAGTCAGATCAATACGAACTAAAGCTAAAGGTCCAGATAATATTCCAGTATCCATGATTTCTACCTGTATGGACATATTTCTTCCTGCCCTTGTGCACTTATTTAACTTCTCTCTACAGAATCGAGTTTATCCCTCAGAGTGGACGCGTGCCAATGTACGTCCTGTGCCCAAAAAGAAAACACCAACAGTCTGTAGTAATTTTAGGCCTATCAACATCCTCTGTGCACTTAGTAAGGCACTAGAAAAAATTGTTCATGAGCAGATTTGTGGATATTTGTCTAAATTCAACATTCTAAATCCCTACCAATCTGGCTTCAAGAAGGGCCATAGTACTACTACTGCTCTTCTGAAGGTTACAGATGATATTCGCGCGGCCACCGATAAGAGGCAGCTTACTATCTTATGTCTCTTTGACTTCTCTAAGGCATTTGACTCTGTTAATCATGAGTTGTTTCTTGCTAAGCTGAAGTCAATTGGCTTCTCCCAGAGTGCTCTGTCGTGGTTTTGAATCATATCTGTCAAATAGATCACAAAGAGTCACGTTCGTTGACGGTCGATTCTGTAGCTGGAAATCAGTAAACTGTAGCGTACCACAAGGATCAGTCTTCGGTCCTTTGTGTTTTTCTATTTATGTTAATGACGTATCTGAAGTCTTTAAAAGCAGTACCTTTCACATGTATGCGGATGACTTACAAGCTTACTTCCACTTTTGTCCCACTAACGCATCTTCTTGTATAACGCATTTTAACCATGACATCTCTCGGTTGATTGAATGGAGTGCAAATCATAACCTCCAATTAAATGTGGCTAAGACCCAGCCTATTTGCATAGGTTACACAAAACTCCTGAAAACTGTTGACCTCAAATCCCTCCCAGCAATAAAAATTCTAGAGAAAGATATTCATTATATTGACACCGTTAACAATCTAGGTCTAATTTTCGACAGAACCGTATCCTGGTCTGATCATACGTCAAATGTAATCCGAAAAGTTGTGTCATCCATGCATATTTTGAAACGTTACGTGTCATGTACACCACCTTTCATGCGAAAACTACTTGTTCAAAGTCTTATATTTCCAATAATTGACTATGGTGCAGTCGTATACAACGACTAATCTGAAACTTTGAACATAAAACTACAGAGGGTACAAAACGCATGTGTTCGTTACGTTACAAATGCCAGGCGTGATGAACACATAACACCCTATTACCTACAGCTGCAATGGTTGAAACTCCATGAACGTCGAGAAATCTCAGTAGCTGTTGCCACGCAGAAAATTTTCAAACTGAAGACACCATCCTACCTTTATAATGCATTTAAACCTATGGAGTCGGTACATAACAGAGATAATAGGTTTGCAAAAACCACCCTTCAAATTCCCCTTCATCGTACCACTAGATTTAACAAATCCTTTGTTTGCACTGCATCACGTATCTTTAACGTCTTTAATCTTCACCGTTTTGCAAATAACACTAACTGTACACAACTAAAGCAGTTCTTAACATCTATCTTTCTGGAGGAGTACGCAAGAGGCTGAGATCAGGCATTCTTGTGTCGAACAATCAGAAATATGTATATTTCGAAGAAAATTGTTTCTCTGCCTTAGCTTTATATTCTTTAAATCCATGTAGTCCAAAATAACAGAAGGGCTTAATGAATTTCTTACTTATTATATATTGTATGTCTTAACCTTACTGGATTTGGTATCTGTATTTCCATTTTTTTAATGTTTCATGTTTAGTTTAATACTTTAATATTATAAAAATGTAGTTACTGTGATCATAAATCTGTATTGTATTATAAGAAGACGCTACATAAAGGGGCTTTTCAGCCTCAGTGGCATGTAAATCATGATCAATAAATTCAAATTCAAATTCAATTCATACTACGTATATCACGTCATTCATTTCATCTCATTAACTCCTGTGTTGAGGTTGTCGTCAAGAAGGGCAACCGGCCGTAAAAAACTCGCTACGAAGATTCATGTCACTTCATACCCGACCCCGTCGAGGAAATACATTGTGTTTTACACAAACTTCCAAATATCGCCAGAAATATAGAACTAGATCTAAACTTTTATAGAATCTACAATTACCGATCAGTTATGTCCGATACCTGCCATTGCCGGCAAGACCTAGTGTTTACAGTGCTTTTTTTTCTTCTGGTATGGGCTAGAAAAAATTTCTTATATTCATTGATCTGTCTTATCCTTGACATTGAGAATATGATAGTGACTGAGGTACGAGCGATGTTAGTAATACCATTCCTCATGCAGCCAGTCCGTGCTATGAATGATGTGAAAATGTTGCTCTTTGGGTTGGTTGGTGAATGCATTTCAGTGGGCTTCGTAGACTGATATGCAATAGAACATTCTGGCCCAGTGAGGACAGCAACGGGAAAATATCTCACTCCCCATTTCCCTAGTACGCCTCTTCAGTGATGTCTAGGCCGTCTATGGCAGGTAAGGTGGTCGTGATTACTGTTTTAAGAGGAAGTACAATTGGGCAACCATTCTCTATACAACACTAATAATAATGTAATGTTATTTGATTTACGTCCCACTAACTACTGTTAAGGTCTTCGGAGACGCCGAGGTGCCGGAATTTAGTCCCGCAGGAGTTCTTTTACGTGCCAGTAAATCTACCGACACGAGGCTGTCGTATTTGAGCACCTTCAAATACCACCGGACTGAGCCAGGATCGAACCTGCCAAGTTGGGGTTAGAAGGCCAGCGCCTGAGGCACTCAGGCCGGCTATACAACACTAATCAGAGAGTGAGTAAAGAAAGGGATCAGACACTTCAAAAATTGAAGGTATCGGTCAAAGAAAGACAAGAACCAGGAAGGGCGTGAAAATGAAAGACTCGCTAGGATTCGCAAATCTAATACCATCGGGGTAGCCAGCCCCGTGGTGTAGGGGTAGCGTACCTGCCTCTTACCTGGAGACTCCGGGTTCGATTCCCGGCCAGGTCAGGGATTTTTATCTGGTCCTGAGCACTGGTTCGAGGTCCACTCAGCCTACGTGATTAGAATTGAGGAGCTATCTGGCGGTGAGATAGCGGCCCCGGTGTAGAAAGCCAAGAATAACCGCCGAGAGGATTCGTCGTGCTGACCACACGACACTTCGCAAACTGCAGGCTTTCGGGCTAAGCAGCGGTCGCTTGGTAGGCCAAGGCCCTTCAAGGGCTGTAGTGGCATGGGGTTTGGTTTGGTTTGGTTTGGTTTTAATACCGTTGGGGTTGAAAAATAACAAGGGTTGTCCAACGGAGGTCAGAAATTGTAGATGAAAGTGAGGAGCCTGGCACAAGTAAATGGAAGGAATGCCAGGGCTCAGCTAAGGGCCCTGTGGTTACTGCCCACGCTCCCAAGTTAAGACCCACTGGGGCCCCTTTCAGTCGCCTCTTACGACAGGCAGAGGATACCGTGGGTGTTTTCCTACCGTCCCACCCACAGGAGGATCTGACACCTGATGGCGGAGCTGTTGAGGATCTATCCAATCTTCGAGCTGAAGACTGAACAAACAGTACATACATGTCTGATACATCTTTACCGCGCGGGCAATGATGTCAAAGATATTCATCCAATTAGATTTTTAGTGTGAAGTCTGGATGTTTGGCTGAGTAGTCAGGATGCTGCCTTCGGTTCTGAGGGTTCTGGGTTCGATTCTCCCGACCGGACCTACAATTTTAGCCATGTCTGGTGAAGTTCTCCATCTCAGGAGCTGAGTCTTCGTGTTCATCTTCATTCATATGCAACGCATTGCACTATAAACCACCACTAACACGCAATAGTAAATGAATCCCTCAGCATAGGTTTGGCGTCGGGAAGGGAATGTGGCCGTGAAACTGGTTTGAAGTGTATCAGCACCGAACATCGCTGACATGGAAATCGTCTTCAATCGTTATGGTGCCCGTCTACTTGCCTGAATGATCAACTTACTGGCCGTCCGTTCAGTGGCCCCGGATTGGAATCCCAGGCGGGCATTGGATGCTTGTGCTGTCCCCATTATAGCAAAAACAACGCTAAATAATTATATACCGTCATGACTGCATGTTATAGATAGTGGCATCAAAGCGAATGGAATGACGATTAATAATATCAGATATGCTGACGACACTGTTCTTGTGGCCAACAGTGGGGAGAACCTGCAGAGATATGTAAACCTTAAAGAAGGCCAAATACAGCGCCTCTCATATAGACTAAGACCGTCGAAGCGGCGTTTTTACTCCCCGATTGGGGTTCTGCAGTACGGGAGCCGCACGCATAGTTCTTGACCTTGCAAGCAGCCTGCACATGTTCGACCTGGCAAGCAGCAGTCACCAGTCTGAAACTCAGCTGTTAACATGGTGAGACAGTTACCATTGCAACACCGTATTTTCGTATGTAGAAATTCAGGTATCATCTTAATGGTCGTGTGAACAGTCACAACATAACTATTGGTGTGCGGAAAATCCTGATGGTGTTTACTATGTCCCTCTTTGTGATAGGAAGATTGGTGTTTGGTGTAATGTTAGTGAAAGACAAATAATTAGGCCTATTTTTTCGAGACGGCTTGAATGCAGAAAGGTACCAAGATGACATTTTGACACGGTTCTTTCATCAATTAACGGAAGAAGAAAAATCGCGTGGGTGGTTTCAACAAGATTCAGCCCCTGCTCATACAGCAGAAGATTCCCTTCTTGCAATCTCGGAAGTACAGTATTTTCACACAGAGTGATCAGTGCTGCTCTATTCCCCCTCGTTCTCCGAATCTAAAAATGTGTAATTTTTACTTGTGGGGTAGACTGAAAGAACGTTATCGAACAAATCCTCACCCATTGGAGGAACTGAAAGAAAACATTATGAATGAAATCAGAAACATTACCCGTCTGTCAGAATGAGGTTACAGAGAGACGGCCTGTATAGCCCAGAAAGGACAAATCTTCCAGAATCTTTGATAAGGTAAGATTTCATATAAGATTGTATACACGCTTAAAGCAGCGGCCACGGGCGTAGTAAGTTCGTCTGAGGCAGCTGCCATAGCGTAGAGTACAAACTCCGTGCGTTAGGTCTTAGTTTATCTGAGAAACTCAGAACATGATTGTGAACTAAGGCTCTGACGTTGATCCCGGTCTGTGGGACAACGGAGTTCCGATACAGAGGTTCGTGAGAAATCCTATGAAATAAGGTGCCGCATTGACAAGGCGAGGATAGCATTTACAAGCCTCCGTCGAGTGTTCTGTAGCAGAGAACTACCATTACAGCTTCGGATTAGAATAGCTCTGTGCTATGTGTTTTCCACTGTGGTGTACAGAGTTCAGTTCTGGACTGTGACAAAACGGGAAGTTTAGAAGCATTTCAAATATGGATGTACTGTTGCATGCTTTCTATCAGCTGGGTAGACAGAATACGACCAGGATGTATAAAGAAAAAGAAATGTGTAGGGCTATTCTCCTATAATGATGCACATTCTCCCACACGTAACATTATAAAGGTAAAATCAAGGAGAAGAGAGGTCCTGGGAGACCCCGCACGTCTCGGCTGGAGAACCGGAGACAATGCTTGGGACAAACAATTACATTTTTATTCCGCGCAGCGATCACCAAAGCAAAGATAACCAAAATGATCCCCAATGTCCGACAAGGAATACGGCACTAGAAGAAAAAGAAAACCACGTGACCATTAGCCGTTGTTGATCAGGAAGGTAAGATAACCACCAAAATGAGTAGAAAGACACGAATAAAAATAATAGGAGAAAAGAGAGTCATGACGAGAGGTGGAAATGAAAGAATCCCTTGCTTGACCTCTGACGATCTAATATCACGGAGCGGGAAGATAACTAAACGCAGTGGCCTACAACATCCTGATGGATCAGCAATAACATCTTATATTTGTACTTCTGGAATGCTGTGCTCATTTCAGTACTGTAAAATTTAATCCAAGTACCTACGCAGGGGCACTACGTGAAGGAATCAGCTTCAATACTCAACCATAGTAAGACTCTGGTATGTGCCTTCCACCTGAAACGTATGCGAGCTATTCGGAAACTTGAAGTATTCTGGAATGGTCCGTTATTAGTTCACATCTTCCATTCTAGATATCTAGGGGTCACTTTGGATCGTACACTTATATACAACGAGCAGTGTCTTAAGCTGAAGCGGAAGATCTCTTCGAGGAACTGCCTCCTCCATAAACTGGCAGGGACTAAGTGGGGCACCCATCCCCAAACGTTAAGAGCAACAGGACTGGCCTTACGCTATTCAGCAGGAGAATATGCCTGTCCCGTGTGGTACGTCAGCCCATGCAAAGAGCTTGATGTTGCCTTAAACGAGAGGTGCAGGATTATTTCCGGTTGTTTAAGGCCAACTCCCATCCATCTGATATCTGAAGAGAAGTGGAAGACAAAAATGAATGGATAAAACCATCTGCTATGACCTCACATAAACTCTGCGGATATCAAACTGCTGAAAGGAGATTAAAATCGAGAAGAGCTTCCTAGAAACTACTCAACCGTTACAAGGAACAGTTGTAAAAGCGCGAGTTATCATGTAGAAGGAGAGAACTAGAAATTTGTCTGAATGGATGAAACGGGAGGAATCTCTACCTCCTGGCCACACAGAGAACTGGCCAATCTGGAAGTCCCTGAACAAACTGCGAGTTGAAGTTGCAGTAACAAGGGACAACTTACATAAGTGGCATTTTCCGACCAAGACAGTTCTATGTGATTGTGGCGAATTTCAAACAACTCAACATCTCTTATGTTGTCCGTTGTGCCAATCCGTATGTACAATGCGTGATTTGACCCAGGCTAATACAAGTTCCCTCGAAGTGGCTAAGTTTTGGAGGGGAACTGTCACTTGATGAACACATATTTGTGTACTTGTGTCCATTTCACGCTGCTTTTATGATGTTTTCATGTTTTATGTTTTGTACTTCTGACACAAATAAATAAACAATGTCATTATACTGACTGATATTGAGATATGTTCTGTCTCCTCTCTTGCCACTTATCACCGCTGGATGGCAGACTCGAGTGGGAAACGTTGGCGGCCATGCGCACAATGCCACACTGGGAGAGCCCTGTTAGGTAAGTGAGACCACAGGAAACACAATGCGGTAAATATTCAGTTTTATTTTTGTTGTCAATTTTACGGCGACGAGGGGATACCAAAGGAAGTGACCGTGGCCGTAACTAAGGTACGTTCGCATTGTCTGCTGTTAAAGTGGGAAATCATGCAATTCATATTCTTACAGTTATACTAGTTAACTATACAGAAGAACCTCGTTTTTCCGGCCCTCATTAATCCGGATCTTTGGTTTATCCGGGTCGAAAATAATAAAAAGTTATGTTTACTTGTACAGTATTTCTTTTACGGGGTCGATTTTCTTGAATGTCTTTTCCGCCAAGGATAGTTAAGGACAGGAATTCGAAGTATCTCGGCTGCGGTCTATCAAAGGTACCGTCCCAGCATTCTCCTGGAATTGGGAGTGGGAAACCGTGGACTCTTCTGAGCTCCTTGACACATTTGCACACATTCCAGGATGCTCGGACGTTGATGTGAACGACGCAAATGACTGGTTGCAAAATGACTAATTCAGGCTACAACATAATGACAGATGAATAAATTATAGCCTCTTGTTCCTCGGCAAGTAATGACGAGAATGATGATGGATTTGAAAATGAAACCGGCGCTCTATCAGAAGAAACAATGACTCCCGGAGAGACGACAATGCAGCTGGACAAACTGATGGCCTGTTTAGAATCCGATACTGAGACCACAACGGCAGAACTGTTGTTAGTAAAACGTCTTCGTGATTGTGCTGCGCGCAAACGCTATACAATGTAAAACAGGAAAAGCTCACACATTATGTAAGAAAAATGTTTTTGTATTTTTTTTTTGTACCTTCCAATTGAAAAAAGGTACGGTATTACTGTACAATTTTTGTTAATATACTATATAACATGTTTGCTTTTTTAGTATTCTGTATTAATCCGGATTAACGAGGTTCTTGTGTATTTTGTTTTTAACATTCAGGAAAAAAAAGAAAAAGAAAACTGAACATTGTGAAATAATATATTTTTAAATTCCATCATATTCTTTCATATTATAAGGGGCGATTAAAATGTTCCGCGCATCCGGGAGATAGTAGGTTCGAATCCCACTATCGGCAGCCCTGAAAATGGTTTTCCGTGGTTTCCCATTTTCACACCAGGCAAATGCTGGGGCTGTACCTTAATTAAGGCCACGGCCGCTTCCTTCCAACTCCTAGGCCTTTCCTATCCCATCGTCGCCATAAGACCTCTCTGTGTCGGTGCGACGTAAAGCCCCTAGCAAAAAAAAAAAATGTTCCGCTCGACGGCCGTACAGTCTTGCCAATTCGGCAAAATGGCCGTGAGCATTGAGGCACTCATTCTATCGCCGCACCAGGTTGAAGATCCCCGTGTGATAAAACACCGCGTGCTGCTGCGTGGAGAAGTCCGTAAGCACCTGCTAGACATCCTCGTCCGACAGGAAGCGTCCACTCTTCAAGGCCTTTATGAGGGGACCGAAGGCGTGATCATCGCAAGAATGGTTATGCGCCGGTCCACTCTAATCACCTCATCCAGCATGTTGTTGTTTGTAATGGATTAGGTTGGCTTCCCAGATATATCAGAGTCTTGTGTCGGAACGCGACTCGCACGGAACTTTGTACACCATTCCACTACGGTGGTTTTCGACAGGCACGCTGCCCCATACACAGTCTTCATGGATGTCCACAGTGTTTCACCTTCGGCAGCCAAGAACAGGATAACAGCACATTGGTCCTGTTTGGACGTATTTGGTAATAACGTCGCCATAGTTCACGTGGCTACATTTAACGCGCGCGCCTCGGCATGACACGACTGTGCATGTCCGTGCTTAAATACCCTCATCGGAGTCGCGCTACGTTGCATATCCGCTACAGCAACGCTCTCAAACGAAAATATTTTATCACGCCTTATATAATACACACGACGACACCGCGTACTTATACGAGCTCACATCATGATAATGGGCGTGACGAATTAACTCTTTTTCAGTCAAAATATATTCCCCGCTACGAATGTTCGTTTCTCCGGTTAACTGAAATAATAATAATGTTATTTTTTTACGTTCCACCAACTATTTTGGTCGATTTTCGAAGACGTCGAGGTACCGGAATTTTGACCCGCAGGAGTTCTGTTTCGTTCCAGTAAATCTACCATCACGAGGCTGACGTATTTGAGCACCTTCAAATACCAACCGAACTGAGCCATGATCGAAACTGACATGTTGGGGTCAGAAGGCCAGCGCCTCAACCGTCCGAGCCACTCAGACCAGCTTAACTGAAAGAGAAAACCACAGCGACGGCGAATATGACCACGATTATGTAATAAAACGATACCGCTACATACATTCAGGACTACGATGGCACTGATTTTGGAACACATTTTAGGTTATGTAAGTGGTGGTCGTGATTATGGTTTTAAGAGGAAGTACAACTGGACAACCATCCTCTATACAGGCTGAACCACAATTCGCGCACTCGGGCGTCGCAGCGCAACTCCTCACATGCCAGCAATAAATAAAAAAAAAGTGTCTCACAAAAATTCGTCCTGGGAGTATATCCGACAGAAAAAGGACGTTGATGAGTGGCAATCTGGCAACACTGTAACCACATATAGGGTAACTATCTCTGTCACCGCGTATTAGTTGTGCTGTACAGTTGGTGCAGTGGATAGAGTTTTGGGTTAGCATGCAGGAGGTCGAGAGCGAATGCTTCTTATTTCGTAAATGTAGTCCAGGTGGTATGGTATCTGGCATCTTAATCGTCAACCGGCTCAAATGGCTTGGAACAGCCTGCGGATTTTCACTTCAATTAGATTAAAGCAAACCCTTATTTTAATCTTAAAATTTACCTGATTTTTAAATGTAATTTTCGGTGATTTTCCAAAATAACATACTGAAACGTTCAATTGAATGGATGTTTATATAATGCAATGTCAAAGGAGGGGGTTTCATGATTATTTCTGAGATCGGCGGTTGCAGAGTGGGCTTCGCTACACTCCGACCGAACAACCGAGCAGAGCACGGGTGGCCAGGGCTCTACCGTGCCTCTACGCCTCTGCATTCGGGAGACGCAGAGGGGCTGGTCCACACCGTCGGCTGTCTTAAGAATGGTTTTCCGTGGTTTTCATTCTCTCCCGCAGTAAGTCGAATGCCTGGACAGTTCCTATTATAGGCCACGACCGTCATCTCCCTCACCTTCTCGTTCTCCTGGCCTGAGAGACGGGCGTCACCGTCTAGAGGCCCGCCTCCCCCTTCAGGGGAGGAATGAAAACATTTAGTAGTAGTAGTAGGTTATTGACTGATGGCACACTAGATAATACAAAATAATAGACACGACCTTAACTGACATACTAGCAGGAAAAGACTTGCCACAGGGGGTGGTGGTGATTATTGTTGAAAGAGGAAGTACAACTAGGCAACCATCCTCTCTATAACACTAATCAGAGGGAAGAAATGGAAGGGATCCGACACTTCGAAAAATGTATCGGCCAAAGAAAGACAACGACCACGAAGGGCGTGAAAATGAAAGACTCCCTAGCCCTCGGAAACCTAATAGCGTCGGGGTCGGAAAAGAACAGGAATTGAATAAGAGAGGTCGGATAGGATAGATGAAATTGAGAAGCCTGGCACAAGTAAGTGGAAGCAATGCCAGGACTCAGCTAAGAGCCATGTGATCGCCAACCCACTCTCCAAAGTTCAGAGCCCCTGGGGCCCCTTTTAGTCACCTCTTACGACAGGCAGGGGATACCGTGGGTGTTATTCTACCGCCCCCACCCACAGGGAGGGGCTTGCCACATCCCTGAACTACACCAACTAGCGGATAATCATTTTTGTGTTCGTGTTTGTTAGTCCCGCTAATATTGCGATACTTGATGTCTTGAGGAGAGAAAATGAAAGCTCCTCGGTGGCAATACAGAGAACAGCTGAACGCCCTAAAAAAGATTTAACGATAGTCTCCTTGCTTTTTATTCCTATTAATGAACGTGCTCGTAAAATATTGCGCGTAATATGAACGGTGGTATTAGTCTAGCTTGGAGGGATATATACATAATCGTGCTTTAGAAATTTGCTCTTAAACCATGGGAAAATTCAGTGGCCAACTTTTTAATCACCTACCAAAATGCTGGCTTATAGAGCGAGCCTTAATCCGGACTAACAGCTGCGTTTGAAGGAGTAATTTTGCTCGTCCAGGCCTCGGGCCATACACTATTTAATTCCATGTTTCTGTTGAGAGCCTGTACTGCGCTGTGACAGTGCTGTAAAGAGGATAATGACTCCACTGAAATTTTAAAAAAATATTCCTAATTACTGCGGGTCCAAGGGGTGGTCATGGTAGTAGTAGTTCCTGTTTTAAGGGGAACGAGGATTACGCAACCATACGCTCTTAACGCATTAGTGCAAAGTGGCAACTTAACTACCATTTACTTATAGAAATTGTAATAAATGTAAACATTATTTTGGCATTCCTGTTTGTATTCGCTTCTATCTTCCGCCATTTAAGTCAAAATTATTCATTCTAAAATCCCCTAGTTGTTCCCTACAGACGTGGTACTTAGTGGTATGATTTTGAAAATGTCTACGTATATGATACACATAGATACAACAGATTTTAGCATTTTAAACTGAGAATTTTAGAGATTAAATTTAGCATTTTGTAGCATTACTTTCCTCTATGATACAATCTAGCAATTAATTCTCTGGGAAATTAACCTCAATTCAATGAATTAATATGGAATGACTGCTATTATATAAATTACTGCTCTGTGAACTCATCATATAAAGTACCAGGTGATCGACAAAAAATATCCGTACTTAAAAATGCTGCTTCAATTGGAATAAATATATTGAGCCAATTATGGTCTTAAACTGAAGAGGAAAGATGGAAATATTTTTACATAATATATTTCTACTTGTGGCCCGTTAGTGGTACGGCAGATATCGAGTCGATAATCATTTTCTTGCCCCGTACACTGCAGCATGTATGGAGTGTCAGTTGCGATGGCAGCATCGACCAATTCTCTAAGATGCATTAAATCACGTAAACGTTTATCCAGACATTTTGGATAGCAGTCTTAGGTATTCCTAATTTCAAACTCAGCTGCGCAGTAGGCTTCTTTGGAGTTCTAACACATGTTAAGCGTATATGCTGAACATTACTTTGATGTTCTTGGCTGGCCTGGTGTTTTTCCTTCGGTTGCACATTGATTGTACCTTCAGTGAATGTCTTTATGGTTCGGCGCATCACGACACTGATAAGTTGTTCTAAAGTTACGTTAAACAACAACGTTTGATTTGAATTCCCCAAACCAAAGCATGCATTGAGTTTTCTGCTCAGCGCTCCACATCGTACTTGCCTGGCTACACAGCACACGTGCAGACGAGGCTTGCATTACACAGTCACGATTAAGGTAATGTAATGACTACTAGCAGTGGCTTCAAAATAAACTCCCTTTTTTCCTATTTATTTTAAGACCATAATCGCCACAATACGTTTATCCTGCTTGAAGGGGCAATCTTTAGAAATATGGGTATTCTTTTTCGATGACCCTGTCCCAAATGGGGAGCTGTTTCCTTTGCGGGAGCTTTTATTGAGCAAAAGTATTTTGGGATGGCGCATATGACATTTTGCCCGTCCCACTGTACGGTAGAGTGCCTGCCTCTTACCCGGAGGCCATGGGTCTGACACCCAGCTAGGTCGGAGATAATTAATTCTTTGCTAGTTGTGTAACGTGGCACTAACATATTGAAGAATTTCGGCGACGTAAGGTTGGGAAAGGGCTAGGAGCCATGGTATTTATTAAGGAACAGCTGCAGTATTTGCCTGGTGTGAAAATAGGAATGAGAAACCACGGAAAACCACCTTAAGGGCTGCCGACGTTGAGGTTCGAGGACACGACACCCAAATGCAAGCTGTCAGCTACCACATGGCCATCTCGCTCGGTGGTCAGGGATTATTACCTGGATATAAGAGTTGGTTCGAGGTTCGTTCAGCCTACGTGATTAGAATTAAAGGACTGTCGTATAGTGGCCTTGGTCCTCAAAGCCAAAGAGGATTCTTTGTGCAAACCACATGACACCTCGCCTTCTGGATGAGCAGCGGTCTCTTGGTAGTTCATGGTCTCTTGGGGCTGTCGCGACATAGGGTTTGGTTTCGTTCAAGAACGTGCTAATGCGTTTCAGCACACGAGGTTACATAAAGACTATTGGATATCACCAGAGAGTGACTAAAAAATAAACTAATTCTCACTGGTGGAAGACGCGCATCCAGTGTGCAGATGTACGCGGTTACAGGGGTGAAGATATTGTTTCTGATCATTTCATGGTAAAAACGAGCCTTAAGCAAAGAACTGCAGTGCGCCGAATAGGGAAAGGAGCGAAACGGAAAAGATTTGAACAATATCGTTTAAATGACAAAACCAAGCAAGACGATTTTGTAAGATGTGTTGTGGGGACAAAGTAGTGCATCACAGGTAGTGTTGGGAGAAACAAAGACAGGAGTGGGGAATGATTGTAAGACAATGAGATTATACAGGTGCTAGAGGAGAGAAATAAGGCAAATTTGGTATACATGCGAAAATCATGCAGATCTGCTGATTTGGAATGAAAAATGGAATAGAAAATTATTGAAGAGGTGCAACATGGCTGTGAGGACAAGAAGAGCAGAAAGTTATACAAGCAATTGAAACATGGGAAAATGGTTTTACAACAATGATAGGTTTATTGGTAATAAGCAAGGAGAACTGCTTGAGGGTACCGAGGATATACTTCGCAGATAGGCCGAGTACTTTATGAAGTATTTCCTGGAAAATTGCAAAATGATGAAGGAATATCAAATGTGGAAGTTAAGGGAAGATGGAATACAACCGACGCACTTCATTCGGAGAAGTGAAATACATCATGGCATCATTAAGGCATAACAAAGCAAGTAGAGAGGATAGCATAACAGCTCAATGTTGAAGTATGCTGACACAATGTTACTAGAAATGGTCTATGCTGATTCTTGAGATATCTGGAAGTTAAGGGAAGATGGAATACAACCGACTCATTTCATTTGGAGAAGTACATATATATATATATATATATATATATATATATATATATATACATATATATATAAAATAAGAGTTTTGCCTGTACATTGCTCAGAATTGAAAAAAATGGTATTTCTGTATCGGCCGTGTCCACAGTAACAAGGAAATGCACTTTCTTAATTTTCCGCAAATTCGGTCTGTCTGTCTGTCTGTCTGTCTGTCTGTCTGTCTGTCTGTCTGTCTGTCTGTCTGTCTGTCTGTCTGTCTGTCTGTCTGTCTGTCTGTCTGTCTGTCTGTCTGTCTGTCTGTCTGTCTGTCTGTACGTGCATCACGAGAAAACGGCTGAAGAGAATTTGATGAAAATCTATATAAAGCACTATATAACTATCTATATGAAACTAATCAGAGATAAAATTGGAGGGGGTTAGACATTTCGAAGAACGAAGGTATCGGCCTAGCAGGTAGGGACACTTTTCGGAGGCAGTCCTACACAGGAAGTGGCGCCCCTGGCTATGTGAGTCCCAGAGCACACTGGCCCGGTGTGTAACATCTGGTAAGGGTCCCAGCTCAGGGTAACGAGTGAAGACCTCAACGACTTCTACAACGGAGAAGGTGGACTTCGGTACGGTGGAGATGGCGGAAGAGACAGCCCTGTATTCAGGGATTAATATGAGTACAGCCTGCTGCCGTGTAGGTTGAGATGACTGGACACAAAAGGCTAAGGGAGAAAACCCTGAAAGAAAATCTCCGTCTATGTTAGGCTCAGCAGGCCAACAGAGGGATTACTGAAGAAGTTGCTTTCAAGAATAATACGAGCCTCGGATGTAGGAATTCACGACGACGACATCAGTTTGGTGCGAATGACGGTTTACAGCCCGATGTTACACCAGCTACCCAAACCAAACGAAGACAAAATATCAGAGTGGGAACATTACATATCCTGACGCTGACAAACAAAACTGAAGAGATGGTCGATCTCATGGAAAAAAGGAAACTTCTGATCATGGGCCTGAGTGAAACAAAGTGGAAGAAAACTGGAAAAATGAATATATGATTGGACTATAGTCTCTACTGGTCTAGAAATGAAGTAGAGTCTAAGAATGGAGTAGGATTTTTAATACATAAAGACATAGCTGCTTGTAATGAAGTTGAGTTTGTTAGTGAAAGAATAATTAAGTTATCTGTGAACTTAGGAGGGAAAAAGTACAATGTGACCCAAGTCTATGCTCCACAGGTAGGATGCTCAAAAGAGGAAAAGGCCAACTTCCTTAATAACTTGGAAGAACACACTGAGTATGACAATCTAATTGTAATGGGTGATATTAATTCACAAGTTGGCTCCCAACGAACAGGATATGAATCCATACTGGGCCCTCATGCAATGGGAAACAGAAATGAAGAGGGAGAATGTATGCTAGATCTGTGCATGAGAAACAACCTGATAATGAGTAACACTTGGTTCAAGAAAAGGGACTATCATAAAATCACAAGATATAGCTGGGATGATAAAATAGGTACAGCAATAGATTATATTCTGATAGATCAAAATGTATGGAAAAATTTCAATGATGTTAAGGTCATTCCAAGTGAAGACCTTGGTGGAGACCATAGACTGTTGGTTGCAGTTATTGCAGAGGAAAGACCTCCCAAAGTCTGTAACAAAAGGGTCCCAAAATCAAAAACTTGGCGACTAGCCGAGCCAAGAGTAAAGGAAGAATTCAGGGAAGGTGTCCGCAATTGCTGCCGAGAGAAGAACTGAAATTGGTAGATTAAGAATGGGATACTCTAAAGAAGGTTGTGGTTGGTACAGCAGAAAAAGTACGTGGACGACAGAGTCAAATAAGGAAACCTAAAGAAACTGCCTGGTGGAATGATGATATTAAAAAAGCTATCAACGACAGAAACCGTGCAAGAAGATCCATATATCAAGCAAGAACACGGGGAGATCAACATGAAATAGAGGAGAAGCTGTCACTTTACAGAAAGAAAAAATTGCAGATCAAACAGTTGGTTGTAGCTGAGAGGCAGAGATGCAAGTGCAGAATGGAAATAAAAAACTGTTATACAGTAATGTTAAGAATAGAAGAACTCAAAATGAATCTATCCAATCTGTAGAACCTCCTAATAGTGAGGTGACTAGGGATAAGACCAAAATATTACAGGAGTTCCAAAGGCACTTTGAAACTTTGCTGAACTGTTATGAAAATGTCACTCCATTAGACGATGAACCTTATGATTTTGGCAGCACAAATACTACTAGTCTGACATGGTTGGAAGTAGAGACAGCAATATCTAAGCTGAAAAACAACACATCAACTGGATCAGATGAATTAAGTGTTGAGATGATCAAAGCACTAGGAGAGGTAGGATAAGAGTGGATGTACAGGGTACTAAATAGAATCTGGAAAGAGAATGTAATACCCAATGACTGGAAGCAAGGAGTCATCATCCCACTGTTGAAAAAAGGTGATAGAAAGATATGTACCACCTACAGAGGTATAACTCTGCGGTCACATGGCCTCAAAATCTACGAATCCATCCTTGAGAGCACGATTAGAAAATATGTTTAACCTACACTTGAGGAGGAATAACATGAATTTAGACCTCATAGATCAACTATGGACCTCATTTTTGCCATCGGGATGCTCTCTGAGAAGTATTGGGAGAAAGGTAAACACTTATAACTGTTTTTCTGGACATCGAGAAAGCATATGGCCATGTACCACGCAGGCATATATGGGAATGTTTGAGACATAAGAAAGTGCCCGGTGACATCGTAGCGCGAGTACAACGATTATATGATGAAATCAAGTGTTGTGTCCAGGTCCAGGATGGAAGATCAGGATGGTTTGAAACGAAGAGTAGAGTCCAGCAAGGAAGTTGTCTTTCGCCACTTCTCTTCATAATCGTAATGGATGAAGTTTTAAAAGCGGTTAAGGAAAAGGATCCAACAACTTATGCCCTGGTTTTTGCTGGTAATGTAATGATATGGGGTGAGACAGAAGCTGAAGTACAAACTAGACTAGATCTCTGGCATGAAGCTTTTACAACCTTTGGTCTCAAAATCAGCAAAACGAAGACAGTTGGCTTGGTGATGAGTAGAAATTCTCCAACTGTTCATCTAAGAATTGGAGATGAGGAGATGGATATTGTAGACAACTTCCAGTATTTAGGTAGTGTTCTGTCATCAGACAATACCATACATCAAGAGATTAGTAACAGAATACAGAAAGCTTCCAAATTATATCACGCTGTACGTCAAATACTTTGAAACATTTCTGTTAGCTTCCAAGATCAGCTTGTACAAAATATATCTAGTACCTATATTTACGTATGGCCTGGAAGCAGCAACACGTACTGGGCCAACAAAAAGTCGTCTTCAGTCAACAGAAATGAAGTTCCTGCGTTCTTGTCTACAAATTAAATGGATAAAATAAGGAATGTGGATATCCGACAACAGCTTGGGTTGGAAAGAAGCTTGCTGGAGACTCTAGAAGCGAAGAGATTGCAATGGTATGGTCACATGAAAAGAACGAACCCTCACAGGACTCCTCGATCATACTTTGAACACAATGTTCCTGGGAAGAGACCAAGAGGAAGACCTCGTGATGTTTGGGAAAAACAGATAATGAAGGACCTTGAAATTAGAGATGTGAACTGGTGTCAAATATATGAGCAGCACTTGTGGATGGATAGAACAAACTGGAGGAGGCTCGTACACAACCGCACCCGGCTTGCTGGAGCGAAGAAATGATGATGATGATGATGAAGGTATCAGCCTAAGAAAGACAAGGGCCACGAAGGGCATGAAAATGAAGGACTCCCTAGGACTCCATACGAAATACCAGGACGAGTAGAAATGTATAGTGTAACGACTTGTGCTGGTTTATATGTTCCTTCACTACGCGGCGCTAGTGTAGATAGGTAGAGATCAGCTGTCTCTGCATATGTGTTTCTAAATGGGAATTGTGTTATTTAATTCGGAATTTATAGTTTAAATAACTGATTTGAAACCATGTTTTCATTACTGTGGTGCTTCAGGACTGTGCATTGGGTTTACTAACTGATGACTGTTCATGAACCATATATGTTTGATGCAAATTAAGAGAGAGTGTTTCATGTTTTGAAAGTAATCTGTGAAAAATACATAAGAAGTATTTTACAGTTAATAATGGCATAAGGACATTACTTCGGAAATTGGTTCGTCAGTAATGTAATCAGTATCTCAAACGTTTGTGCTTAGTTGCGCTGTGTGTTCTTTCAGTAACTCGACACTAAAATGACTGTTTATCAAACTCAGTAGCAATTATCAGTCACAACCTTTAAAAAAATATATCAATTGTTTACTGTACATGCCGCGACATACTCGTATATCGCAGTAAACATATTAAACCTCTGCAATCTTGCAACATTATTCTTATAAATACGTATGCCAAACACATGTAATTATCAGATAACTACTTAATTTGTATTTTGAAATGCTCAGCTTAATCATAGTCCTTACTAGTACTTCCTCTGGAGATACTTGATTACCTTTTTAAGATGAATTCCTGCTGATTATCAGCACTAACTTTGTGTTATCACCAGCACTAGATCATACATAACTAATACTAGAGGAGCTCGGTATGGAATAATCATGAGTGGAAGGAACACCTGATTTAGTAGATTGGCGTTGATATGGACATCTATTTACAAGGATGTTTCAGGATAAATATAATGGAAGATTTGCAAAAAATGTATGGGACTGCTATGAAATCCCGTTTGCATCTCTATCCCACTTATTCACCATTAATAATGAAACCGTCACGGTTTTGGACAAGTTCGGCTGTAAAATGCAGATCACAGATACGACTTTTATCACTCAAAGGCAGTTCTTATCGTGGAGCAGCCTTCGACCACTTGGAGAACAGATTAGGATCTTTTTGGAGTGAAAATGTTTTTCATTTGTAACTTTATCTCAACCCGACTTGTAACGCAGGATATAGCAATTTTTTGCCGTATTATCAGAGGTAGTAAATTGAAGCATATGCCGAAGTATACGTCCTACTTCTCAAATAATTGATAATTTTACAGTAAATGTTAACACCAGATATTTCGGGCGTATAATACTACCGAAAAAGACCAGAAACTATTTACACACTTCCGCTTTAAGCCAACAAAAAGCGCGCCTACTTGACCTTTATATCGACAGCAGCGCTGCAGGCGGCGGAGATCATGTACACCGTGTCTGTTAATATGTGATTCAGAGAGAGTCATCACACTATTAATTTCTATTCGTCATGGTCAGAAAAGGACAAGAGTTGACCAAGGGATATCGGATAGGATAGAAAATGAAAGTGAAGAATCTGCCTCTAGTAAGTGGAACCAATGCCAGGACTCAATTAAGGGCCCCGTGTTCGCCAACCCACCCTCCGATGTTCAGAGCCCCTGGGTCACATTTAGTCTTCTCTTACGACGGGCAGGGAATACCGTCCTATATAAACGAAGGCTAAGGTTTTCTAAAAAATTGATCATTGTGACTGAAGCAACATTAAAAGGAATAAGTGTTGAGCTTGTGTACAAGGACGTTTTTCTCGCTCCACCGAGATGAGAGTTGGCTTGAGGTAAGGAGTCATATGACTTCAGTCCTCTTTAATACTGCATTAGCACGGGTCAAAATAATATGAATAGCAATAAATGACAACTCTCTTCCCAGTTCCTGGCGTTTCGGAACTAGGCCATGGGAGTGTTCTATCACCACCAATAAAAAGAACTAGCCCCCCTGGGGGTGCAACCCCCCGTAGGAGGGATTGGCGCTCTTCCCTCCGGAAAGGTGGAGTGAAGGGCGTCGGAATTGCTGGTACCGGAGCTCTAATCTGCCAGCGTATTATGGAACTGGAATATTGATTCAGAATTTAAGAATAACTGGGGAACCCGTGCGAGAAATCTCGCATGTTCATAAAGTATGCGGTGGAGTAGCCCCCTGGTGAACAACTGGTGAACTAAGGAATACACACAATACATACAATAGTGGACAGTCTTACCATGCCATCTTTGCTCTTTTAATATTTATATTATCCACTTGAACGGAGACCAATGCAAAAGCATGTTTATACTGACGAATGTCCCGGAAGTAATTTTCGGTTTTACTATCATTCTTTTCTTAACTGATAATTACAGCATACTATAATGACATTAAACAGACGTCCCAGTGGCGAAAATGTGAAGTGGACAGCAATGATGGAGCGTGTTTTCTTACGGCAACAGTATTTGAAAATCGCACACTTCCTACAATTTTTAAAACTCATTTTTAAAGAAATTATAGATATTTATGAAATGAGAGTACAATTAGTCACTGCTAATGTCCATTCTCCTCCTTTTGATTGCTTATTTGCCATGCAGCCGCGACACGGATCTACCCATAGTACTGAAGTAATACATATAATTTTTGTATTTATTATGATGTTTAGAAAACTTTGGCTTATTTAATTTATTTCAGATTTTAAACAATTGAAACAATTCAATTCATTTGGTCTAAATAAATATGTAGTTTAGGTTGTTAGTCATTGTTGGGTTTGGTTGAGTAATACATGTAGTGTATAGAGATTAATGTTTTTCATAGATAAGACGGTGACATGTTGATGTTTAGAGTATGGAAAATGATTTAGTGCCTACAATAAGTGATGGTGCCTCATGTAATCATGGTGGCATCAACTGTACCTTATGCTATAGTTAGATGCATTTGGTAATCTTATCGCTGGTAATTCGTTATAATACGAATGCCCGAAGTTGTTAATTTTATATTATTTACAACAGCAAAATTAGTGCCAGCTTTCTGATTCCGAGTGTTTGATGTTCGTTGCGACTGTTGTGTCTTGTAAACGAGGTGTAGGTCGCACACCAAAGGAAATGAGAACTTGTTGGTATACTTAATCAGGTGTTGATCAGAAGGATGAGAGTTGTAAAACTGATAAAATCGGTTCTTATCTTATAGAATTTGTAAGTGGTTGTGGAATTTGTTTTGATTGCAGGGGAGGTATGGACATATTTCATTAAGAGTGAGTAAGGTATTGGTTGTAGGTTAGGTATATATTATGTTTAGGGATTGGTCGGGATTTTGAAGAATGTGTTTAAGTATTAGTATGTATTTGAGTAAAGCAAAATTTCATTATACGCACAGGTTATATCACCGAATTATATCCCTCCAAATTCATTATTATTTCTACACGGAATTTAATAACTGTTTTACAATTGGATGATGTGCTGGAAAAACTGTGCAAGTTACTAATTTCATCAAAGCGAGGCCTATAAATTGCAGGTTATATCCGTGCAATGCAAGGAGATTGAGATTGGCCATCAACATTTAATGTTGCGTACAGAGGTTAGGTGGTTGTCGAGAAACAAAATTTTGACCCACTTATTTGAAATGAGAGGTGAAGTTCGGGCATTTCCTTCTCGATGGGAGGTGCAACTTCAAAGACATCTTCAATGATTTCTCGTGGCTTATTTACCAGATATATTTAGTCGCCTGTATGAATTGAATTCAAGTCTGCAAGGAACGCAAGTCAGGCTCTTCACAGTCAAAGAAAAATTGCATCAAATGATGGTAATATATGTTACCCGTACACCATGCACTTATCTTGACAATAGTCGTCTCCAATGAAGTATTGGAATATAACAGAATACTCCCTACTATTCACAAACTACAACGCATACAGAACTGGGTACTTAGACCAGCAATACAAAATTACATGGCTTCTACTCATGAAATACACAACAAAGGGGAAAATACACTGGCCCAGTTCATTTAAATATCAAAGAAGAACGCATAATCAGGGAACCGAAAACAAACTTTACTTTCGTATATCCATTCTAGGAACCTGGAAATATACTGTGTATTAAAATTCCAGAATAGAAGTAAGGCGGATTTTGTAATAACTCAAGTAAACTCTTGAGTGATTGGTTGATTGATAGGGACCCATCACGCAAAACTTGTCCGATAGGTAGCGTCATAGTAACAGACGGTATACGCTTTCCGCATCTCGATTGTTTTACATGTGACTTATACGGAGTATTCCTAAATTTATGATAATCTAAAAGAAACTGTTACTTTAAATGCATGAGAATGGAATTACCATATTCTGAGGATGTTTTGAAAGAGATGCGAAGTAATATAGAAACATCTACCGGTAGTGTTTCAGTGCATCCCTATTCTTGTTTTAATCCCTTCTAGGTTAGTAGCTAAATACAGAGGAGTCCAGGAAAATGGTAGACACTTTTTTATAGTTAATATATTTAGAACAAAATGACATATCGCGTATTTCTTGCGCGGTAGCATAGTCCATTGTTTCCTCAAGAGATGATGGTCACGTGAATGGCCCGACAATCTTGGCGCCCGTTTTCCAGCAGATGACATTGCAGCAATGAGTGCAGTAAGATTGTCGTTGGAGCCACGCAAGGAAGTATTAAAGTGGTACTGGAAGTACGAAAACATGATGAAGGTACAACGACATTGGTGTAATGTGTACGGAACTCAGACACCAACATGTACAACAATTTATCGTATTCGGAATAAATTTGAAGCGGGAGGTACTGTTCAGGATGTGCATAAGGAAAGGTCTGGCGGACCAAAAACATCAACAAGTCCAGCTTCCAGCGCAGCTGTGTTGCAACATTTTACTAGGTCACCTCAAAAATCTGTGAATCAGGGTGCACGTGAAAGCGGGGTAAGCCGATCAACAGAACGGCAAATTCTGAAAGCTGCAAAGTGGAAAATGTACATTCCAAGATCGCTGCACGCTATGAACGAGGATGACTCGAATCGAAGGATGGAGTACTGCGAGTGATTTGAGGGCATGCTTCGCGAGGATTAACGGTTTGCAGGGATGGTTATCTGGTCTGACGAGGCGCAATTCAAACCGGGTGGTACTGCAAACCACCACAACTACGTGTACGGTGCTCCTGAAAATCCTCGCGATCACGTGGACAAACATGTTTAACCTATCCGGTGTTAATGTGTGGTGTTGTCTGTCATTGCGCTGTTTGATAGGCCTTCTTTGAAGGTGCCGTAACTGGTGAGGTGTATTTTCATATACAGCAAACATGGATTTTATCCGCCATCCGATAGGTGTTTGGAAATGAAAGATTTTACCCTCAACAAGATGGCGCTACGCCTCACTACCTACTTGGATGAAAACCTACTGGGATGATGGATAGGATGAATAGGAGCTTCTGAGTACCCACCACGTCTCCACATGACTTCTACGTACGAGGGACCTTGAATAATGTAGTTTATCGACAGAAGCCAGCTACACTGAACGAGCTACGTGAAACCATCCCGGCGTTCTGTGTGGCTGTCACACCGACAACAATGACAGCCGTAGTTCGGTCAGCAGTTCAGCGGCATGGACGTTTGTTTGGCTGCTAATGAGGGTCACATTGAACACATAAAATAACCTTCCCCCGTGCAAGAATTGTAACGGTATGTCATTTTGTTCCATTAATATTGACTATCAAAGATTGTCTATATTTTTCTAGACCCCCTCTGCATGTAGCCACAGCATTTTCTCTCTATGTTCAAGTTAACTTTCTCTCTATTTTGCAAGATATTGTAATATAGTTTGTACGGCTGTAATTTTCAACAGACAATTGGGGAACGGAAACAACTTAAACCATTTCAAAGCAAAAATGTTAGGGAAATTAAAATGGAATTTTATGTATTGAGAGCATTTACGGAGAAGATTATTCTGGACGGTGGTTGGACATAGACGATACGACGACTCTGATATGGAAAACACGGAATTCGACAACTCAGTCCAAGACAGTCCTTGTCTGCAAGGAGATGGCAACGGTATCAGCCATGTGTGTGTAAACATGCATTAGGAAAATAGAGGATAGATATAGATATAGCAGACATCTTGGATTCTGGAGGTCAAATGGACTGTATCGCGATTGACCTGTCTAAAGCATTTGATAGGGTGGATCATGGGAGACTACTGGCAAAAATGAGTGCAATTGGACTAGACAAAAGAGTGACTGAATGGATTGCTATATTTCTAGAAAATAGATCTCAGAGAATTAGAGTAGTTGAAGCTTTATCTGACCCTGTAATAATTAAGAGGGGAATTCCTCAAGGCAATATTATCGAATCTTTATGTTTTCTTATATATATAAATGATATTAGTAAAGGAGTGGAATCAGAGGTAAGGCTTTTTGCGGAAGATGTTATTCTGTATATAGTAATAAATCCGTTACAAGATTGTGAGCAACTGCAGACTGACCTCGAAAATGTTGTGAGATGGACAGCAGGCAATGGTATGTTGATAAACGGGGTTAAAAGTCGGGTTGTGAGTTTCACAAATAGGAAAAGTCCTCTCAGTTTTAATTACTGCGTTGATGGGGTGAAAGTTCCTTTTGTGGATCATTGTAAGTACTTAAGTGTTAATATAAGGAAAGATCTTCATTGGGGTAATCACATAAATGGGATTGTAAATAAAGGGTACAGATCTCTGCACATGGTTATGAGGGCATTTAGGGGTTGTAGTAAGGATGTAAAGGAGAGGGAATATAAGTCTCTGGTAAGACCCCAACTAGAGTATGGTTCCAGTGTATGGGACCCTCACCAGGATTACCTGATTCAAGAACTGGAAAAAATCCAGAGAAAAGCAGCTCGATTTGTTCTGGGTGATTTCCGACAAAAGAGTAGCGTTGCAAAGTTTGGGTTGGGAAGAATTGAGAGAAAGAAGAAGAGCTGCTCGACTAAGTGGTATGTTCCGAGCTGTCAGCGGAGAGATGGTGTGGATTGACATTAGTAGACGAATAAGTTTGAGTGGCGTTTATAAAAGTAGGAAAGATCACAATATGAAGATAAAGTTGGAATTCAAGAGGACAAATTGGGGTAAATATTCATTTATAGGAAGGGGAGGTAGGGATTGGAATAACTTACCAAGGAAGACGTTCAATAAATTTCCAATTTCTTTGAAATCGTTTAGAAAAAGGCTAGGAAAACAACAGATAGGGAATCTGCCACCTGGGCGACTGCTCTAAATGCAGATCAGTATTGATTGATTGAGGGTTTGAACCCTCTCTATTGATAGCTGTGATGACGATTTTCCATAATTTCCCATTGCTATTCCCATTCTGAGGCTGTACCTTAATTAAAACCACACCCTCTTTCGTCCCAGTTCTACACGTTTCCTTCCACATCATTGCCGAAAACCTATCTGAGTTAGAGGAAAAGTAAACCAAGAGCCAAATAGTCACCTCACACTTCTTTTGCTTATTATAAGATCAGTGACTAAAAGGAGGTGGAGACTCCCGGATATGTTAAGATTACACACATTGAATCCCTTTCTAAAGATCGGAATGAAGAATGCCACCAGCCCCAGCATCTGCATCTGACGAGAATTCGCGGTAGTTTGTAGTACTACACTAAGCTACAAACATTAGTCGTGATAGACAGTGAGAGCTCTCTGCAAGAGATGTGCGTTCATTAGCACACTGTTCATTATGCAGTACTTATAGTAAATGTGTAACTAAAGGCCAATTATTGCTGTACCACCTTGAAACGTCACAACAGCACCTCAGTTCGCATGAATCACTGCGGACGGAACAGATGTTTATTGTCAGGCCTTGAGACTAGAGACTAGGGAATGCGCAGCATCTATGCGACTTCTCGTCACACAACCATAGAGCAAATATCCCTACGAAGTACACTGATATAGCTGGCAACAGTAGCGATGCCGTCTCCATTGTAGCAAGTGTCACTATCCTGATGGAGTGATTAACTGATTGATAAATTTGTAGAGCATTAGTGGTACTTTTTTTTGTAGCGGTACACAACGTTGCACAGTACCGGCACCTTTTTCTCAAAAGGACAAAGAATTGGATAATGGCTTAAAATCAAGGTTGTTTACGGTACTAATACAGGTTTAAAGTCGTTAGTACCGTAAACAATTTCAATTGTAATATTTTAAATACCTTGTTGCACTATGTGTACAAGTAATTGAATATTTGTAATATTATGCTATTGAAGAAAAGTGTATTTTTATTTCATTTATGACTTTATTTTACAAGGATTTTCATAGGGGATAATATTAATTTTATATTTGTTTGTATCTAATGTAATAGTACAGTATACGTGTTTCACATTATTAGGTTTACACCTGTCTTAGCACAAAAAATATAATACGTACAAGTACTTGCTTGAAGTTTCTGTAAATGGCCGTTCTAAAATTATTATTCTTGTCCTATTAGCTATTTCGTGTCACCATTTCCACACTTTTTGGCTACTGGAATACAATAGAATAGGAAAGAAATCTATGTATATAAATTAGAGTTTTGTCTGTACATTGCTCAGAATTTGAAAAGAATGGTATTTCTGTATCGGTGATGTCCACTGTAACAAGGAAATTCACTTTTTACTTTTCCGTAATTTCTGTCTGTCTGTATGTATGTACACGCATCACGAGAAAACGGCTGAAGAGAATTTAATGAAAATCGTATGTGAAGTTGGGGGATGAGCCAATACAATCTAGGCTATAAATCATTTTACTCACGCTGAGTAAAATGGTAGTTTAGGGGAAGGCCTAAAATTTAATTCTCAAATATTTATATTATTAGTCGTCCGATCAATAAATACTACATAACTAAAGTTATATAGAATTTAATTTCCGATCATGTATGTCATACATTATTACCGTACCGGTTTTGATAACACAGATATTCATGAATTTGTATTTTTGTTGCCTAGTCCATATCAACCCGGAGCCATGAGAAAATGGGTTAACATAATTTAATAAAAGTCGGTATATAGAGTCGGGGAATAAGAAAATACAGTCTAAGTTATAAACAATTGTATTCGCCTGTATGAAATTGTTGTTTAGGGGAAGGCGCCTAAAATTTAATTTGTAAATATCTATGTTATTGGTCCTATCGGAAAGTACTACATAACAAAAGTTATAGAGAATACAATTTCCAACCATTTAGTTTTTATTCAATTTTACAGTACCAACTATGATAAGGGTGGTATTTCAGAGTCGGAAGAAAACTAAATGTGAAGGCCTACAATACTGAAAGGGCATAACACTGATCAACAATAGCATTACATTTGCCATTGTTTGTGGTGATGTTCTTTGTCTCTTATACTGCCGCTCAACTCCGATAGATGGGATTACTGCTGCGTACCGAATATAACAGCCAGACTGAATATTGACGGGGAATAGCTGGGGAGTTAGGAAACATTTTTCTTCAGCATGCCATTCCTCTGGTTCATGCATTGTCTGATACTGCTGGTACGTAATGGTTCATTACAGTATTCCAGCTATTAGATCCCTACTCTGACGCGCTGTTTTTAATGAGCAGGGTGCACACTTAAGGCAGAGGCTCAGTTAGTAGTAGTAGTAATAGTAGTAGTATGACCTGGTCTAGAATTACAATTTAGGAGTATTCCAAAATATAGCACTACAATTCACTAAATAACTCAAACTTCAACCCTGACAAGAGCTGTTTCTTAAAAAGAGCTTCTTTCTCTTCGCTTTTCTTAAATTCTACATTCATTTTATTCAAAATTAGCAGTGGAGAGGGAGTTTCTCCTCTGGCTTGGAGGAAAAAATTGCCTCCAAGTCAGATAGATTTTCCCGCCGCCAGTGTAGTGAATTGAAATTTTTCGACTCATCGGGTACTCCTGGGAAATAGATTAGTAAAAGGGCATAGTTTCTGCCCTGGGACTCTTAACTATTCGAACCCCCACCCCCACCTCCGACGAAAAAGACAGAGTGTTCACGGATCATGGCTGTTTGCGGCCTGGTCATTCCAGCTCTGGAACTTTGGACTGTTAGATCGGCATCATAGTGCTGTTCGTTTAGAGTGAGAAAATGTGTCGTTTTTCATTTGATCAAGTATTTCATATGAAATCATTGCTTTTACTCGCGCCATTCCATTTTCGAAAACCACTAAGACAGTCTTTCTGAGGATGTAAAAAGGCAGGTGGAGAGTGAGTGTCTGCCATTATAATGCAATTCCCCAACTTGATTGTGACTGATGGTAGGCAAGCGGGCCTGCGGCATACCGTTACAATGAATATTCCCTAACCCAGTCTTCATATGAGAAGAGGCGTTTGGTGATTTCTCCGTGCGTTTTTAGGCTAACGTTACGAGCTATGCAATTTAATACAGTCTTGCTTACAACGTGTACTTTACCTAACCGGCAATTCTGTATACAATGTAGAATTCCGTAGCAAAGCACGGGTACATCAGCTAGTAGAAGATATAATCAAGAACCTAAAGAACAACAGAGCCTCAAATGAAGATGGTATAGTAGCAGAGATGTGTAAATACGCAGACGAATAGTCCCTGCACAGCATCCACCAGATCTTAAAAGATATATGGACAACGAAGACCTTGCCGGAAGAATGGACGTTAGCTGTGATACACCCACTCTACAAGAAGGGAAGCAATACAGACTTCAATAATTACAGAGGTATTTCCTTATTACAGGCTACCTACAAGGTTCTTTCTGCAGCCCTGTCAGCTAGAGTCACCTACTAACTAGACTCTCAAATAGGTGGATATCAGGCTGGCTTCCGGGCAATAGATCATGCCCAGAGCAGATACAAAACCTGAAGATCATCCTCACCTACAAGAGGAGAAGGGGACATTCCCTGGGTAGTTGTCTAAGTAGATTTCCAGAAAGCATACGACTCGGTGGATAGAGAGACCCTTTTCACCCTGCTGGAAGTTTGCCTTGATGGGAAGAACTTAAAATTAGTCCAGGCTACCTTAAAGGACACCACTTCTAAGGTCAAGTTCAGAGGTGAACTATCTGAGAGCTTCTCCATCAGCACAGAAGTCATCTCTTCATCCGCATCCTGGAGATCATAAGGGAAATGGACGGCAAAATTACCATCCGGAGCAGGACTAAAGGTAGGGTACAAGAAAGACAACCTTGATGTCTCCTGCCTAGCCTTTTCCGACAACCTATCCATACTAAGAGCATAGAGGAGGTTACCCATCACCTACAGAGCCTTCATATTATAGCGGCTAGGGCTGGCTTGAAGATCAATATCAGGAAGACTGAATTCATGACCAATATCAAGGAAGCCCCTTCCACAATACCTCTAGAAGGCACCACCATCGGAAAGGTCCCGGCGGTCAAGTACCTAGGAGAGTGGATCTCTGCAGACCAGAGTGAGAACCTAGCCATAGACACCAGGTGCACTAAGTATCAGAGGGCATATCACTCCTACAGAAGCATCCATGCATCAAAGTCCCTCTCCAAGAACTTCACAGTCAGGCACTATAATGCGGTAGTCAAACCATCCGTTCACTAGCCTCTGAGTGTCTCGTAATGACCAGGAAAGACCCTATCATGAAACTAGAACTAAAAAAAAAAGAAGGGAAGATTCAGCGGAGAATACTGGCAGGATGGTACCTAACCCACATGAACCCGTGCAGACTTACCAACAGGATCTTCACTGTGACAGGTATACGGAAGGCGTCCAGTAACAGGTGGATCTCTTCGTTCAAGTCGGATCTGGAACAACTGGGGATTCCGCATGAGTCCATACATGACCACCCACAGCTTCGGCAAGCCACCCAGCGGGGAATTTTTCCAACGTCGCTTACGAGTGGGAAGAACACACGAACCAGCAGACTTACGTGGACGGAGGAAAGAAAGCTGGCTCATAGCCAGAAAATGATGCAGTCCTGGGAGAGGAGAAAACAGAAGGCCCAACTGACGAAAATATACGAGCCCCGTGGTCCTCAGTAGGTCCAAACGACAAAGACAAAGAAAAATAGGGGACTCGTTTTCTCACTCTCCAACAAACAAACTATTCCTGTTAAGAACAATCTAACGGTATCCTTATTGCACCAAGTGTTGTTAATACGAACGTAGATGCAAATAACGAGTAAATAGCTAACAGTCATAGTTAATCCGGGGTTAATGTGTGTTTAAAATTAACTGTTTTAGTTGTTTTTAAGTAATTTGAAAAGTTTAATACACTTGTTCTGTGTTGCCGAGGCAAGCGAATTCATAACAGTAATTCAATAGGAGCTAGAGGTGCACGTGGTTCACAAGTTAAAGAAGTGTAATGAATAAAATAACTCATTATTTTGTACCGGTGTGCAATAAAAAATATAACGCTTATTTTGAAGTATCTCCGGAAGCTGCGAACAGTGACACAAGTGTTTGTGAAGAAAACATCGCAAGTATCGATAGATTTATTGCAGTTAAAGAGGGGAGCCAATAATTCTGACTATGATGGGCCCAGTTGTTAGACATTAACTCTGAAAAATTATTTCTTCCAGAGAAACGAGCGGGTTTATGCGAAAAATAAAACGCTAGGTTGTAAGGTCTGCTGCCAAGATTTTACAAGTTTAGGACCAGAAAATCAAATGGAAGTGAAGATTTCTGCAGACTGGGGCAGTAGTAAAATCAGTACCTTTGAAATAGAAGAAGACGGTACATCTGAAGATAAGAACAAAGTGTAAGATTCAGTTTATGAAGAAGTTCGGGTGATTACTGCCACCCGTTTTCTAAGAGAGAAAGCACCGAGCATCTTAAAGACCACACTTCACACTGTTACAACATCAGTTAAACTGTGACAGAGCTAAAGGAAAAACCATCCGATGGCAACGGCAATCAGATTTGGGACAAGCGTCTCGCTACAACACTACGATAATACGATCTGACCAATCACAACGCATTCTCGCAGTGTCTAGGACCGTGGCCGCTTTTATTCCCATAATCCTCTGGCTTTGGTGATGGTGACGACTAGCTTCTCCATGTTGATCAGTGTTTTGGGCACCTATGATAGAATCCAGTCTACTTATGCCATATGCACTACATAAGTTTGTCTGATAATCTAAAATAGAAGAATTAAATTTGTTACCGGGGTTTCGTGGTTATATTACTTTTCAGAAAATCAAACTTAACAACAGTGTATCAGGTACCATGACAATTTTGATATAAAAATAGAAAACCCCAGAATAGGGAATTCAACACCTTTGGGCTTAAAGCCCCTAATTTACAAAATTACATTGTCCCCAACGAGCCTCCATGGCTCAGACGGCAGTGCGTCGGCCTCTCACCGCTGGATACCGTGGTTCAAATCCCGGTCACTCCATGCGAGATTTGTGCTGGACAAAGCGAAGGAGGGACAGGTTTTTCTCCGGGTACTCCGGTTTTCCCTGTCATCTTTCATTCCAGCAACACTCTCCATTCTCATTTCATAGCATCTATCATTCATTAATAAATCACTTTGGGAGTGGCGACCCCATCGTACGAACAGCCTATATCTGCTTCATTCATTACATCCCTGAGGTGGTGGTGGTGGTGATTATTCTTTTAAGAGGAAGTACAACTAGGCAACCATCCTCTATATAACACTAATCAGAGAGAAAAATGGAAGGGGTCCGACCCTTCGAAAAATGAAGGTATCGGCCAAAGAAAGGCAAGGGCCGCGCAAGCCCTCGCAAACCTAATAGCGTCGGGGTCGGAAAAGAACAAGAGTTGACCAAGGGGGTCGGATAGGATAGATGGAAGTGAGGAGCCTGGCACAAGTAAGTGGAAGCAATGCCAGGAATCAGCTAGGGGCCCCGTGGTCGCCAACCCACGCTCCAAAGTTAGGTATTCACAATGTCCCCAATTTAGCGTTTACTTCGACAGCAGATTCCAGAGCACTTTGCTCCAACAGTTATAATCACGGCCTTCCAAAGGCCCCACACAATATTACATAAATACCAGAAAAGAGCTCACATGCTCTCCAAATTTAACCAAGGAGACTGAGCTCCCAATTTCTTACAGCCTACTCAAGGCAACATTACACAAATATCTTACAATTTCTGGCCTCTCTAGGCCCAACCTACAATTTACAATTTCTTTACACAGGGGTATCTAGTACCCATACTACTGGGCCTTCGTGAAAAGGACGAACAGGTTAAATTACAGGCGCAAACACAAAATTCAAGGAGGCGTACACTTGCGCTCCTAGAAAACCAAGTATAAAACCCTAAAAACCCTAATTGGGCTCGCGGCCCGATGATACACAGGTTAATCCCAAGCTACTGAGATGACTAGAATGAAAGGTAAATTTAATCCATTACAGGAAAAGGAACAGTTACAAAATCATAGTCACCTCGAGATAAATTGAAGGGGAACTCGAGAGGGTAACGCACTCTGGTGGTGATTGGTGGTGATTATTGTTTTAAGAGGAAGTACAACTAGGTAACCATCCTCTATATAACACTAATCAGAGAGAAAAAATGGAAGGGGTCTGACACTTCGAAAAATGAAGGTATCAACAAAAGGAAGACAAGGGCCACGAAAGGCGTGAAAATGAAAGACTCCCTAGCCCTCGGGGACCTAATAGCGTCGGGGTCAGAAAAGAACAAGAGTTGACCAAGGGAGGTCGGATAGGATAGATGAAAGTGAGGAGCCTGGCACAAGTAAGTGGAAGGAATGCCAGGACTCAGCTAAGGGCCCCGTGGTCACCAACCCACGCTCCAAAGTTCAGAGCCCCCGGGGCCCCCTTTAGTCGCCTCTTACGACAGGCAGGGGATACGGTGGGTGTTATTCTACCGCCCCCACCCACAGGGGAATAACGCACTCTCTATCCCCGATTTACAGTTAAAGACTTTATGAATTTTACCTTAGCAAGAAGTGATTTACATCTTAGAAATCACACGGTTACATAGTTAAAGCTTAGAAACTTCCCCTCGGATAAGTTGGCTTAGATAGCTAAAGAGATAGAAAACTGGTGGCCATTACCTCGGCTGGTGTACTACCTGCCGAAGAATGAGGTGCCCGCCTCCTGTCTTAACACACCCACTCTCAGAAATTCGGCGATCAATAAGACAAGGTAGCACGAAAATCCGCAGCTTATATACCCGAAGGGATGTTTTGAGAAGGCTCTGGACTAAATCCGGACACACCCTCTCATTTTTATTGGCCGAATAAAAATCTACAAGAAGCCTACGATAGGCTGAAAAATAAATACAAAAATTTCTATTTGGCCAGATTCAAAAGCTGGCGGGACGAGGAGGAAGTGTAGCAAACCTTGAAATATCAAAATAAATGAAAGTTGATTTAGTTGAGAAAACATAAGAACACAAAACTTCTTTAAATCACTAGTTCTTCCACCTTGCACTAGAGTGCATGACCTCACTTTTTTGTAAGGACATCTATGGAGAAAAGTTCAAACTTCCTGCTGTACACCAAAACAAAACAAATAAATCCAGTCAGTTTAGGAAACTTTAAAATAACACAATACTCTGTTATTTATGAGTGACATCTTCTGATTAATGTCCCAACTTCATGCAGTAGCTGTTTCACGTTTTGTTTGATAGATAGAGTTCCTTAAGGCGCTGCCTTTATATGTACGGGGTTGAGTTGTACATCCCGATGCAAAATTAATCAAAGTAATATTTAAAACTTGAATACGAAATAATACGATACGATAGTATGAATGATTTCAGATTAAGTTACTCAGAATTAGTCCACATTTACAGTTACGGAACCGACAGTTTTGTTTAAGATGCTAGACTTTCCAAGCTTTGTTAGTGGAAAGAATGAGGTGGTGGTGGTGGTGGTGGTGTTGGTTATTGTTTTAAGAGGAAGTACAACTAGGCAACCATCCTCTATATAACACTAATCAGAGAGAAAAAATGGAAGGGGTCCGACACTTCGAAAAATGAAGATATCGGCCAAAGGAAGACAAGGGCCACGAAGGGCGTGAAAATGAAAGACTCCCTAGCCCTCGCAAACCTAATAGCGTCGGGGTCGGAAAAGAACAAGAGTTGACCAAGAGAGGTCGGATAGGATAGATGAAAGCAAGGAGCCTGGCACAAGTAAGTGGAAGCAATACCAGGACTCAGCGAAGGGCCCCGTGGTCGCCAACTCACTCTCCAAAGTTCAGAGCCCCTGAGGCCCCTTTTAGTCGCCTCTTACGACAGGCAGGGGATACCGTGGGTGTTATTCTACCGCCCCCACCCACAGGGGGAGAAAGAATGAGGATTAGGGATTTTCTTTTACTTATAATATACTTGACGATTTATGAAGGATTCTGCGAAGTCAATCATACGAATTTAGGACTGTCTATTCATGTCAGACACCCTGTGGGTGGGGGACGCAGACGAAGAATACACCCACGGTATCCTCTGCCTATCGTAAGAGGCGACTAAAAGGGGCGACCAAGGGATGATCAAACGAGAACCATGAAACTATTTGTGATTAGTACCACCACGTGGGGAACACCATGGGTCGCCTTTACTTGTGCGTAATACCACTATGTTGTGTACCAAATAGGTTTGTGATTAGTAGCAAACGTGGGCACGACGGCTTTTACAGTACCTGTGATTAGTAGCACTATATGCGCGACACCATGGGATGAAGGAACCCATGGTTCTGGCTTGCCTATGATTAATACCCACTATATGAGGAACACCACGGGACAGTACGAGTCCCTGTGGTTAGTACACTTAGGTGATGAACACCATAGGTTTGCGTTGCCTGTCAAGGGTGCCGCAATGTGCGAAACACATTAGGTCTATAATACATGTGCGAAATTCATTGCCTGTGAGTCGTACCATAATGTATGGAATACCGCGAGTCTACGCTACTCTTGATTAGTACCGCAACATGGGAAATAACATGGTTCTACTTTTCTAGCGATAAATACCATTATGAGGGCCGATGACCTGGATTTTGGACCCGTTTCGAGAACGAGCAAATTCTAATCGATTCAGCATCGTATTATAGAAGCAGTCCCTTGGTCCGTACTACTATTGTTTCGTGCCAGCATGTGAGGCACTGTGGGTCGGATCCACTGATCGTTTTAACTTCATATCAATCCATCCATTCATTCTTCGTCCTCACGCTTTGAATTCTGGTCAGTGGAGGATTTTGGATTTTCAATTTGTCATCTCATTTCGTACCATTAGGGGCCGATGACCTCGATGTTAGGCCCCGTTAACAACAAACATCTGCGCGTAGAGGCGCGCGGCTGTGAGCTTGCATCCGGGAGATAGTAGGTTCGACTCCCACTATCGGCAGCCCTGAAAATGGTTTTCCGTGGTTTCCCATTTTCACACCAGGCAAATGCTGGGGCTGTACCTTAATTAAGGCCACGGCCGCTTCCTTCCAACTCCTAGGCCTTTCCTATCCCATCGTCGCCATAAGACCTATCTGTGTCGGCGCGACGTAAAGCCCCTAGCAAAAAAAAACCATCAACCAATCTATTCATGTAAGTGCTTTTATTAGCCGACATTTACATTTACATAACCTGTAGTTTTTTTTTTACATTTTTTTAGAATTTTCAAGCTTGGTTAGCAAAATGAATGAGGGGTATTCCTTTACGTGTTATGAAATGAAGGATTCTTCAAGTCAGTGATGACTGATCTGCATTTGGTGCTGTAGCCCAGTTGGCAGATTCCGTATTATTTTACCTAGTCTCTTTTTAATGATTACAAAGAACTCGGAAATCTATTAAACATTTCCAATTGAACTTACTGGCCGTATGGGTATGTAGACACAATTGTTTGTTTGTCCAGCCCTTGTCCCGTTTCCCTACGGGGTCGGGTATGAGGTGAGATGAATTTGTCGTGGCGGTTTTTTATGACCGGATGCCCTTCCTGACGTCAACCTCATCAGAGGAGTTAATGAGAGATGAAATGAATGACGTGATATATGATAGTAGGGAGAGGGTGAAACCCGGTGCCGGCACATAGCCTACTCCTGTCGAATAGCACCAAGGGGTCTGCTCAAGGCTTAACGTCCCCATCCGACGGACGAATCACCATCAACAGCGTCATATGCCCTCACTCCATATGAGCACTGCGGAGAGGTTTGGAATTTAATCCAGGCTTTTGGCACGCAATCTAGTGATTAGAAATTGTATACCACCACCTCCCCTACCCTGCCGGCCAACATTCTGATGGTGAAAATTTTTTCGACCAACGGGACTCGAACCGGCTAACCTCGGTGTTAGACCGTTTTAGACTTCAGCGCCTTAACGATCATGGCCACCAGGCGGGCTAAAAATGTGGAACGCTTCACGATTTTGCGTGTCATCCTTGCGCAGGGGCCATGCTAATCTTCTCTGTATCGTTCCAATTTTAGTATATGTACCGCCGAAGCGAGTACATGTAGACACAATTCAAACAACAAATTTTCTCTTTATTTACGCAAAAACAATTGCTAATCAATCGTCAAATTTACTAAAAATCTTACCAGATGGCAGCACTTCCGCAAAAGGCAGAGGCAAGAGTGCGTTCTGATCGGCCAGGTTGTATTACCGTAGGTTTATACCGATAGGCCTACGCTTGTGATATGGGTGTCTTCACCACGTGACGAGTTGTATTGCTGTATGAGAGCAACATTCAGTCAACAGAACCAATGCCTTGCTCCTTCATACAGCAGCATTGTGTTTTCTTCCAGAGCTATTGTACCTTTTGGACAAGACCGTGGACCAATGAAAGGTTCCCTAGGCCTTGTAAACCTAACACCGTCGAGGTCGGCAAAGAGCAAGAGTTAACCAAGGGAAGTCGGATAGGAAAGGAAAGTGAGGAGCCTAACACGGGTACGTAAGTGGAAGTAATGTCAGGGAAACCTTAGTCGCCAAGTTCAGAGACCCTAGTCCTTCTTTTTTGTTTACCTCGTACGACAGGCAGGAAATACCGCCCCCACCCACAAAGGGAGAACGCGGAAAGCCATGGACGACATGGAAACTAAATAATTCCGAATATGTTGTAAACCTAATACTGTAGGACTTGGAAGAGAGCAATGCCCGAGTGCACCAAGCTCGGTAATTATCAGCCTTTACGAAACCGTGGTAAAACTTTTACCGTGGTATTGTCGTAAAAGCAGTGCACCATTACTATCGCCCGGTTTCGTTACCGCGGTTTCTAGACGCTTGATTTTCTCGCTATTATTCCCCTCGGAAGAAATTCGAAGTAGTATTCAGGAAGCAGTGATCATTTCGACAGTCACTTGTCTTTAGTTTATCCAGCCGGCAGTGATCGTTTCGACAGTCACTTGTCCCTCGTGTTTACATTTTGTGACAGCGCAAGCAAGTTATCGACTCCTTAAAATGGAAAGTAATGTTCGACATGTTTTGAATGTTACATCGAAGTCCTAAAGACATGGAAGGGGACCTCCTTTTCCACACACAATATTGTCTCTCGACAACATTCCTTGTGGCAATATGGGCTCTGTTATATCGTTGTTCTGCTGGGGAGGTGGGATTCTGAACAGGTGTAAGGAGGAAGGATTTACACAGGTAACCTCCATCACCCAAAATATAGCCATTAGCTATTTCTCTCGTCTCGAGACGCGCTCTCAGCCGAGAATTGTGAAATATTGTGCTAACATGAGTCGACCCTGGCCATCTTGCTACAATATCTCGTATCGTGAGGTTCGAATCGCTCACAGTTTGCATGTTTAGCGAGAAATAACCTTTCCTATTTCTAAATACCTCCCCATTTTCACCTCCGGGAGACTGTATTCGCACATGAGTGCAGTCCAGCGCACGCAATACACCAAGGAACCCAGCTATTGTATGAAACCCTTCCATAACCTCTCTTTGTTCTCGCTGCGTAAGTGAAAGTTGAATGAACTGTGGCGATAACGACGCAAGTAGATCAGAAACCTTGTGTATTATGCGGCATACAGTTGTTCTGTCAACATCACAGACGTCACCGATCACTCCTTGAAATGTTCCAGTTGCATAGAACCGCAGCGCTATTAAAAGACGATTTCTAGGCGACATAGGACAGTTTCTCCCAGTCGGGCATTCCAATTGTTCACCATTTAAATCTTCTCTGGAACGAAACATCGCTTAATTCTTCAAATAAATCGCGTCTCTCTTCTATAATTCTCCCTTCATTTCGTTCAAACTGATTAAGATACTGGAGATATAACCTATAGTTGTTAAGCTCCATCTTGGAATCTTTAAACACAGAGCACAAATAAACTTTACCGCGGTTTTCTTAGTTAACCGCTCGCTCACGCGCGGTAAACATTATACCGCGGTAAAATGTCGGTAAACTCGAAACCGAGCTTGGTGCAACAGAAATACGACTTTACCCTGGTAAAATTGTGAAGTTTACCGCGGTATTCTCTTTATCGAGGTTGGTGCACTCGGGCACAAGAGTTGTCCAAGGGAGGTAGGAAAGGAATATGGAACTACCTTCAGACTCAGGTAGATGCCACGTTCCTATTAGATTCCTTAGCCTCTTTCAGTTCCTCTCATGACAGCTAGGGAATACCGTGGACGCATTCTATCCTCCACCCATGATAGCAGTTTCACAATCAATGTGTAAGCCTCTTTGGGAAGTTAGTGAGAATTTCACCATCTGTGCTAGTTACCCTTAAATACGAGACACGCGTACCAGTAGATCCCTGGCTAATATATTAAAGAATCATTTCAGGACATAATTCTGGAACACTCCTGAGTTGAAGAAGGCATAATGTCAGAGTTAAACAATTGTAATGAACGTGAAATCTCAGCACAATGCGTTCCTTCCTTCAATATTGACTATTCACGGACCAAGTGTGCAATACGTGAGGTGACTTTACGGTCCGGTGGCTAAATTATGTAAGACGGGGCGATATCGAGCGCGGGCTGAATTATGTAGTGTTTGACCAAAACATAATTAGCTGACTGAGTGAAGCCAACTGAAGCATGTGCCAGCTTCTGCGGGAGATCTCGCCAGCCACTTCTCACCGTTCGTAGGCTATGGACTGCAAGAAAGGGATAATGTATGTTCTTGTGACTGAGTATTCTCATTGCTGTTCCCCAGGGCAGTATACACGGACCATGTCTCATAGGCTCAGACACGTTTCGTAAGTGTCTGAAACAAGCACTTCTCTGTACGAAGTATGAATCAAGTACTAGTTTGGCCAAAAACAAAAGGTTTTCTTGAAACTCCTCATTTTGCAACAAAAACAAATTTTATAAAATCATATTCTTCAGAATGAAATATTTAATCCCCCATGACTTTCACCAATTTTCTCACTTTCATGTAAATACGTTACCAGTACCAATTTCATATTTGGAGACGAGGGGGATTAAGATCCAAGGAGTGAAAATAGACACATGTTGTTCGTTTTGCTGATGACATTTGTTGTAAACAGGATAAGGTTTACCAGAACACAACTTGTTTATTTGCTTCACATAGAAATTTACAAGAATAAACATAAAATTGTCTTAAAGCAAAGTAGATAATTAAGCTTGGGAGAGTTTCTGTCACTGTACACTATATACACTTGGAATGTATTTACACTAGCTTCTATCTTGAAAAGATAGTTCGTAGGAATGTTCAGTTCGTGATAGTCGAAAACTATCAGTTTCACTTGCATAGATTAGTGAAGAGAGTTCCTTCTAACTTGCAGCTTCTGAGTTTATGAGCTTGCACTGAAGGAAAGCTAAGTACACAATTAGAGAATCTAACGTGTGTGTGTCGGAGCCTGAGGGAGATTGTGGATGTGTAGAGTACAGCATCGGGGCTCGACTTGAATGAAGGAACGGGAACTTGGAACAGTGACCTGACGTGAAACCTCATACTACCAGAATTCCGTCCACCTGGTCGAGACACATTTTTAAGAGGAGTAGCCTCAGTGTTCGACGTACAGTGTATTCTGGAGCAGGACACCGGGGAGAATCCTAGAGAGTGACAGGCAGGGAGCTCCTTTTATACAGCACTCGACGGTACAGGCACGCGCACTGAAGGCTGCGCGTCGAGTCTCGAAATCTCCACGCTTGCGTACGTGCGGCTGGCTGGCGCTGAGCGGAGAGAGCGGAGGACATACAACAACATTCCCGTATCAGAGCAGAGTGAGAGGCAGGTGAAGGCAATGATGTCCTTTTTTCGGCCTTCATGGAGAAAGGCCGTAGTTGTATACAGGCTGAGGATAAGCCACTGTGTAGGCTGATTATAGGTTATGGACGATCTACGCACTCTTATCTCCTGAAGAGGGAAGACCCCCCCTCCGCCCCCAGGTGTGTTCTTGTGCTGGCGACTTCACCGTGGCCCACATCCTCACAGAGTGCACCGATCTCTCTGGCTTAAGACGGAGCCTCGACCTGCAGGAGACAGTCGAACTCATGCTGCTGATCTCGTTATTCCCTTTACGAGTGAGAGAGGATTAATCAAGGGTATATAAATTCAAGTGTTCTGTTACTCAGGGAACTTATGTTCCCTTTTCATTCGTTTGTGATCATTTCGGCAAAATAAAATATGTTTGTTTTTATTTTATAGCTTATTTTGAAATTCCTTCCTTGAATAAAATAATAGTTTTATTTTATTTTCTGCGCTTAATTTGTTCAGAGTGGATGGTTTTCTGGTTGTACTTCCATCATCATATGTTGGAAAAGTGACAGTATGTTCTAACTGAATAAAACGAGGGCTTTATTTGGAAAATATGAACTATGAATTCTCACTTACTGTCTCGGAATTTTCCACATAGATTCTAAGGGATGAGGTTCTGTTTTCATTTTTCTCTCCAGGAGTTGGTGTCAAACTACTGGAGTGTGGGACTCGTAAGATTAATAAACATTATGCTTAAGGCTGCTAAAAGAGCGCTTGTAATAGGAGTCGCAGTTTCAATCATTAAGTTGAAAGCTCGTTCACACTCTACTATGCTGCCTGCTGACGGAAGAGGGAGAATATCATCTGATTGTTATCTTCGTTGTCTGTAAGCTGAAGGTGGAAGCTAGGAATAAACATCCTTCGGAAAATCACTGACAGCACTCGGGACTCTCAACGAAAAACGACAGCTCTTGCATTATGCTGCAGTACTGCAGAATATGCCCGCCCGGTTTTGTACAAATCCGCCCACGCAAACAAAGTTGACAAAGCGCTCAATGAAACATGTATTCTTGTTACAGGTTGTTTGAGGCCTGCGCCCTTGTAAAACTCTTCCACATTGCAAGGATACCGCCACAAGATATTCATCGTGAGGTAGCTGCAAATGCAATGCATCATTATTCCCACCCGCTATATGGTTATGAACCATCTACCCCTAGATTAAGGTCTACTAGGAGAAGCTTCTTGGAATTGCATAGACTACAGCAAGAAAACAAATGTGGTTTCCTCGACTTGAGATCTTTCACATGGCCTCGTCCTTCGGAAAGCCTCCTACCTCGGCATGAACAAATTTGGACTGTGTGGAGATATCTCAGTGGTGGTGGTGATTATTGTTTTAAGAGGAAGTACAACTAGGCAACCATCCTCTATATAACACTAATCAGAGAGAAAAAATGGAAGGGATCCGACACTTCGAAAAATGAAGATATCGGCCAAAAAAATAAAAGGGCCACGAAGGGCGTGAAAATGAAAGACTCCCTAGCCCTCGCAAACCTAATAGCGTCGGGGTCGGAAAAGAACAAGAGTTGACCAAGGGAGGTCGGATAGGATATATGAAAGTGAGGAGCCTGGCACAAGTAAGTGGAAGCAATGTCAGGACTAAGCTGAGGGCCCCGTGGTCGCCAACCCACGCTCCCAAGTTCAGAGCCCCTGAGGCCTGGAGATATCTCAACCGTCTTCATTCTGGAGTTGGAGGATCCAAAAGCAAAGTACAGGAATGGCACTTCCCTTTCGACAACTCCAGACCATGGAACATGTTGTGCCCTGCATCTTGTACTCTTACGACATAAAACGCTATTGAGGTTGCACGTCACTGGTCTACCGTGATAGGATTTAATTTTTGTCATTTGTGTATGTAGTACTACATATTTGGTTCCTGACACGAAAAAAATAAAAAAATATTTCTCTTGAAACTTGAATATTAAGCCGAACACTCACTTTTTTATTTACACAATGATATTCGGATGGATACAGCACATTAAACTGATTAATACGATTATAACAGCGGCGGCTTACGACCAGTATCTGGAATCAGGAAGACCTGACAAGTTTGGTATCATTTTGTATATCGCGGGTTAATACTACGTATCTGACAATGCTCCTCCCATCCGTAAGTCCAACTCGTTGGCTAAATGGTTAGGCCCAAGGGGTTTCGGGTCCGATTGCCTGTCGGGACAGGGTTTTAACTTTCATTGGTTAATTCCTATGGCTCGGGGGCTGGGTGTTTGTATCGTCTTCAGCATTAGAATTCATCATAGGTAGGGACCAGTCCTAAGAGACGCCCAGAGCTGCACAGACCTCTCTGGAGGCCACACGCTATTATCAGTCTCCTTAGGACTGGTCACGCCTCCCAGCCACATCAGTACAATATTCGTCGGGTTTATTTTCCTATGTAAAGAAGAATGAACCTCACCGTACCGTAGCGTAAGGAAATACGTTCGCATGTCGTGTGTATGCACTCCTGTAGTATAATATATTTAAGGTTTATTTTCCTGTAAAATGGCTATATGGTTAGCGTGCTGGCCTTTGGTCACAGGGGTCCCGGGTTCCATTCCAGGCAGGGTCGGGAATTTTAACAATAATTGGTTAATTTCGCTAGCACGGGGGTGGGTGTATGTGCCGTCTTCATCAACATTTCATCCTCATCAGGACACGCAGGTCGCCTACGGGAGTCAAATCAAAAGACCTGCATCTGGGGAGCCTAACATGTCCTTGGACATTCCTGGCACTAAAAGCCATACGCCATTTCATTTTTTCCCTGTACACATCAGCATAGGAAAATTAGCACAACGAAAATGTCTCTGATGGACTGCACGCCCATATCTTAACGAAAATAATGGATAGCAAGTCCGACTCTGTGGTATAGTGGTTAGTGTGAATAGCTGCCACCCCCGAGGCCTGGGTTCGATTCCCGGCTTTGCAGCGAAATTTGAAAAGTGGTACGAGGGCTGGAACCGGGTCCACTCAGCCTCCGGAGGTCAAATGAGTAGAGGTGGGTCCGATATACCAGCTATACCACATGAATGGCGAGTTGCTATAGTAGCCCCTGTGTATAAAGGAAAGGGTGATGGACATAAGGCTGAAAACTACAGGCCAGTAAGTTTGCATGCGTTGCATGTAACCTTTGGGAAGGCATTTCTTCTGATTATATTAGACATGTTTGCGAAATTAATAACTGGTTCCATAGAAGGCAGTCGGTTTTAGGAAAGGTTATTCCACTGAAGCTCAACTTGTAGGATTCCAGAAAGATATAGCAGATATCTTCGATTCAGGAGGTCAAATATGGACTGTATTGCGATTGACCTATCTAAGGCATTTGATAGGGTGGATCATGGAAGACTACTGGCAAAAATGAGTGCAATTGGACTAGACAAAAGAGTGACTGAATGGGTGGCTATATTTCTAGAAAATAGATTTCAGAGAATTAGAGTAGGCGAAGCTTTATCTGACCCTGTAATAATTAAGAGGGGAATTCCTCAAGGCAGAATTATCGGACCTTTATGTTATCTTATATATATAAATGATATGAGTAAAGAAGTGGAATCAGGGATAAGGTTTTTTGCAGATGATGTTATTCTGTATAGAGTAATAAATAAATTACAAGATTGTGAGCGGCTGCAACGTGAACTCGATAATGTTGTGAGATGGACAGCAGGCAACGGTATGTTGATAAACGGGGTTAAAAGTCAGGTTGTGAGTTTCACAAATAGGAAAAGTCCTCTCAGTTTTAATTACTGTGTTGATGGGGTGAAAGTTCCTTTTGGGGATCATTGTAAGTATCTAGGTGTTAATATAAGGAAAGATCTTCATTGGGGTAATCACATAAATAGGATTGAAAATAAAGGGTACAGATCTCTGCACATGGTTATGAGGGTGTTTATGGATTGTAGTAAGGATGTAAAGGAGAGGGCATATAAGTCTCTGGTAAGACCCCCAACTAGAGTATAGTTCCAGTGTATGGGACCCTAACCAGGATTACCTGATTCAAGAACTGAAAAAATCCAAAGATACGTGATATTGTTGCTTAACCCGCAATATAAGAGATTATATATTTAGACTTGAAAGTCACTGAATTTGTTTTATATTACCACCATAATTATAAAGAACGTCTCTTACTTAGATGCAGTGTTATATCTACATTATTTTCGTTTATCAGTTACAGAGATACTGAATGAACTTAAATTACGCTATAGGCATATTTCGAAGAGCATAAACATTAAGCTGATTTGGTAGTAAATTTGTTTCATTATAAACAAGAAACTACGTTATATTCGTTATTTTGGCTATTTTTGTAGATATTTTATTCTAGTCCTAATCTGACGATGTACGAGATATATACGTATTTCTGCAATGTCGGAATTTAGTCCTCTATGACATGAATGTTGTCAGCAGTTTGTGGTGGCGGCGGCGGTTACTGTTTCAAGAGGAAGTACAACTGGGCAAAGTGGATACTAATCACATAGGAAGTGGAAAAGGTCCGAGACTTCGAATAATGAATGCACCGGCCAGAGAAAGAGAAGGGCCACAAACGACGTGAACATGAAAGACTATAATCCTCGCAAACCTAGTAACGTTGGGGTCGAGTAAGGGAGTTCAAACAGGAAGGATAGAAGTGACGAGCCTGGCAGAAGTAAGAGGAAACAATTCCAGGACCCAGCTAAAGGCCTCTGTGGTCGCCAAACCACACTCCCAAGTTAAGGGCCCTGCGTTCTTTTTAGTCGCTTCTTACAAGAGGCCGGGCATACCATGGGTGTTGTTCTACGGCCCCAGCAGCAGGGAAAGCAATTTACACAACCTGAATTAAATTCATGAAACAAACCTTTCGTTCCCTAAAGACAACGAGAAACTTTTTTTTACAACTTGCTTTAAGTCACACCGACGAGGGGATAGGAAAGGGCTACGAATGGGAAGGAAGCGTCCGTGGCCTTGCTTGGTGTGAAAATGAGAATGGTGGTGGTGGTGATTACTGTTTTAAGAGGAAGTACAACTGGCCAACCATCCTCTTTAAAACACTAATCAGGGAGATTAAATAGAGGGGATCCGTCACTCCGAAAAATGAAGGTATCGGCCAAAGGAAGACAAGGACCATGAAGGGCGTGAAAATGAAAGACTCTCAGCCCTCGAATGTTCTAATACCGTCGGAGTCGGAAAACAACAAGATTTGACGAGAGTCTGATAGGATAGATGAAAGTGAGGAGCCTGGCACAATCCACTGGAAGCAGACCAATGGATAGCTTTCGACAGTTGCTACAAAAGCTCTATGGAGTGAACAGAGTAAAATCTGGAAGAGTATTTTTAAAACGATAGATAATTTCACATCTTATGCAACTCTAGCATCTTAGTTCAAAAATATGGAGCAGTCCTGGTTCCTATATATGTACGTGTTTATCGTATGGTTCAAGTAAAATATAATACCAAACTTACTTATGTACAGTCACGGAAAAATAATCATCACACGGTATTGTATAAGTACACTATTCTCGGAAACAATTGAACCACCGAGCTCGATAGCTGTAGTCGCTTAAGTGCCGCCAGTATCCAGTAATCGGGAGATAGTGGGTTCGAGCCCCACTGTCGGCAGCCCTGAGGATGGTTTTCCGTGGTTTCCCATTTTCACACCAGACAAATGCCGGGGCTGTACCTTAATTAAGGCCACGGACGCTTCCTTCCAATTCCTGGGCCTTTCCTATCCCATCGTCGCCATAAGACATATCTGTGTTGGTGCGACGTAAAGCAAATAGCATTCATTCATTCATTCGAAACAATTGAACCTGTAGATATAGTTGCTGTGTGTATACAAAGAGTCTGTATCTACATGGGAAGTGAATTATATTTTGATAATTATTAAAGTTGTCTGATAGGTATTAAATACGAGGAACATACAATATCGTGCGTTCATTTTTTTTTTTTTGAGAAACTGTAGCCTACATATTAAAACAATCCTAGGCTCTAACGTCCAGTCCCTCTTTCTTTGTATGGTTGCATAGAAAGCATCTGATATGCCCGCATTTGCAGTCTTTCACAACGAGGTTTTTACCTGACCTTAGGGCTGGTTTCAACTCCACTCACCCTGCGTAAGTTGAGAAGCTATATGATGGGGAGATAGTAGCCCTTGTCTAGAAAGCAAAGACTAACCGCAGAAGGAATTCGTCACGCTGACTACGCATTCCTAGTAATCTGCAGGCTTTCTGGCTGAGCAGCGGTTGCCTGGTACGTTAAGGCCCAATAGTGATGTAGAGTCATGGGGTTTTATCGCATCTAACTAACTCTACTGGACTCCCCTTTTTAATTTATAATTGTACCATCGAAACAACACAGACGACGTTCTCTTCTGATCCTAGTGGACGAGTCTCAGACCCTAGCTTACTCTGATGTACCTCTATCTATAATAAGAAGGAGCAGTCCTGGATGCCGTATATGTACGTACGAGCCCTCTCCTCCTAGCAAAATAATGTCAACTCCAGCTGTAAGTGCTTAGATTAGAATGAGATGGTTCTCCAAATAGTTAAATGAGAATCTAATTGCAGATCACATTCAGACACCAGTTGATATGGAACCGCCACAATTTACGTAAAAAAATAAAATTCCAAATGGTTCCTGCGAGGGTAACTTGTGGAAAGGTAGCAAAACTTACCCCTTACCTCAGTGTAATGAAATAAATAATTCGCACAGATAGTGTTGAACTCGCTCGATTTTGTTCGAAAATTTGTATAAACATTCAAACCACTCCATACACTAGCAAATATTTGCACAAAGGTTTCAGTTTGTAACTGTATAAATTGAATTTGATCATGTTTGGATTGTGGCACCGAGGTTCAGACAATCCAAAACATTACGGACCGAGTTGAGGTCCTATCAGAAAATCACAGTGACTTCTATACTGCCACATAGACAACACTTGCATGGTCTGCATAGTGGTTTTAGATTAATTCATATGTCTTTAAATATTCAATTTTCTTGTTATGCTGTACATCTGCCACAAGCTAAAGAAATGAAACGAACTCTTGAAACAACAGACAACTACTTCCGACTCGAAATGTACTGTATACACTAAACTCCAAATCGTATTCCCGATGAGCACTTAGGTAAATGTGACGGCTAACCGTCAATGTTTATCTGTTTACTGAAGCTAGGATGTTTGGAAATCACCGTAATTTGATTATTACCTTTCACTAATATGACAATAAATTTAATTTGAAGGCCATTATAAACTGCATAAATATCGGGCTTGTTTATTAAATCATTAATTATAAATAAAAGAAGAAATTACAAATAACGAATTCTGATATTAAAATTCAATCTTCAGTTAACTTGAGTCACCATTCAGTAACCATTTCCCACAGCAATAGCCTTTGCCATATTGTCATTATGAAGTTCGTATCCAAAAGTTATATTACGTCCAATATTTAATCTTTCCCTCAGTTTGCGTCCAATTTCTACAACACTAATACACTTTTTAGCATCTGCAGTCCAGAGACCAATCTTTCCCCCTCGTCCCCTACGGTTAACGACTGCACCACACACTTCGTCGCTGTGCTCTTCAAATGCTTCTCCAATCAAACATAGGACTGTCTCGAGCCAATACTTATCCAAATCCTTTTCCCTGCGCTTCTTCTGCAAATTTATGACCCAACGACCACCTTTAGCATTTGCTTCGTCTTCCCACATAGGTCGAATTCCCGTTTTAAAGAGAGCATATCCGCAACCACGGTTTAAGTTCGTTGGTTTTTCAATGTGGGTGAAGATACTCCAGAACTCCTCGACAGTGGAAAATGTTAGCAGTTCTCGTTGGTTTTCTTCCCAAGTCAGCCTGGTATCATTATGGCAGTACCACAGGGTCCAAGAATTTTGTAAAGGATGTACTATATTCCAGTAATCAGTATAATAGTCTGAGTCATAGTAATCTACGTTCTCCATAACATCCATTTCAGCTGATTTCATTCCAGCCATGTTATAATAACCTCGCATATTTACTGTTGCCATAGTGACTTGACGTGACGAAAAATGACCTCAGAGAAAGGCAAAGATCATACATACGTAGAGTTAAGTAAAGTTTTTATGTAGTGAACGATGCTACTTTCTGTTCAGACATCAAATACGCGAAAATAGCTTTATTTAGTGACTTTTCTCGCATGGGTCACGTAACAGTGGTGCAGATACCTTTGTCATTAAAATTATTTTCTTCCAAACATAAAGAAACAAATGAGCAAGGAAAATGTCATCTCAGTTGCACTTCACCTGCCTCTTAGCCCATTTGCCTATTCTTTGTTATTGTTGTCAGTAGTTTCCTATCCTGCTTTATAGAATATCAATCGTCAATAGGGAAAAGAATGAGAGGGGCCGTGGAGGGCGTGAAAATGGAAGACTCCATAGGTCAAGCAAATGTAATACAGTTTGGGTCGAAATAGAACAAGAGATGAGCAAGTGAGGTCAGACAGGCAAAGTGGAAGTAAGGAGCTCGGCACAAGTAAGACGTAACCCAAACCCTTCAATGTAGAGAAATTTTGTGGTAATTTGTGGGCTAGTTTTCTCCCACTGTGCTGATGTATAAAAGTTCGTGATAGACTCTCCTGGATATTCCTTAAAGAGGCAAACATGTAACTGAAGGTGAATTGATCACGGTACAACTAAGCAAAGCAAAGCGAAAAGCACAGGCCATGAAGGCCCTTGGAGGGGCGTAACCTCGGCACTTGGTGCGGTAGAATGGTTAGCTCTACTCTCGGCCGTCTATGCCCTCATGAATTAACTTGGTACTCATTTTTGGTGTAGGCTGAGTGAACCTCAGGGCCATGTTGCACAAATCTCGTTTCTTAAAGTTTTCGACTTCGTGACGGGGAATCGAACCCACGTCCTTCCGGGAAGATAAACCTAAGCCGAAAGAGAAAGTACGCTGAACTAAAACGAACCTTCTAGATAGTTAACCCCGTCTCTCAGGGAAGGAAGGTCTGTTATGGTCAAGGAGATTTTGGCAGCAGGTGAGGGGGTTGGCGGCCGTGGCCTATACTATGAACTGTCCCGGCATTCGCCTTAGTGCAGGAGAATGGAAAACCACGGAAAACCATTCTCAAGGGACCAGCCCCTCTCTCCCGAGTGCAGACGTGTACAGCCACGGTAGAGCCGTGGCCACTCCTCTGCTCGGTTGGTCGCTCGGAGTGCAGAGTTGTCGGACCACGAACCAGTCACTTGTAGGCCAAATCCTGCTCTGCAACCCCCGACCGGGAGTTCTTACGCTATCAGATTTATAACACTAATTCGTAACCAGCAACAACAAGAAAACGACAGTTGTTTTACTTGCTCGAGGCTGCACTTCTTCTCCTCACAACGCTACTTGCTCTGGTTATATTAAACTCCAATAAGTCTCATCTGACTCATTTTCCCTTTATACTAGCGAATGGACTTGTATTCAAGTTCTGAACAAGTCGACCACTTTCAACTCGATACATTTGTGTTGAAAAGTGTAGAGCTTATTCATTCACTGCGTAGATAGGAGCGGCAAACTCCTTCATCTCACGTTATTGGAGCAGGGATTATAAGAAAGACTTAACTCCCATGTTGAAACACTACGAGCTTATATTATGTAGCAGCAGTTCATTTCCTACTCATGCATTTCCCGAGAAGGAAGAATGACTCGATTTCTGAAACAAGTCACTAGTATGTTCTTATGAATTCATGGAAGGTCTAGTCCGGCTCCAGGGCTAAATGGTTACCGTGCTGGCCTTTTCACAGGGGTCCCGGGTTCGATTCCCGGCAGGGTCGGGGATTTTAACCATAATTGGTTAATTTCTCTGACACGGGGGCTGGGTGTACGTGTCGTCTCCATCATCATTTCATCTTCATTATGACGCGCAGGTCGCCTACGGACATCAAATCAAAAGATCTGCATCTGGCGAGCCATTTATTTTAATTTTATGGAAGGTCTCAGTCATCCAAGTTTAGGCCAGTATGAGACTCCAACATCGTGCCCATTTATCAGCCGTGTGATAGGCATTTCAGAGTTTTTGAAGGAATAGAACGGGAAATGCAGCATTAAATGGAATGGTAGGGAATATGCGGGGAAAATTTGACGTTACTTTGGTGACTGCGATTTCAGAATCACTTGTCAATATTCTTCCAGTAGAGATTTGTAAGACATGGGGTGAAATGTTAAATATTTTTTACAATTTACTTGAAGTCTTAGGACTTATGGCGATGATGGGATAAGAAAGGGCTAGAAGTGGGAGAGAAGCGACCGTGGCCTTAAAAGGCTGCCGCATTTGCATGGTGTGAATATGGGAAACCACGGAAAACCATCTTCCGGTCTGCCGACAGTGGGATAGAAAACCACCGCCGCAGGAAACCATGTTCACGGCTGCTGACAGTGGGGTTCGAAGTCAGTACCCCTGGAATGCAAGCTGAGAGCTACGCGACCCAAACCACACAGCCACTTGCTGGGTTACACGTAGCTAGTCCCGTGGTGTACCAGAGGCTATGGGTTCGATTCCAGGTCAGCTCGTGAATTCAACCGAGGACATGTCTGATTGACATGAGAGGTATCGGGCGCGGTCGAAAAAGCCGAGAAGGATATTGTCACGCTGTCCTCGTGCCACTACTCTTACTCGATAAGAACGTCAGCTACAGAATATGCGTCACCACAGACTGTAGCTCCCTCCCTTCGGATTCAAACCGGACAGAGGAAGGGCAGAAGAAATGTCCATTTGTCATTCCATGTCGAACGATGCCGACACGTAAAACATCTCCGATGACACATTTGGTGTTCACCCGATAAAATTAAAATACAGCCATAGATAGATTGACGTGCAGGGCAGCCTAAATGATGTCTAATCGAAATGGCTGTAGACGGTAGCTGAGGTCATATGATCACAGCCTGTCTGAGACTTACACCTCTCGAAATATCTACTGTCAAACAGGTGTCCTACGCCTCTTACAACCAGACAGGAGGAATCTAAGGCATCAACCTCACATTGTATGGCAATATACCAACCTCATTCACTCCATATACAGACTGAAATCTCTGCCGTCCACAGCAAGTGATCTACTATCTGGTAGCCTCCATCCTGGGAAGAACGTGAAGAAGTGCGACCGGACCTCATGAGAATTTGGTATGATCTAGTCTGCACTAGATGTCCAGAGATTTGAGCAGTTGATCCATGAGAAACATCTGCCCGTAATGAATGTTTGCTATTTTAATAAGCCTCAGTTTATGTTAAAGCTCATAGCCTTTATAGTGTCCGACTCATTGGCTGAATTGTCAGAGTTGAAGCCTTCGGTTCAGAGGATCCCGCGTTCGATTCCTGGCCAGGTCGGGGATTTTGATGGCGTCTGATTAATTCTTCTGACCCGGGGACTGGGTGTTTGTGTTTGTTCCAACCCGTCTCTTCATATTCAGACAATACACTACACCACCAACCACCACAGGAACACGCAATAGTGATTACGTCCCTCCATGAAGGGTTGGCGTCAGGAAGGGCATCCGTCCATAAAACAGGACCATATACACAAGTGCGACACAGTTAGCACCATCGACGCTACAGATGTGGGAAAAGCTGCAGTAGAATAAGAAATCTTTATAGCATCAACTTTCGAATCTGTGTCATTTATTTGACCAATAAGTTGTATTACCTTCATTCTCTATAAACTTACACGGTAATAGTTTTCATTGATGTTCATTGCGGAAAATTTTGGATTCCGACATCCCACTACAGGTTCTGTTAACAGGTGTGATCTAGTTTTTGCATATCATGTGTTCGTGTCCATTCTAGAATTCTAATGTTTGAAAATTTTGCTGGAATTGCCATTAACACTTTGATGCGATTAAGATGTGCCGTAATAGCCCTGACCAGTATTAAGAAAATACTTCCTACAGCTCTGTTCCTTGTCTTGCTTTTAATTACCCGCGTGGGTTCTCAATTTTGGCATTTTTTATGTTTTAGTTGAATTCCACAAAACCTTTGACAGTCTCAATGTTTTATTGTGTTGATGTTGGTTGCTATAATTTATAACGTAAAATTTATTTTTACATTGTGTATGTATTACGTTAGGCGACTTTAGACCCCATACTAATAATAATAATAATAATAATAATAATAATAATAATAATAATAATAATAATAATAATAATAATGTTATTGGCTTTACGCCCCACTAATTATCTTTTAGGGTTTTCGGAGACGCTGAAGTGCCGGAAGTTAGTCCCGCAGTACTTTTACGTGCCAGTAAATCTACCGACACGAGGCTGACGTATTTAAACACCTTCATATACCACTGGACTGAGCCAAGATCGAACCTGGCAAGTTGCGGTCAGAAGGCCGGCGCCTCAACCGTCTGAGCCACTCAGCCCGGCTTTAGACCTCATGAAATAAACTCTAGCTCGGTTGCTGCCATCTTTGCAGGCCCCGGATGTACCACGGGATTGTTTGTGTGTTTGTGGGACCATAAACACCATTGCTATTTCACGAGCCATGTCGAAATCTGTGTCTTGGTTTTTCTAATGAATTACATTACATATTACTTCAAAATTCGTCGAAAAACTCCCTTCACTACTGTAGTGCCGACAAAATAATCCGCAATATAAAACTATGATTTAGATGAATATGAGATCTAAAATTCAGAACTGCATTGAATCCAACTTTGAATGCGAGCATTATACATAGGAGACGGTGAGGACAAATTTTAAATGATTGTTATGTTCACCCCTTTACAACTAATATGGCTTTATTTCAATTAAAGTCCATTCAGTGTAGGAAATTAAATTAATCAGGCGCAGGAGAGAAATGAAACAAGTGTAGTGCCTCCTCCGTTATCACAGATGTTCGAACAGAACTGTTTACTACAATTGTGTAGATTGATGGAACCATTTAACTCAAAAGGTAGCTTCATCGCCCTGGAAAATATTGAACATTTGCGAACACGTAAGGGGCACTGCTAGAATTGTTTTATGTATTTTCCAGGTACAGCCAGCAACGTGCACCAGTGAAATCGATAACGTCACAATCCTTTGCTTTTTTAAATTTATTTTTTACAATTGACTTTACATCGCACCGACGGAGATAGGTCTTACGTTAACGATAGCACAGGAAAGGGCTAGAAGTGGGAAGGAAGCAAATGTGGCCTTAATTTAGGTACAGCCTAAGCATTTGCCTGGTGTGAAACTGGGAAACCACGCAAAACTATCTTCAGGGCGGCCGACAGTGGGGTTCGAACCCACTACCTCCCGAATGCTAGCTCACAGATACGCGCCCCTAACCGCACGGCCAACTTGCTCGGTCATTGCATTTGTAAATGCAAGATATTGTCTTGCAACTTCATCTTTCAAGGCATGGACTGCTGTGGATTTTGTGCCGTAAATCTTTTCTTTGAGGTATCCTCATAAGGAAAAACCCATTGGCTTGAGGTCGGGAGACTGCGCAGGTAATTCTTCGCCCAGTCCGTCTAAAAGTAACATCGGGATAGGTCCTGACATGATCATGGTAGTGCGGTGGAAGCTAGGCTCCTCGTCACCAAACATATCTGCAACGCATCAACCGACGGATTCGTGCAGCAAGTTTAGGTAAACGACCCCCGTGAGAGTTCGGTCAAAATAGAATGGTCCTAGGAGGCCCTTTACAGATATCGCACACCACACGGTAGCCCCTGATAGTTTCACAAAGTGTGGAGTAGTGGTGCAATTGTGTGGATTGATGGAACCATTTAACTTAAAGGTACCTTCATCGCCCTGAACAATTTTGAAAATTTGAGAACACGCAGGGGGCACTACTAGAATCGTTTTCTTTCTTTTCTGGACCTCATTACTTTAATTTTCTACCTTGAATGGCCTTTAATTTAAATGAAACAATTAACCTTGTATGTTAACAAACACTGAATTTGTCGTCATTCCAGGAATGAGTACATTCTTAGAGACACGCTGTAAGGTAGGGGACCAAATTCCGTCCTCGCACCTAATATCGTCCCTGTAGGGATTTCCAGTTTGCACGGTTGGAACCTAATGTTAGCCGCGCGCACACGCGTAGCCTTATCCTGTTGTGTGCACCACGTTTAGATCCCGTGTACAAGGAAGATTCGTTTTTCATGCTGAGCTCAGTTAGTGCAGCATTCACATTAAGAGCCTGTTATTACAAGTGTGAGCACTGATATGTGTATTTCAGTGTTGAGTAGTTTCTGGCGTGTAATCGCTACAGTGAGGTGGTTGGCGTGAGTTAGGGTACCGTCATTATTATAAATCAGGGAACGTTCGTAATTTCGTCTCCCTTCATTTTTTGTTATTTATGAAGTTTATTATTATTTTCAGATTGGAAAACGCTAGCTGTGGGATAAGGAGGCTGTAGAAAAGGCTATTAAGTCAGCGAGGTACAAGATAATGGGTTACAAACGTGCAAGTAAAGCGTTCAACCTCCCACGAGCAACGCTGAAAGATGTTAAAAAGAATATCACGAAAACATTTTTCATAAATTTTCTTCTAGTAATTCATTATAGGGAAGTGTTTGGTAAGGTTAGAAAGGAAAATATATATTAAAATTTGATGGGCGACGAAATTACGAACACATTTTTGGTAGTTTAGTTTCTGTAGTGTTCATGTCACGTATACCAATTTCTAGCCTTGTCCATAATATTCCTGAATTTCTACAAGTCCAGATCTGCTAAGGGGACGAAATATGGGCCCCTACCTTGCGTATATAAAGTCGTCTCTCTGTCTCCAGCCCTTGAATATTAACCTGATATTTGGGATTTATACGGGATAGCCGGGATTATTGTATGTTCGTCAGTTACAGCATCACAGGAAAGCAGAAACTTGTTACTTAAGTTTACGACACGGATGAGTAGGATCTTGTCTATATGCTGGTCAAAAATATCAGCAGTAGGGGGGGGGGGGTAGGTGATCGGCGTACCTCTCCTTCGGTTAGTTATTCGGAAAAATGTATTCAGAATCTTATTTTAAACAGTTTTGTTCTATTCATTATTCGGACACAGTAAAAAATAAGTGAAATATCCGGTTCTATCCAGCGAAAGTTTACGTCCATGTGCTGATAACTAAGTTTATGGATAGTTGCAGTGGAGATCATACCAGCTACGTTTGTAAGGCTGTATACATCAGTCTGAGCTTCTACAAATGTTAATCTAATGCTTTATTTTTGCGATCCTAGTGAGAGCAGAGAGGAAGGTGTTAAAACAGACAATCACGGAATATCCATCAGACGATGATCACAAGGGTGAATTTTCGTAATTGCTATCTGAATTTATGTCTTGAGTTTCAAATTATCGTATCAGTCAGACTTGAAATAATCGGACTTCAGATTTCCTGGAAGTAATGCGAGTGCCATATTATTTCCGTTTTGGGAGTTTCATATCGCCAAACTACATAACCCAAATCCACACTGTGATATAGAGTTTGGACACAGTTACTCATTCCAACATACCTACCAATAGAAACGAAACCTCGAAACAGGTTTAAACCAATATCTGGATTTTTAAGTCTCGGTTCTGTATAGAATGCTAATTGTTCCAAAAGCGATGGGTACACCAGCCAGTTTTGTATAAGCACTGAACTCCATTACATGTCGATGTCCTGGAGGCAGCAAACACCAACGTTTGAATTCTCTCAAAGGCATGGTGTCGGCCTTGCAGATAACTCAATCGAACAAATATATGCATGGTTTAAGTCATTAGTTTACAGATAATAGGAAAGATTTCCAGGATTCCCACAAACTGGTGCTAGTTTATTTAAACTCAACTTGAAATCTATAGATGATATCATCGTTCTTGCAATTAGCATACATCATGAGTTAGAATTAACGCTGACAGTATTATTATTTGAACAGAATGAAAGGAGTAACAAGCACCAAAGCAACACTTCAACTGTATAGACAGTGTCGAACAAATAAACATGCCATCTACTGGTTGAACATATATTTTAAATCTGTGAATATACCTTTTGGGTGCTAAGCGATATTTTACTGCCATTAAGTCTACACATAATGAAACAAATACAACAAAGGGAGAAAAGTAAGATGTAGACTGAGAGAGTTTGAACGGGTTCAATGGAAAACTGAAGGTAAAACAGTAAAATACGAATAATAAATGATAGATTGGCCGAGGGACACTCATATTACAATGAAAAGACCAGGTTTATAACAGCTTAAGACAACGGGGCCTTGACCATAACGCTGTGATAGATGAGTAGTGATAAATCCATAATGAGCACATCTGTGTGAGAAAAGGCAGTACTGCTGAAGTTTATGATAAAAAATAATAATACAATTAACAACGAAACTGGACAGCTAAACATCAGTAAAATAAGCGGATAGTATGAAAGATTTATAAAGATTGGATCTATACAGGAAACGTTTCCGTATATGCTACTGAGAAACTAAAAATTTACTTAGAATTGTTGACTTTAGTATAATTTTTAATAGTTGTGCAAGTTACACGAAGCCTAGACTATGTTTGGTTCAAATCAAAGTCATAACTTCTACAAACCATCCTAATAATTCATTTTATTTTCAACTTATTAATTTGTGTCTTACCCTAAATACCAGCTTCTTATTGTAACCTGCATATAATTATACAGGCGCAGGCGTTAGGTAAAATATATCAATATAAATTTGAATCGGACCGTATACATTAAAAGTAAAGTACCTATAGGCCTAAACGTCGATATGAATCAAAGATACAATTTTCCAGTAAATTGTTTGTTAGTTTAGTTCTATGATTAATAGAACACAGCCGCATTTTGTAACACTAGCCTTCACGAAAAGTATTGTACATTGTGCTAATAATGATCCAAACCAAAACCCATGGCAACATAGTCCTTTGCCTTCCAAGTGACCGCTGCTCAGCTCGAAGGCCTGCTGATTACGAAGTGATGTTTGGTTAGTGTGACGAATCTTTTCGGCCGTTATTCTTGATTTTCTTAAGCGGGTTCGCCATCTCACGTCAGATAGCTCCTCAACTGTAATCACGTAGGCTGAGACCTCGAACCAACCCTCAGGTCCAGGTAAACATCCCTGACCTGTCCGTGAATCGAACCCGGGACTTCATGGGGGAGGCTCAGGCACACTACCCCTCGACCGTCGGCCCGGCGTGGAAATAATGAGGTAATAATATAAACAAACTACGATGATTTAAATCCAAGACTTGGGGGTACCCCACAAGCCAAGCGCAGTCTCGTCGCTTGGAAGCTGAGAGAAAATAATGACTATCTCATGAAAAGCGGATGCGAATGAAGAAGTTAGGCTATAGACAACGACTGAAAATGTTCGTTAGAGTTGAGTACAAACGTTTCTACAGTAGTGCCAATCAGCAAGGAAGAAACTGAGTTGGAATCATCCTAACGAGTAACCTACAAGAAGTCGTGAAAGTGCAACACAATAATGATATATTAATAAGAATGAAGTTGAGTGTAGGCAATGAGATAACTGATCAGTGCATATGTATCTCACGCAGGATGCAAGGAGGAAGAAAAATATTTATGGTTCGTACTGGAAAAAGATTGGAGGAGATTTGAATGGACATATTGGGAAGCAGAATCTAGAAGTAGAAAGAGTACACGTAGCACATTGGCCTGAGAACTGCAAACCAGGAGGAAGTGACGATAGTAAATTTCGCAATATCATTTGATTTGGCCATTTGTAATCAATCCATTCTTCAAGAAGCTACCAAAACATCTCATAACATAAAACAATGGAGGAAATAAATCCCACATTGAATAGACGAGCTCGAATTAGGGAGGTACGGAACTGCATCGTTATGCACGGTGGTGGTGGTGGTTACTGTTTTAAGAGGAAGTACAACTAGGCAACCATCTCTATATAACACTAATCAGAGAGAAAAATGGAAGGCATCCGACACTTCGAAAAATGAAGGTATCGGCCAAAGAAGGACAAGGGCCACGAAGGGCGTGAAAATGAGACTCCCTAGCCCTCGGAAACCTAATAGCGTCGGGGTCGTATAAGAACAAGAGGGAGGTCGGATAGGATAGATGAAAGTGAGGAGTCTGGCACAAGGAAGTGGAAGCAATGCCAGAACTCAGCTAAGGGACCCATGGTCGCCAACCCACGATCCCCTTTTAGTCGCCTCTTACCCACGGCAACACAGTTTATTATGTCTTGGGATGCAAATCAAGAAAATAAACTAAACCAGGGTGAAAAACATGAACTAAAAGATGCAGAGTTGAGATCCAGATTTAAGGAGCAAGTTCTCGTAAGTGTTTAGAGGCAGTTAAAATATGCGCAGGTATGGTGCGAAAATAATACAAAGGTTAATCGATCTTGTGTGATGGGTACCCTGGCAGAAACATCTGAAAAAATGTAGGAGAGTAAAGAAAGCTGGTGGTGGAATTCAGGAGTGCGGTACTCAGTCCACGAGAAACAGAGAGTAAAGAAAAATGGGACGAAACTCGTTTAGATGAATATCATGAAGAGTACAGCAATAAGAACAAAGTAGCAAGGAAAACGGTAGCTCAAGCAAAATTCCAATCTTATAATGAAATGTACCAGGACCAGAACACACAGGAAGGACAAACTAAGGTGTATAGGATGGTTAAGCAAACGGGAGAATAACAAAGGGCATATACCAAGTGGAGCAAAGCAAGGGGGCAAATGGATCAGTATTAATTAGAGAGCAAGGTATCCAAAATAGATGAAAGTGTCATTTTGAAGAATCACTGAACGAATAAAATGAAAGGAGATACACAGAAGATGGGACACCCAATAAAGGGGCGACAGGAGGTATTGAGAAAGGAGAGGTGATGCGATTCTTGAGGAAAAATGAAGAATGGAAAGGCAGGTGGTACTGATTGACTTCTACTAGAATTCTGCAGCTGTGACGTGTTAGTAGCTTCTTTAGTTTATCTGAGTATCACTTTAAAAACTAAACAAGAAGTTATAGGCCTACGAAGCTTTGTACACATATCTTTCCTTGTTAAAGTGGTACCTAGATAACCTAAAGAAGTTATCTTAGTAGTAACACGTGACAGCTGCAGAATTCTAGTAGAAGTCAATGAGGAACTTCTTGTTCCTGTCGGGATAAGCACTGGGGCCTGCCCATATTGCCAACACACAATCAAGTTCAACTTGCGTCAACATAACTCCACCTTCATCTAATCAAGGAAGCTATTTTAATGTGGCAATATCATCACACTATTTTATGTACAATATAACAATATTTTAACCTGTGTTTTAACTGGACTTCATGGTTCATATCATGTTCATGCTGCACAATTTTCAGATTCAAGATTGACAAGACGCCAACACGGCGCGTCTCAAGATTTAAAGACTTTTCATTAACTTATTTTAACGTCCTACTTTCAATGTTGTGTGTATGACTGAAGATATCCCATAAGAGGACGAAACATGTATCATGAATTTAATCTAGTGTAGTCTTTTCAATAAAGGAAATTACAGTATTGTAAAGGTGGAATTATAAATTTAAATTGTCACAAGCGGATACTTTGAAAATACGGGCTCTAATATGAAATATATTACGTGCAAATCCATACTCTCTCGCAGCGAAATTTGGGGAACGTGTACATCGTCAGCATTGTGAACACAGTATCCTTCCCCAAAATGTAACATGGATTAATGTCGAAATATATTTTGTACCTAGGAAATTATAGTAAAACACCGGACGAGACACATCTCTCAGTTAAAGTTGCACTGAATTCAAATCAAGAGAGATTCAGATAGGATCACTTCGCGATCAGCAGGCAACGTCTGGAAGTTTTATCTAGAAAAGTAGTACAATTTGTCAGAAAAAAAATCAGCAATAGTTATAAAGTGAATACGGCGTTGGGCTACTGTATAAACTGCCGTTATAATCGACTCCTATTGTATATTTTATGACTTGATTTTGTGACCTTACATCATGGTAACCTTCAGTCATAGAAGGTATATGGAAAATTGTCAGAGTTGAAGCTTACCATATAGAGAACACAGTTTTATGTAAAATGAAGTGGCTACTAAACACTAAAGATCATGAAATAGCACACAAGTCTAAATAGAATTACATCTCCAACAAAGCATCAAAGTCCATTACTATATGAACTTCACACACTTATTTACGGCCATCCTGTTTTTCAGCGATGTATTTAACAATATCAATAGGTCTCTCCATCTTCGTGGCATCAGTCTCTGGAATTTCAAAGCCGAACTCATCTTCCATAGCCATGATTAATTCTACGTGATCTAAGGAGTCTAGTCCGAGGTCGTTCTCAAAATGACTGTCTAAGGTTAGTTTCTGGCCTTCAATCTTATCATACAAGGACAGCACAGTCATCACTCTGTCTCGAAGGTCATCAATAGATACAGTATCCTTTCTGTCTACAACATAACACCTGTAAAAGTTATCATTATTCTGTTAAAGTTTGTAAAAACAGACATTCTAACCAATAAGATGCATATTCTATACTAACCTCTTCTGAACTGTCATCACTGGGATATGACTCCCACTGAACTTCACACGCTGACGACATTTAGCCTCTTTTGAGGAAAGGAATTTCACTGCTGGCTGGGCCACACTCCGTATAATACTTCTTAACGATGTCATACTTAACCTCGATGGACGAAAGCAAACATTAAGACGAAAAAACAAGTTCACTTTCTATCAGCGATTATTGAGTCGATATCTTCTCAATACTTCGATTGATGAATTGATCTCCACTACAGTGGTGGTGAAATCCACCGCCGTCTCGATCCTCTTACACTGCTTGCTCCGTGCCTGCTCTGTGGCACAACCGTTGCCTACGTGATGAGTAATAAGACCTCCGCATGGCAGCTTACACAACGCGAAATACGGTCTAGTTCCACACTCGCCGCTAGACTTCGTGCTGGTCCTTCACTGTTTTACACTGACGTATAGGTAAACAGAGACGCAAAAAGTTAAGTTAGTGAAATTTTAGGTCAGGTAGACTTTATAAATAATTATATAACGTGTTGATTTGTTTATTCAGCTTGTAGGGTGTAGGCCTATTTAGTTTCTATTTAAACGTAAGTTTAAGATAATATTTTGTGCACAGTTATAAATATACGAGGTTCTATATTTACCACCGAGAGAGTAGTTATTGTATAGTCCGCCTCTTTGGCTGAATGCTCAGCGTTGAGGCCTTCGGTTCAGAAGGTTCGAGGTTCGATTCCCGGGCGGGTCAGGAGTTTTAATCGCATATTTCATATTAAATTAATTCGTCTGGCTCGGGGACTGGGCGTTTGTGTTTGTACCAACATTTTCCTCTTCATATTCATACAACATACTACACTACCAACCACCATAGAAAACACGTAACAGTGATTACATCCCTCCATATAAGGTTGGCGACAGGAAGGGAATCCGGCGGTAAAACCGGGCCATATCCACAAGTGCGACACAGTTCACACCCGCGACCCCACAACTGTGCGAAAAAGCGGTAGAAAAAGAAATAAAAAAGAATATTTACTGTAAACCTTATATTCACGGGAAGCTTATTGCGCATGCTAAACAATTGTTTATTGCTGTGTACCATTCTGCAAAATAACTTCACAAAGGTAGCGGAATTTATTTACACGAGCTACCAGCAAATACATTATTACGAGAAAAATGGGTCAAAATTATATCACGCCGGTGTGATGAGAAAAATAGCATGTGACAACCATCCTCAAAATTTGTAGTATGTAGTCAACATCTTAAAAGCGCGTGCTTTAGAATTTCTACTAAAACCAAATTCAATTCCAACGCTTATTTCAGGGTATCCATCGCATTTGCTTGAAAAGAGTAGGCTTAATAAAGCGCGTAAGCTACCGAAGAAGCTATGTAAATGCATTCTCACAGGCAAATACAAATGTTTCAAACGACGTGCAAGTAGAGCGAAGAGAGTGGTGGTGGTGGTGATTGTATTAAGAGGAAGTACAACTGGGTAACCATCTTCTATATAACACTAATCAGAGAGAAAAATGGAAGGGATCCGACACTTCGAAAAATGAAGGTATCGGTCAAAGAAGGACAAGGGCCACGAAGGGCGTGAAAATGAAAGACGTCCTAGGTCTCGAATACTCTAATACCGTCGAGGTCAAAAAGAACAAGCGTTGACCAAGGGAGGTCGGATAGGATAGGAAAGTGAGGAGGTGGCACAAGTGAGTGAAATGCCAGGATTCAGCTAAGATCCTCGTGATCGCCAACCCACGCTCTCAAGTTTAGAGCCCCTGGAGCCGCCTTTAGTCGCCTCTTAGGACAAGCAGCGGCTACCGTGGCTGTTATTCTACCGCCCCACCTACAGGATTTACTACCGGAGGCAGAGAGGTTGGCTAGACAGTAAGAGGCATGAGATTTAAGAAGGTGAGAGTAGAAAAGAGCACAGACACCTCTCAGGTCACCTTGTTAGTCTGGCCCCACTTTCCAGTGGCAACTATACCATCTGACTCGTATGAGTTCCTCTTGAGTATCTTCTTCTTCACCTTTATCTCTTTACCCTCCAGGGTCGGTTTTTCCCTCGGACTCAGCGAGTATCCCACCTCCACCGCCTCAAGGGCAGTGTCCTGGGAGATACAACTGGGGAGGTTAACTAGTACCTCGCCCAGGCGGCCTCACCTGTTATGCTGAACAGGGGTCTTGCGGGATGGGGGGGGGGTGAGATTGGAAGGAATAGACAAGGAAGAGGGATGGAAGCGGCCGTGGCCTTAAGTTAGGTACCATCCCGGCATTTGCCTGGAGGAGAAGGGGGAAACTATGGAAAACCACTTTGAGAATGGCTGAGGTGGGAATCGAACCCACCTCTACTCAGTTGACCTCCCGAGGCTGAGTGAACCCCGTTACAGTCCTCGTGCCACTTTTCAAATTTCGTGCCAGTGCCGGGAATCGAACCCGGGCCTCCGGGGGTGGCAGCTAATCACACTAACCACTACACCACAGAGGCGGATGTGTGATATATTTATATTTATATTTATATTTATATTTATATTTATATTTATATTTATATTTATATTTATATTTATATTTATATTTATATTTATATTTCTTTATTAAACGTCATAGAAATATCACTTTTCTGGTTAAGACACAATGTTTTATCTTTGTAATGTTCTTTTACTGTATATGCAAGTCATACTCGTAAACGCCAATTGGAATCGTGCTGAAGAATGGAGGGTTAGCCTGATACCAGTATCTCTTCAATTCGCCGTAAGAGTGCAGTGATAGATGCACAACGCGCACAATCTTCGCAGTCATTGTTTGTGTTGCATTGTGTTATTGATGCATATATGTGTACAGTACGCGAACCTTTTCTTGATACCAGGTTTTACGGGGTGGAGGAATAAGGAGGGAGTTCTCCCGGTTCCAGTTATACTGTCAACTGAATGGAAATGAAATCTGAATTGAATCGATAGTATGATCGATCGATAGGAATTTTCTAAACCTTTATTATCTTAAGCCAAGAACTGTATCACACACATTATATAACATTATACAACATTTCTCGATGCGAATCTTGCTCCTAGCATGAGTTTTATAGTTTGGTTTTGCTGTGTAAACAGCTACAGTACCAGTGCGTAAAGTGTACACCACATGTCTCACGCAACACCTCCTAGATAATAAGGATGTCTACCGTGATGTCAGCACCGGGAGGCAAGCTTGAACCTTCTCAGTGTTAAGAAAGCAATGAGTGTGGCCATGTGTCGGTGCAATTATGTAGAAGTGTTTTAATTGTTTTAATTGTACCAGCTGCGAATCGTTGTGTACAATGGTGCTAAAGTGTTGTGTGCCCAACTGCAAGGGAAATTACGATAATGATAACAAAGTGCATGTGTTTAAGTTCCCGAAAGATGAGGTTATGCAGCAGAGATGGTTACGTGCAATTCCAAGACAAGATTACCGAGTTACTAATTACTATACGCGAACCTTTTCTTGAGCCCTGAGCTCCCTAGTACTGAATCGGTAGACCTCGGTTATCTTCGACATCCATATTGGCAATCTTTGAAACACGCTTATTCATCGCTGTGCGACATCTGGCGTACACTTTACGAACTAGTACTGTTGTTGTTTACACAGCAAAGCCAAACTATATAATTCATGCTAGTAACAAGTTTCGCACCGGGAAATGTTATATAATGTTAAATAATGTATGTGTGACACAGTTGTTGACGTAAGATAATAAAGGTTTAGAAAATTCATATCGATCGATCAGACATTTCAAAGCCAGTGATGTTTTGTGGGAAGTAACTGCTACTCATTCAAAGACAGGAAAAACTTTAACTGCTCCTCTTCCAAGACCACGGCTGTCAGACAATGCAGTCCCCTGTATCTTTCTCAATTGTCCATCATATTTATCTTCACATTCTGCCAGTTCAAGAGAAGAACCGGACAAAAAGAGAAGTAGAATAGAGAGGGAATCAATAAACAGAGCAATTGAAGACAGTATCAACAGTCATGCCTCATACACAAACAGAATTTCAGTCCACAATCTAACACAACTGAAAAGTAAAATAAACATGTTGATGTTGCCTGATGGTTGGTGTACTGTGGTGAATGAAATGCAAGTAATATTTCTGTACATGGATACATTAAACCAACCACATTGCATAGCATATATCATAATTGAAGAGGACATGACCTCAAAAGTGTATTCTAAAGGGGTTTTATTTCAGTGTAAATTTTCTAATGTAGACAAAATTACCAACACAAATGAAGTACATACTTTAGTTACAAAATTCCATAGCTACATTACAGGGAATAAGTGTAACTGTGTGCAAAAGGATACAACGAATAAGTTAATTCTAGGCCTAGTGGGTGAATTGATCACTGAGGATGATAACCCCACGTTTAATTTAATAAAATCACAGTTAAAACTTTCCTTAGTTCCTAAACACAAAATGATAATGATTTTCTTGTTATTTGTTCAATCTTCCAACTGATTTCTCCTCATGCTTACAAATTTATGAGACTTAGAAGTAATTTAATTTTGCCACATGTTAATACTTTGAAAAGTGTATGTTCCAGTCTGAATGATAGCCCAATATTAGAACAGAACCCTACATATTTTCTGGAATACATAAAACAGAAAGTTCAAGGTTTTCAACAGAATGACAAATTTGTAACATTGATGGTAGATGAAATTCACATTAAACCATACATGGACTTCAAGGGAGGGAACATTGTAGGCTCATGTGCTAACACTACCAATGTTACTATATCAGCACATGTATTTATGATCCAGAGCATTTTATCATCAAAGAAGGAATTTCATATTCTCCCTGTGTCCAAGTTAACAGGTGATGATTTACACAGTATCATGTCAAAGGTTATTGTTGGTTTGGAATCTATGGGATTTAATGTTCTGGCTGTTGTGTTTGATAATAATGCTCTCAACACCAAAGCAATGTCAAAATTTTCAAATTCACCTCAACTTAAAACTGAGTATTTTAATCCTGGAAATCCTAACAAGTCTCTTTTTTTATCTCATTGACACTGTGCATTTATTTAAATGCATCAGAAATAATTGGCTCAACCAGAAAACTAATGGTTTGGAATTTGTGTACCCTGACTTTGATGATTTTTCTAAAATTAAAGTTGCATCTTTCAAAGCTATAAGGGACTTGTTTGAGGCTGAAGGGAATGACCGTGTAAAGCATGAGCATTGTTTGACTGTCAAAGCTCTATGCCTTCAAGTTTTGAAAGACAAAATGTGAAATATGTGTGTCAGTTGTTTAATGACCATATAGTAAATGCTTTACTAGTTGTAGGAGAAGAGCTCAATTTAACATCATATGAGGGCACAGCTGAATTTGTAAAAGTTATCACTACCTGGTGGCATATTGTTAATGTAAGGACCCCTTTCAAAGGTGTAAGACTTAATGATAAATTTCAACAGCCTCTCGCCAACAAACCTGGTGATGAACGGAAGGGTTTTTTTAATGAAGTTTGTTCAGTGGTTAGATCACTGGGATAATCTAGGTCTGAAATGTGGCAAATTGTCTAGTCAAACGCATAGGGCTCTTACTCAAACAACTCGCTGCATTATACAGCTAACAGAATTTTGTTCTGAAGTACTGAAATGGTCATACTTTCTTCCTGGAAAGTTTCAGACAGATGCGTTGGAGGCACGATTTGGTGAATTTGCAGGTGGCCAATACCATGTTTCTGTTAGACAGGTGTTTGAAATTGAGAAAAAAATCAGAATCTTGAATTCAATTGAACTGCCCATTTCTAATAGTAGGAAAATTGTTGTAAATGATATTGTTGATGAAGATATACTGTTAGATCATGATTATTGTGCAGTTTCCTAATTTTATACATTTACAGGTGATCTCAATGTAACAGACTCAGATACTGACAGCACATCTGGTGTTGCAAGTGTTTTAACATACATAGCAGGTTATTGTAGTCATTCTTTTCTCAAGAAATTAAATTGTAATTACTGTGCAGATTTCTTAGTTTTGAAAGATGTTACTGTTAGAAATAGTCATCATAACGTTATTGACAGCCTCAATAGGGGCAATTTGAAATATCCTGCAGAAACAACTGTACACTTAGTGACATACACATAATATATGTCATCATAAAAAAGATGTTGAGGCCAGAAAGTGAGAGAAAATTTCTTAGCTTAAATAACCATAAGAAGTATGTAAGTGATGTGACCCTGCAAATTGTTCTCTCAGCTGATGAATGTATAGACGACAGGAATGAATGTAGGGAGCACACTTCAGAATATTTGTATTACAACATTATTTGGAAGTGTACAACTATTCTAATAAATAACTACTGCAGGAACAAAACTAATGAATCCATAAAACATTGTACAAATTCAAGAAAGTCTGTAATTTTCTCAAAATAGGTATTTACAGTACTCGTGTAATAGGCAAAAGTATTGAAGTCTTTTTGCATTACTAGCATGCTTGATATGTGATGATGTATATCTTATTAACTTTAATGCCAATGTGTTATAATTTGGACCTAGGCCTACCTACAGACCAGGTGAATGTTATGCTCCTCTTCCTTAATATTATTAACTCAGTGTCTTTCTAAATTTACTACTATTATAAACTTACTTTAATTCAAAATAAAAATAGTCATTGCATGCACAAAAGACAATACAAGTTAAGAAAATTTGTTATTTTCGCAAAGTGGAAGTCTGTAAATAAATGTTAAGTTAGTGTATCATATTTTTGTAGTACAGTCTACATGTTAGGCCTAAACTAGTTTTATGCGTTCTCTTTTTATTTTAAAATCATTTACTGTCTATTCAGTGCCTATTTAAATTGAAATATGTTTGTGAATTTCAGTTCTGCGTGTTAGCAAGTCAGCCTGGAGTAAGTTAACATTGCAAGTGACTAATCTCATGTTAACATTGTTAACATTGTTAACATTGTAAAATGCTGCCGTGATTTAAAACAGTGTGTTGTTTATCTTTAATGACAGAGTCTCTAAGATACGGTAATAACGGCAATACAATTCAATGTCCTTTAAAATTTAAACTTTATCTGTTGGTAAATAAGTTATTCCACAAGCTAAAAGTATTAAAATTTCTTTGGATTGCGATCGCCTCCTTAGCGTGACGTCACAGCGCTGTTGTGAGCCCTTATAATCTAGGAGGTGTTGTCTCACGGCGATTCATAATTTGTGTCAAAGGTTGTCAATACGAATCTCGAAGATAACCGAGGTCTACCGATGCAGCACGAGGGACCACAGCTATCACGAAATGGTTCGCGTACTGTACGTGAAGTTGAATTGTTTCGTACAGTGAGTAAACGTGCTTGCTCACTTCCTTTGTGCACGTTATATTTTTCTGTAGAACTGAAAATTCAGATTTCTTCAGAGAAATTTTCAACTGTTGTGTACAATTTTGTAAATCTCGGCAAGGTGGTTCACCGGCCTTGACAATCGGGTCCACGCACTGTAATCGGAGTCCAGCTGATGTTCTGATATTGACTATGATTGCCGATTTATTTTAATTTAGGGAATAAAGGAGTATGTTACCTTGACTAATACTGTTGAAATGATTCATTCTAAAGGCTACTTTCATTGATATGTGCCAAAATAACGTCGTGAAATGAAACTGAGAAGAGATGGAGTAGTCCAACTGACGTTCCTTAACTGTGAGGAATAATAGTAATCACTTTTATTATCATGGTCTTTATTATAGATACATAGAACTTACCACAATACTTTTTTCTTCTGATGTTAATCTTGAGATTAAGAGTCATTGTTCAATTAGAGTTTTCAAATTCTTCAAGTGCTGCTCTCAGGAAGGGGGCTGGACAAAACATACACACAGCTATTTGCTTTACGTCGCACCGACACAGATAGGTCTTATGGCGACGATGGGATAGGAAAGGCCTAGGAATGGAAAGGAAGCGGTCGTGGCCTTAATTAAGATATAGCCCCAGCATTTGCCTGGTGTGAAAATGGTAAACAACGGAAAACCATTTTTAGGACTGCCGACAGTGAGGTTCGAACCCACTATCTCCCGATTATGGACAAAACATAAAAGTCTTACTTTTTTCTATATTCGTTGTATGGATCAGATAAATATTTTGAATCAAACATATTTAAATTTTAATTTAAATATATATTTTCAGATTACATTTTATTCATACCTTGCACTAGAATATTAAATACCGGGCGAGTTGGCCGTGCTGTTAGGGGCGCGCAGCTGTGAGCTTGCATCCGGGGAGATAGTGGGTTCGAACCCCACTGTCTGCAGCCCTGAAGATGGTTTTCCGTGGTTTCACATCATACCTTAATTAAGGCCAAGGCCGATTCCTTTCCACTCCTAGGCCTTTCCTATCCCACTGTCGCCATAAGACCTATCTGTGTCGGTGCGACGTAAAACAAATAGCAAGGAAAAGAAGGCAAGGGGGTTCATAGCCAGAAGAGATACGATGGCATAAAATACCGTCTAGAAGTGAATTGAGAGGAAAATGGCTGTCGGCTATATCTAGACAAGGTCCTAATAAAGGAAGTAGTTAGATATCCTCACATTACTCTCACATCTGTAGCCTTTACTCATTTACATCTTATTTCGGAAGGTGATTAAAGCCGTGGAGGATAGTGGAATCCATGTGATAAGAATTGTGACGGACAATCACAAAACAAACGTCTTCATGTTCAGGCATTTTGGAGAACCACAAATATACAAATGATAATGTCCCAATCAATGAAGAAACAGAAAATCGAGTCCTAATGTGCGGGTACTTGGTTCGTGCTGTTGAAGAGAGGATGGAGTGAGACATTTGCTTCAGCAACATCTCACTGCGTAGAGCTACGACGCCGCTAATGGAAACGATTATGCATAAGGACAGAGGAGGACTTCGATACCCAAAACCTGGCCTGGGGTGTCTTACATGGATCTAGCAGAAGTGGGTGTCAAGAAGAAAGAGATGCAGGACAGAACAACATTTAGGAACAAAGATTGTGGAAGTGACAGATGCACCCAAATGTTCTTTAACGAAAGTGCAAAGAGAAAGGCATTAGTCTGCGTGACAGAAGGGCAGGTAGACTGTATACATGTCGTCCAGTGGTCCACAGATGACCAAATCGACGAATAATAATAATAGAGACCTATGTTGGGACCGCCGTGTGCAGTAAACATTCTCAAGAACTGTATAAAACTTATTTGTATAAAGTTTTATTTGTTTCGAATTCATGTTGATTGAAAATTTTTGTGGTAACTGTGGTTGGACAGGAAAAGGCTTGAAGTCAATGAGAACTAAAAGAAGAACTTTTGGAATTTTATTTTGTGTTATTAAAGAAGAGTATTTTTATTTGCTTTTGAATATGTCTTGTACTGTTATTTAATTTGAACTGGTGAACATTTAAGGACTGATTTTTCCGAAGATCTTGATGCGAAATTTTAGGTTTTATAGAATGTACTTTGTAATTGTGGCTTAAAGCTTGTGAGGCAGAGTGTACTGCCACGTGTCATTTTTAGGAGTATATTTCCAGTCGTTTCTTGTAGTTTGCTGATTCATCATAAAGAATATTCTTGAAAAGCTTTCTGATAGGCTAGAATAACAACCTTTTCTATTGGTGAATCTAATGTCTGGATTAGTAGCGTGCTTATCTCATTGGCTATTCGCGAGTTTTTCAATTTCCGGCCTTTCGTTCCTCTGCGGGAGCGAAAGTCTCGTCCGCGTCTTTGATTTCTGATCGGTCTAGCAGGCGGACGCACGTCTGCTTACATCCCTCTTGGGATGCCAGGCCCCTAGGTAAGCACTATGTTCTTGTTCTTAAAATTTAAATTCCATGTAATATTTTCCTTTTAGGTGTTTACCCCCCAGACATCGGCATTCGCCAATGTGTTCGTCGAAATGACTTAGCCTTACAGCTAGTCATCATTATTTTGGTTTGGAGGCAATTCCCCCTTTTCTTTTGGTTTTATGAACTGTGTAATTAACATATTAATCTTAACTTTTCTTCGCGATTGCCTCCCGTAGTTCAGCGTCCCTCGATGTACGTTAAATTATCATCTGCTCCATACCAGAAGTGTTTTTGGTATGGAAGCATCGAGTGTTATCATTCCCTTTGTAATTTAATAATGTAGTGCGCAATCGTGTAATCCACTTTAATTTCTTTTGAATTATTTGAATTTCTTTGGTGCTTGTAATTGCTCCTGTCTCAAATCTAATTTTGGTTTGTTTAACATGTGTTTTGAATTACTTTCGCTGGTAACACATGCCGGCCAACATATATCGTTGAAAATGTTTTCATTTTGTCATAATTTCGTACGTTTTCATGTGTTTCTGATTTTTATTTCGTTAGTAAAATTTTGATTTTAAAGGGTGTCCCCCATTCACTTTTCTTTCCCTACAACGTGAAGTAACCATTCACCCTCTTAAGGATCCTAGCCGACTTCTCACGTACCGGTACTGCATTAGCTGTCATGTTGGTTTATCTGTTTGTTTTCACTTTTAGCAACTTGCATCTCCGAACCTTACGATGGTTGAATCTGTTGTTTTGGTATTTTTTACCTCTTTCGCTTCATTGTAATTGTTATTTTTAATTATTTATTGTCTTAATTTGATTCAGCCTGTGACGAGGTTACAATAATAATAATAATAATAATAATAATAATAATAATAATAATAATAATAATAATAATAATAATAATAATAATAATAATAATAATCATAATAAATACATAACATTAATCACACATTACAGTGCACACATATTTTGTATTTTTTATATTAGTTTCGCTTCTCTTGATGAATGAGGTCATTTTCCAGTACCTTAACGTCTCCTGTGGATAGTAATATTTCGACACTTATCGACTGTGGAACTCAAAGCAGCATGAGACCTTTGATGAGATCTGGTTATTAATAATACCGTCGTTGGGGAAGTCTTCCTGCTGTCGAAAATGGTGTGATTTATCTATTTCTTCCATTTCAGAAACAGTACGACGCACCAGTGACTCCGATTTTCTTAGGAAATATACCATGATTAAACTGCATCCATATTATCGTGGAAATGTATTCTCTGGCTAATCGCAAGCCTTTATAGCACGATTTTATAGGTATGTCTAGTTGAATAGATCCATAATATTTGTCACGGAGTTGTTTGGATCCCTTCCAGAAAGCTGTCCGCTCGGTGTAGTCAGACGCTTATTTTGTGCAGAGGAGACGAGTCGCAAGAAAAAGTTCATTGTGAGCCTGGTGTTTGGTCAACCTTTCGACGATGTCACTCCTGTATATCCTTTGATCCATTGCTTCTAATGAACCGAGGAGTATACATTGCGTACTTTGTGAATCAGAGATGATGAGTATCTTCTGCAAGTTTCAAGTTTCTGAACCAACTGTAATACAGTACAATGCTTCAGGTATGACCAAGATTTATTCGGTGAAGATGTCCGCTTCGTCACCTAGAGAGGAGGAACGACATTCGTGAGTTATGATTATAGTTAAGAGGGTGTGATTATTGGGGAGTACTCCACCGTACAATAACCATCATCTCCAGTCTGGGAGGCTTTTGGGGTTATTCTAAGTAGTGAACAATAAGTTATTTATACCGTCTGTTGGAACTGTTTTAACCGAGTTGCAACGTACGTACATAGCCTCAGTATTTGAAAACTTTTATTTTACCGGCCGTTCGTTTATTTTGCGAGTTCGACCACAAACACGTTTCCTAGTTATACAAAAACAGGTTTATGAACAGCACTATTTAGAGGAATATAACATCCTCTTGCAGCTAGTGGAACGAATGATCTCGGCCACGATAATTACCGGTTCATGTTGTCTGGAGCTCTCCTTCGCATTCATCATTTTCCCGTAAATATTGAACTCACATCGCTGAACTGAGATCCCAAATTGTGGTCAAGAGCAATACATCTATATAAAATTCCGCCTGTGGGCCATGATGGACAAGGCATCAAATATATGTACGTATGTTCGTTCCTCAGCCCTAAGGCTGGTTGGATCCTCAACAGCTCCACCATCACTCGTCATAAATGGCCTAGGCATCACTGAAGAGGCGTACTTGGAAAATGAGGAGTGAGGTAGTTTCCCGTTGCTTTCCTCACCGAGCCAGACGTTGCTATTATGCCAAGCCCATTGAAAAGCATGCATCAACCGCCCTATGGGCAGCATTTTCATACCATTCACAGCAGGGACTGGATGCATAAGGAATGACATTACTAGCATCGCTCATACCTCAGTCACTTTCATATTGTCAAAGCCAAGGATGAGACTGAGACAGATCAATGAAAGTAACACAGTACGAGAATACACAGTGCACTGTAAACATTACGTCTCACCAGCAAAGGCATATCAAGTCTGTATGGTTTTTTTATTTGTATAAGTTGCTTTTTATTACAATTGGCGGCGATATAATACGAAAGTGGTGGTGGTGGTGATTATTGTTTTAAGAGGAAGTACAACTAGGCAATCATCCTCTATATAACACTAATCAGAGAGAAAAATGGAAGGGGTCCGACACTTCGAAAAATGAAGGTATCGGCCAAACGAAGACAAGGGCCACGAAGGGCGTGAAAATGAAAGACTCCCTAGCCCTCGCAAACCTAATAGCGTCGGGGTCGGAAAAGAACAAGAGTTGACCAAGGGAGGTCGGATAGGATAGATAAAAGTGAGGAGCCTGGCACAAGTAAGTGGAAGCAATGCCAGGACTCAGCTGAGGGCCCCGTGGTCGCCAACCCACGCTCCAAAGTTCAGAGCCCCTGGGACCCCTTTTAGTCGCCTCTTACGACAGGCAGGGGATACCGTGGGTGTTATTCTACCACCCCCACCCACAGGGGGATATAATACGAAAGGTTCAGGAGTGGAAAGGAAGCAGCCATAGCCTTAAATAAGTGAAAATGTGAAACCACGGGGAACCACCTTCAGGGTTGCTGGTAGTGGGGTTCAAACCCAAGATCTCCCAAATGCAAGCTCGCAGCTGCTCACTTCTAAACGCACGGGCAACTCGCTCTGTCTCTATACGGTCTGACACCGTAGTTAGCCGGTTCGAGTCTCGTTGGTGGAAAAATGTCACCAGCAGAATGTTGAGCCACAGGGTAGGAGAGGTGGTGGTATATCATTTTTAATCGCTATATTGCACGCCAAAAGCCTGAATTCAATTCCAAACCTCTCTGGAGTGTTCATGTGGAGTGAGGACAGATGACGCTGTTGTTGGTGATTCGTCCGTCGCAGACCCCTTGGTGCTATTCAATAGAAGTAGCCTATGTGTCGACACCGAGTTTCACCCTCTCTCTTCCTATTATCATATATCACGTCATTCATTTCATCTCATTATCTCCTCTAATTGGGCATACGGTCATAAAAGCTCACACCGAGGATTTATCTCAATCCATACCCCACCGCGCAGGGAACGGGACAAGTGTTGGACATACTGATTGAGTGTCCATGAGGAGGTACACGGACTGTTCGCAGAGAACTGACATCGTAGCCATAGACAACATTTCTGAGAGATTCATTTTAGATCCGACTGCCAGGTTCGAGCACCATAGTGGTCAGCCAGAAAAAGTCAATCTAGAAAAGATAAAATTATACAAACCCACTATTCATTACTACATATCTAAGTACCACCTTCAGGAAATTGAAATAATAGGGATAATGGTCGGAGCTCGTGATACCAGTACCTCGTCACTCTGTCGTCACGTGGAAGCGCTTCCAACTTCCAATGTAGCTCCTCCCCGAAATAGTGACTCTCGTCCTCCGAGGCTCCATCAAATTCCTGAGACACCACCTCTACACAACTGAAATGCCGCACTAATTATACTGTTTCTTTATAATTTAGAGTTTTCCTCCATTAATGAACTGTATTGATAAAATGTTATGTATATTACCACGTTCGGAGTGGCAACCTGTAAATACAGAAGGTTGTTCCTAAATAAATCGAAATGCATGTTTTGAGTACTGAATTTTGATGCTTCCTGTACAATTGCCACTAGCGCAGCTCCATAATCACCAGCATCAAACAATGACTGCACTACTGGTTGTAATAAAGAAACTAATGAAGGATTATTAACTATTCACGTGAGAGTAAAGAAACTAATTCTACATTTTTCTGTCCTGATTAAAATAGCACGCTCTCGGCTAATATAATATCACAAAAGAGAGATCCACGAGAATAATTACACGCTAAATTACTCCGAATCCCGTCTGTCCTTGAACTTTTATGAATCTTAACGATTAGTATATCTCTTCAGGGGCATACATGTTGTGCTCTAAAGCAGGGGCGTCAAAACGTTGTTCCTTGCTGCAACAGGTGGTCAAAACATGGTAGCTGTTTTGGCCCAGTGACCCAGAACTTTCTAATCTTTACTTAACAAGATTATACGTCATCATCTAACAATTACTGAGAGGAGCAGGTTTTCTTCATACAAAATGACGACAATACCAAGTATCAAGTATGCGGCCGTATAATTGCTGGAAATTTGGTTCCACATACCTGTAGATAATAAATGGCATTTTTTTGGCGAAATTCTGGAATATTATGGACAAAGCCTCGGAGAAAGAGTACAACATGAAAACCCGTGCGAGTTGGCCGTGCAGTTAGAGGCACGCGGCTGTGAGCTTGCATCCCGGAGATAGTGGATTCGAATCCACTGTCGGCAGCCCTGAAAATGGTTTTCTGTGGTTTCCCATTTTCACACCAGACAAATGCTGGGGCTGTACATTAATTAAGGCCACAGCGGCTTCCTTCCACTCTTAGGCCTTTCCTATCCCATCTTCGCCATAAGACCTATCTGTGTCGGTGCGACGTAAAACCACTAGGAAAGAAACATAAAAATAAATACGTTCTGAACAAAAGTAATGAAGTTCAATCGAACAAAATGAGGTAACGCAGGAAATATTAGGTTAGGAAATTAAGTGTTAAAGGAGTAAATGGATATCGTCAGTTGGATACTAGATTAACTAATAATTATGGTAGAAGTAAGGAGGACATAACATGCAGACTAACACAAGCAAGGAAGGGTTTTCTTAAGAAATTTGCTGACTTCGAACATTGATATAGGAATTAGGAAGATGTTTGTGAAGACCTTCCTCTGGAGCATGGCATTGTAAGGAAGTGAAACACAGCTCAGAAATAAAGCATATAGAAGCTTATGAAATGTGGTGTTACAGAAGAGTGCTGAAGGTGAGATGGATAGATCGAATCACGCATGAACAGATACTGAAACAAATGGGTGAGTGGAAGCCGATTTAGCTAAATTTGACGAGAAGAAATGACAGAATTATAGAACTCATCTTAAAACACCCAGGACTTGTTCAGTCTGTACATTAGAGATGTGTAGGCGGTAAGAACGGCACTGGTAGAATGATACAAGCAGATTACAGCAGATGTAGGATGTAGTAGTTGAGTAGAAATGAAAAGGTTAGCATTTCAAACCAGTCTACGGACTGATTACCAGAACAATGTATAATGTCTGTGCACATCAAATTGTTGATTGATACTTCATTTTTATCTCGGATTAAGTATACGTAGGCAAAAAGTATACTCATTTTTTTGTACATACGTTTCATTGTTTCTTACAAAACGAAGAAATGGCTCAACGTAATTTCTTGTAACTCAGTATTTAAGGCCAGTGAACGTCAAATTTCTCCCTTAATATCAGACTGTATCGGTAAACTGTAGATAATGAAAGTTGTGTGAAATATAATATTCTCTCTTGTATATTTTAGGTGTTCTTTCCCTCCTAGAAACAATAACGATTATTACATTTCTCGTGAACATTCAAATATATGTAGAAATATTAGTTCTGACTAAAAAGTGTGCGCTACAAAGATAATAGGAAAGTCGATTTTTCATCTTGCATATAAAACCTATTTTTACAGGACGGGCTATAACGATCGAGAGCCAAGCCGAGTAGCGCTTAGTCCGGTGATATTTTACGTGCTCAAATACCTCAGCCTCGTGTCGGTACGTTTATTGGTACGTACAAGAACTTTTGATGTACTAAATTCAGGCACTTCGGCGCCTCCGCAAACCGTTAAGTCGTTAGTGGGATGGAAAGCCAATAACATTATTATTATTATTATTATTATTATTATTATTATTATTATTATTATTATTATTATTATTATTAAAGAAAACCCACAAATTGTGACCTTTTCATTAATTAACGTTTATTTGCGTTAGATATTCGAAGAAATATTTTTGAGTTTGTAAAAGTTTACATTTCCTGATTGCGTGTCTCTGTGATAAATAAACAACACTCTGCAACTTTATTATTGCATTGCATACTTGATATTCCTGTTTTTGCGGTTTGTAAGATGCCAAATCACGCGGTCATTAGGCCCTATTGATAAGGAAGATAATGAAGACTATGAAATGAGAAGAAAACTTTGAAGGAGCGATCACCCGAAGAATTAGAAGAACATGAAATGAATCATGGAGAGAGGAGATGAAAGTCTAGGTCTCTAATGCCCTAAAATCGCCGAGCCGGAAGAGTGGTGACATACAATGTCCTTCATCAAAGTAGGCTTAACAATAACTGACGGACTGATCGTTGTTAATTTGAGGTATGCTCTGGGTTCCCTTATTTATTATACAAGGCCGTGAAAAACAAGCAGTGTAAAAATGATGCTCTAAATGTTCCGTCATCACCGCTAGGATCGCTCTGTACCACCCTAGCTTCAGCAATCAGCATTTCCGCCTGTTTAAGCCATTAGTGGCATTCCGAATATTGGTGGTTTTAATGACTACCTTCTTTAAAATGGTTTACTGCTATGATCTGCTTTGTACGTCTCGTGAGGGAAAGCGTAAACCCATTTCGTTTCGTACGTTACCTGTTAATCAAGAATGCAGCTGTTTCTCGACAAGATGATAAACCAGGTACTGTATGGACTCCTTCGGAAAAGTCGACGGTTTGCAGGAGGCACTTTAGAGCAAAAAACTATAGTGCGAAAACAACTAGAAGGTTTCTTCTGGCTAAATTTCTACCTTCGGTATTCACATAGCACAGACAAGTGACAGCTACACGTAGAAAACCTTCGAAACAACGACAGCCTCAAACTAGTTATACCGGTGCTGATTTATCCAAAAGAAAATGTTTCTCTCAAAAGACTGCATGCAATTTAGGTCCTATTTCTGAAGTAGAAGTATAGAAACACAATTTTCACCCATTTTAAGGCCAGTAGTTAGGAAGTCTCTTCGAAAGAGACCGCTAATCGAGACACCATTATTAAAAGGGTAAAAAGAAATATTTTTTTCAATTTGCTTTAAGTTGCACCGAGACAGATAGGTCTTATGGCGACAATGGGATATGAAAGGGCTACGGGTGGGAAGAAAGCGGCCGTTGTCTTAATTAAGGTACAGCCCCGGCATTTGTCTGGTGTGAAAATGGAAAACCACGGAATATCATATTCAGGGCTGCCGACAGTGAGATTCGAATTCACTATCACCCGAATTCTGGATACTGGTCGCACTGCAGTGACTGCAGCTATCGAGCTCGGTAAGAAAACTTCATAATCTCCAGAATGTACAAGCATAAAACTGACAAATCTGGCATGAACAAGCAGCTGTCCGCACTTCAAAATGAAGCCGAACAATGCAGTATTAAAGCGAAATTTTTATTGGAAAGTACTAACTGTGAATGTGTTTCTCTTTCTACGAGTGAAAGCCCGGTCCACATCCTAGTACGTTTTCAGGATAGCGGAGGGCTGAGGTACCCTAAAGCATCATTGTGGCGTTACTACAGCAAGTTATGCAATTCATATCCCTTGCCGTCCACTTTGTGTCTCGGTCACAAACTGTACTGCTTTATTAAAGGACATGTTTTTTCAGACAATTGCGTGACAAATGCAATGACTCTAAACTTTATAAACCTCCGATTATTTTTTGTAACAATTCATGAAACCGCTCCTGGACAGCCTAGCCTTTTATCGCACGAGCATGGACGAAAGAGTTTTGCAACTTCATAATAAGTCTCTCAACAGAGAAGTACTGAAATTTGCGGTGAATTGTAGATGTGACTGAGAAATCTGAAAATTGTAAATGTGCACAATAAGAGTCAATACATTCTCTGATCTCTAGAATAAATTAATTTAGTGCATGCGTATGTAGGGTGGTAAAGCACGATACTGGCGGCAGACCTCTGAACTGCAGTGTTACCCAGTCACTGCGCGGCATCCTCCGGCCTTGTCAGGACGGATAGAAATGAATAGTGTGACGACTCCCTCTGAACGTCTGAATCACATGTTAACAGCACGGCCGACTGGATCCCTCGCTGCGCTCCCGACTGAATCCCTCGCACCGGCCTTGACAATCGCTTGTGAAGCCCAGCATAAAGCTGTAATTGGAAAGTTTCACCGTAATGCTGCTGGAGCACTGGCCTCCTACCCAGTGACAGGAAGCTGTATATCCCAAATTGCCGCATTTCCAGTTTTATTTATACTGTTTTCCTGTCGTAAATGTTTGCAAGGTGTTCGCAATGTGGTGCTTGTTTGCTTGATATTGCGAGCTGATAGTTATGCGCTAGTGAGATTTTTTATTGTGTAGTGTAGTGATTTTTTAAAAATTGTGTTTACAAATCTTGGAATTTATGACATTCTTGTGCACCTTTTCGTACGTCGAGCAGAAATTTTATACAAACAAGAATTTTTTTTTTTTGCTAGGGGCTTTACGTCGCACCGACACAGAGAGGTCTTATGGCGACGATGGGATAGGAAAGGCCTAGGAGTTGGAAGGAAGCGGCCGTGGCCTTAATTAAGGTACAGCCCCAGCATTTGCCTGGTGTGAAAATGGGAAAACACGGAAAACCATTTTCAGGGCTGCCGATAGTGGGATTCGAACCTACTATCTCCCGGATGCAAGCTCACAGCCACGCGCCTCTACGCGCACGGCCAACTCGCCCGGTGCAAACAAGAATAAAGTGGTTTCTCGCTGTAACTTCGTCCTAAATAAGAATGTTTAATTTATGGGCTAATTCGTTTCTTAATGGTGTGGTGATTTGCTTTTCTTTAACTGTGTTTGGAAATATTCGAATACGTATTGCTGTGTGCCTTTTTTGTATTCCGAACAGGAAAAAAAGAGCAATGGGACACTATTTCAAGAATTCTCTGTAGACCAGGACAAACCAACTGAGTGGCTAAAAGCAGTTAGCACTCTCATCTTAGTTTTCCGTTTCTATTTCGGGTATTTGCCTTCTTTCTTTCTTTCTTTCTTTCTTTCTTTCTTTCTTTCTTACTCTGTTTACCCCTCCAGGGTTGGCTTTTCTCTCTGACTCAGTGAGGGATCCCACCTCTACCACCTCAAGGGTAGTGTCCTGGAGCGTGATACTGCGGGTCGGGGATACAACTGGGAAGGATGACCAGTACCTCGCCCAGGCGGCCGCAACTGCTATGCTGAACAGGGGCCTTGTGTTGGGGATGGGAAGATTGGAAGTCATAGATAAGGAAGAGGGAGGGAAGCGGCCGTGGCCTTAAGTTAGTTACCATCCCGGCATTTGCTTGGAGGTGAAGTGGGAAACTATGGAAAACCACTTCGAGGATGTCTAAGGTGGGAACTGATCCCCCTCTACTCAGCTGACCTCCCAAGGCTGAGTGGACCCCGTTCCAGCCCCCTTACCACTTTTGAAATTTCGTGGCAGGGCCAGGAATCGAACCCGGGCCTGCGGGAGGGGCTGCTAATCACGCTAATCAGGTATTTTTACCCATGAATTTTCTTTCATAGAATAATCCTTTAGGTGGTGTCGTATTTGCCATATGACAGCAACACAACACATTTTTATCCAAGATAATCTGAACTTTAATATTTAAACATTCTAAGACAGTAAGAATCACTACTCTTATGACGGTAAGGCCAACGTATGAAGTGTTGTTTCCTGAGCAATGAACATTTTACAATTTATTTACTCAAAATACTTTTCACTCACTGAATTTTTATTTAAATTTCTTCTTCTCCTTCTTCTTTCGCTATTTGTTTTACGTCGCACCGACACAGATAGGTCTTATGACGCCGGTGGAATAGGGAAGGGCTAGCAGTGGGAAGGAACCGGCCGTGGTCTTAATTAAGGTACAGCCTGATGTGAAAATGTGAAACCTCGGAAAACCATCTTCAGGGCTGCCGTCAGCGGGGTTCGAACCCACTATCTCCCGGATGCAAGCTCACAGCTGCGCGCCCTAACCGCACGGCCAACTCGCTCGGTATTTAAAATTCCAGTAAAAGGAATAAATGAAATGTAATCTGAAACTACACATATTGAAATTAAAATTTAAACATGTTGAGTCAAAATATTTATGTTATGCATACAACGAATATGAAAAAAGTAAGACTTTTATGTTTTATCCAGTCCCTTTAATGAGAGCAACGCTTGGAAAATTTTAAAACTCTAGAACAATGACTTTTAGTCTCAACGATAACATCAGAAGACAAAAGTATTGTAGCAAGTTCTGCTATGTATCTAAATGCCATGATAATGAAAACGATTACTATTATTCCTCACAGTTAAGGAACGTCAGTTGGACTACTCCATCCTCCGCAGTTTCATTTTTCATCATTTTGGCAAATATCAACGAAAGTAACCTTCAGGACCAATCATTTCAACAGTATTAACCTATGTAACATTCTCCATAACTATAAATTACGATAAATCGGCAATCAAAGTCAATATATTTTCCATAAAGAAGTATGCATTTCTACTGCAAATAGGTAGGTCGCCGTTTACAGTGCGTGGACCCGATTGTCAAGGCTGGTAAGGAGCTAGCTAGAGCGACGCATCAAGTCGGCCGTAAGCTAGCTAGAGCGACGCATCAAGTCGCCGTAAGCTAGCTAGAGCGACGCATCAAGTCGCCGTAAGCTAGCTAGAGCGACGCATCAAGTCGGCCGTGGTTAACAGACACGGTGTGCATGTTCCCCGCCACCTGAAGCGCTGCTGTCGACAAAAGGTCCAAGTACGCGCGCTGTTTGTCGGCTTTATGTGCAAGTGTATAAACAGTTTGTGGTCTTTTTCGGTAGTTTTATACGTTTTCCAGTTTAATACGTGCAAAATATCTGGTGTTAAATTTTCGTGAATTAAAAAGTGAAAAATATTTAGGCATTTGAGAAATAGGACGTATACTTGGGCATATGCTTCAATTTACTTCCGCATCTGAATATGCCTCCAACTTGCTATGTCCCGGGTTGCAAGTCGGGTTACGATAAAAAATCGAATGGGGATCTGCATTTTTTTCACCCCCAAAAGATCCCACTCTGTTCTCGAAGTGGTCGAAAGCTATCCCACGTCAAGATTTGCCTTGTAGTGATAAAAGTCGTATCTGTGATCTGCATTTTGAAGCCGAGCTTATCCAAAAATGTGACAATTTCATTATTAATGGTGAAAAAGTGGAAATTCCAAGACAGAGATGGAAACTGGATCCTATAGCAGTCCCACATATTTTTCCTAATCTTCCGAAATATTTATCACGAAACATCACAGTAAGAAGATCTCCATATCAACGCCAGTCTACCAAATTAGATGTTCCTTCCACATGTGATTATTCCATACTAGACTCCGCTAGTATTAGCTCTGTGTGCTCTAGTGCTGGTGATAAATCACAGGTTAGTGCTGATAACAAGGGGGTATTTATCTTAAAAAAGAGAATTAAACATCTCCAGAGGAAAGTTATTTTTTTAGCAGAAGATTAAAAGAAGAAACGAAAAAGAATGCTGAATTAGAAAGGGAGCTAGAAGAAATGAAATTACCCAAAAAACCAGGTAAATTCCCCTAATTAAAGACTAAGTAGAAAACAGAAGATAATAATTGATACCATACTGAAGAAGAGCAATACCGTACCAGAAGTTCGAAAAGCATGCGTTATGATCAGAAACTTCTGCCGACACCACTCCTGTTGAAAATTAAGTACCCAAAAGGTTACAGGCATTGTAGACATCATGACTTTCTGCCACTGCCATCAACACCACATCTTAACAGTCTGTTGAAAGGCCTGAAGTGTTCATACGGTATCAATCATCATTCAGTCAGGATGATGACAACAACAGATTAGGAATATTAAATTCGATTAAGTTAAACTAAAAGAAGAAATACAGTTTTATGGCATTTCTTTAAAAATAGATGGGTACGTGGACTTTGATGATCTCACACCAGAAGATCAACAAGCAAATATTGCAAATCATGCCCTACTGTTTATGTTTGTACCACTCTTAAAGCACTGGGTGCAACCTATTGCAATATATGCAAGTCGCAATTCTACACCTGGTGACATACTGTCAAAAATATTAATCTAAGTTATTATTCAACTGGAAAATGCTGGGATTCACATTGTTGGATTTGTGTGCGATGGGAGTCAGACAAGCAAGAAAGCATGGCAAAATCTTGATATCAGAGGTAAACTCAACAACTTAAACGTAAGCGTTCCCAATCCTGTGAGCTCCTCCAGAAAGATTTGGGCATTTTCAAATGCAGTTCATATCCTGAAATGCATTAGAAGCTATTTTCTTGCCAAAGAAAATTCTACCTATAAAAGGCCACAATATCAGCTTCAACTATTACGGGCTAATTTATGAAAGTGACACCCTCCTGGATTCTGCAGGTTTGTGAGTATCCAAAAATAACCTCATCTCATATCAACCCTAACGGTTTTCAGAAAATTAATGCTCGTTTGGCGTTCCAGTTAGTTGCTATGGCAAACGCAATTCATTTCTTTAGAGACAGTCACACCAATGGTTTTGAAGGAAATGAAGCCACAGAAATTTTATCAAGGGACCTCAATGATGTTTTTGATGCATTGAATGCCAAAACTCCTAACGAAGCATTGTTTCCTGATTATGAGAAATGTTATCGTTTGTGTGAAATGAGTGAGATCTTAAAAGCACCGAACAATACATTCGCCTCTGAGAGAACTCTTGAGTCCATGCGTGTGACACTTAAAAGCACAATAAAACTTACACAGTATTTGTGGAGCAGCGGTTTTTCTTATGTGCTTACAGGCAAATTCAACCAAGACCCCTTGGAAGGGCACTTTGGTATCCTACGATCCATAAGCTGTGATGATCACCCTTCTACAGTGGACTTTTGCATGTGCTCATGTTACAATCAGTGTTTGTCGCACTAAGCAATGCTATACCTAAAGGAGGTAATTGCCAGTCTGAAGTTGAAGTACCCTTAACATAATTCTTCAGTCAGATTAGAGCCGTGGCAAAAGCTGTTGCCAAAGATAATGCCAAAAGCATAAGTACAGCTCAGGAGAAAATTTACACCAAGCTTACCTTTGATCAGCCACCCTTTGCAAGTTGGGAAGATGAACAAATAGTTCCTTTCACCAGTTCAAAACTGAACGTTATTCATCACTTCTGTGGGTATATTGTTAAACATGCAAGCAAAGTGACAGACTGTACAGCATGTATTGGGTAGCCCGTTTCAGCCTTAACAAGTCTACTCGTCCAACTATCTCCTTTACCCATCGAGTGAATTATTATTGATGTTTTCTCATGTGAGAAATATTAGTGTACAAGAAGCATTATGGGGCGAAATATTTCAAGAATGCCTGGATAGTTTACCTTCAATTACTGTTTCTCATAGACTTGGGTGCTGTACTGAACATGCTCAGGACTTGGTACCAAAATTAATTTTTCATTACATACGATGCCGATTTTATTTCCGAATAAAAGAAGTACGGAAAGAAATGCAAGCTTGTAGACCGCAAAACATACCCGTAAAAAGTCCAAGGTGTCCAGTTAACTGACTGATGGGGTGAAGTGCTGGTAAGATTCATTAATCTGAGCATGTTAACATATAATTTAACTTAAGTAGTTATGTAGGAATAACGTATGTATGACATACCGGTACGTAACATCATGTGGGTGCGTGCAGAGTTTTAATATGCTTATATTATGTAGCATGCACACTAACAGTTGAACATGTGTTTTTTTAAGGTTATAACTGATCATTACAACTGAGTTTGGTTTCGTGGTGAATTAATGAAATATGGCTTAGCTCTATACACACATACCCGTTTGAGATATTCGTTAAGACATTAACGAACCAATTTGAGAAGTAATGCCATTAAATCATTACTAAATGTGAAATATTTCCTACGAATTTGCCACATATTACGTTCAAAACAAGTAACACTATATCTCAATTTGCACGAAACATAGATGGCACATAAACACAATCATCCGTCAGTAAAGAGAATGCACATTCCTGAAACATAACAATAATAAACACACGGTTTTAAATACTTTATTTAAACGATAAATTCCGAATTAAGTCACATCAGATCTCATTTAAAATCCCGATCTTTACCATCCCTATAAACCTATTTCTTCTCACTCTTCTCGTCCCTACAATATTCAGCCTTTTATTCCTCCCTATCCTTGGTATTTGAAGGGTAACTATTCTCGCCGCCACATTACCAACATTATTCGTCTTCGCTTTAATCATGCCCTTACTCCTCTGTATAAATATCGTTCTAACCTCTCCCCCCACTCCTCCTGTCTATGTGGTACTCCGTATGCTGATGTAAATCATTTATTATTCCAATGCCCTGTGTATGATTCTTTTCGTCCGGCTTTTATTTCTCGTCTTATCAGTCTTCAGAAAGCTCTCCCCACCAATGTCTCCTGTTTGCTTACCGATATGTCTCCTGCTATAATACATGCTATCAATCAATATTTGAATGACTCTCATATTCATTTGTAAATTACTGTCTTTTTATTGTTCGCTCGGTTACATACTCCTGCTTCCACTGTTTTTTACTTCTATGCACTTCCTTTTTTATGTTACGCGATATTTAAGATGTGTACATAGAGATGATGCTCAACTTTGTTCTTGTGACTTTTGTAGTGAGACTCATTGCGTGTGATCTTCGTAGTGTGAATAATTGCGTGTGATTTCTCATATTAAGTGTAATATCACGATAATAAGTGTAGTGGCTGGGTGAAATAATAGAGCCCATAATCTCTCCGACAACAACAACAACAACAACAAAATCACATGTTCAGGGACAGCTGATCCCTGTTTACCTACACCAGCGCCGCGTAGTGTAGGAACATATCAAACAGCAGAAGTCGTCACACTATGTTCTTCTTCTTCTTCTTCTTCTTCTTCTTCTTCTTCTTCTACTTGAAAGGTGTGGTTGGACTCATGTGTTATCGTCCAGTCACGAACACTACAGTATGTACTTCTATTCGTCCTGGCCTTGTATAATTATGTATGCAACGGTGCTCTGTCCACGGTTGACTGGATCCCTCGCTGCGTTCCTTATACCGACCTTGACAATCGCTTGTAAAGCTCAGCCGTAAGCAACGACCCCAGCATAAATCTGTAATTGAAAAGTTTCACCATAACGCCGCTGGAGCGCTGGCCACCTCAGTCACTGACAGGAAGCTATGTACCGCAAATTACCACATTTCCAGTTTCATTTATATTGTTTTGCTGTCGTAAGTGTTGGTAGTGTGTTCGCAATGAGGTGTTTAGAGGCTTGCTATTGAGAGATGATAGTTTTGTGCTAATTAGTTTATACTTTTATTTTGTAGTGTGGTGCCGGGAGATAGTGGGTTCGAATCCCACTGTCGGCAGCCCTGAAGATGGGTTTCCTTAATTAAGGCCACGGCCGCTTCCTTCCCACTCCTAGGCCTTCCCTATCCCATTGTCGCCATAAGACCTATCTGTATCGGGGGCGACGTAAAGCAAATAGCAAATAGCAAAAATGTAGTGTGGTGATTTGATATTTTAAAATTGTGTTTACAAATCTTTGAATATGTGATATTGTTGTGCGCCTCTTTGTACTTCGAACAGAAATTTTCTGCAAACAAAAATAAATTTAATGAGTGGCTCAAGGTGATTTCTCTCCTTAACTTCGTCCTAAACAAGAATTGTAATTTATTCGCTAATTCTCTTATAAATTTTGTTTGTAGTGATTTCTTTTTATTTAACTGTTTGTAAATATTCGAAAATGTATTGCTGCGTGCCTTTTTGTACTTCAAACAGAAAAAAAGTTAAGGGACACTGCCATTTCACGAATTTCCTGTAAACCAGAACAAAACTAAGGAGTGGCTCAAAGCATTTTTTCGCGAAAACTTTGTCCCTAACACTGTTGTCGGTAGCCTTCATTTCAAAGAAAATTATTATTCATTTTTAGGCAAAAGTAGGGAAAGAAAAGTTCTGTACCATCAGTATTCCATAACTATCCTAGTTATAAGGTGACTAGTACCAATAGTCCTAAAAGAAAAATTACTAGAACTGTACCACCCTCACCCAATAAATGCAAAAGTGTTGAAGCTGCTTAACATTTCTAAAACCCTGATGCAAGCTGTTCAACAGCCAATGACAAAGGTGCGGGCAAATTTTCAAAAGTCAGTTTCACTGTAGAACAACTAGGAAAAAGTGAAGATATGCCTGAAGCAAAAATGATATAACAAACACAAGGGAGACTAAAATACAGAAGTTTGTATTATAGCTCCCTACAACCACCACTGAATTAGCACTTTCATCTTAGTTTTCCGTTTCTTTTTTCGGATTTTTATTACCCTTAAATTTCCTTTCATTGAATAATCCTTTAAGCGGAGTCATATTCACCACCTGACAGCAACACAACACATTTTTATCCAAGATAATCTGAAATTTAATATTTAAACACTACAAGTAGGAACCATTACTGTTATGGCAGTAAGCCCAACGTCTGGATCGAAGTGTTACTTTTGCAATGAACAGTAAACCAAGTATTTACTCAAAATACTTTTCTCTCACTGAATTTTTATTTAAAATAGTGCAAGGTATGAATGAAATGTATTCTGAAACTATACATATTGACATAAAAATTTCAGCATGTTTGAGTCTAAATACACTGACTGACAGTGACAATGCAACACCAAAGAGGAGTGGTTCGAAAGGGATGAAAGTTGGGGAAAAAACAGAGACGGCACGGATGAATAATTGATGTTTATTTCAAACCGATATGCAGGTTACACAATGCGCACGGCATCGACTCAGTAGGATGTAGGACCACCGCGAGCGGTGATGCACGCAGAAACACGTCGAGGTACAGAGTCAATAAGAGTGCGGATGGTGTCCTGAAGGATGGTTCTCCATTCTCTGTCAACCATTTGCCACAGTTGGTCGTCCGTACGAGGCTGGGGCAGAGTTTGCAAACGGCATCCAATGAGATCCCACACGTGTTCGATTGGTGAGAGATCCGGAGAGTACGCTGGCCACGAAAGCATCTGTACACCTCGTAGAGCCTGTTGGGAGATGCGAGCAGTGTGTGGGCGGGCATTGTCCTGCCGAAACAGAGCATTGGGCAGCCCCTGAAGGTACGGGAGTGCCACCGGCCGCAGCACATGCTGCACGTAGCGGTGGGCATTTAACGTGCCTTGAATACGCACTAGAGGTGACGTGGAATCATACGCAATAGCGCCCCAAACCATGATGCCGCGTTGTCTAGCGGTAGGGCGCTCCACAGTTACTGCCGGATTTGACCTTTCTCCACGCCGACGCCACACTCGTCTGCGGTGACTATCACTGACAGAACAGAAGCGTGACTCATCGGAGAACACGACGTTCTGCCATTCCCTCATCCAAGTCGCTCTAGCCCGGCACCATGCCAGGCGTGCAGGTCTATGCTGTGGAGTCAATGGTAGTCTTCTGAGCGGACGCCGCCGGGAGTGCAGGCCTCCTTCAACCAATCGACGGGGAATTGTTCTGGTCGATATTGGAACAGCCAGGGTGTCTTGCACATGCTGAAGAATGGCGGTTGACGTGGCGTGCGGGGCTGCCACCGCTTGGCGGCGGATGCGCCGATCCTCGCGTGCTGACGTCACTCGGGCTGCGCCTGGACCCCTCGCACGTGCCACATGTCCCTGCGCCAACCATCTTCGCCACAGGCGCTGCACCGTGGACACATCCCTATGGGTATCGGCTGCGATTTGACGAAGCGACCAACCTGCCCTTCTCAGCCCGATCACCATACCCCTCGTAAAGTCGTCTGTCTGCTGGAAATGCCTCCGTTGACGGCGGCCTGGCATTCTTAGCTATACACGTGTCCTGTGGCACACGACAACACGTTCTACAATGACTGTCGGCTGAGAAATCACGGTACGAAGTGGGCCACTCGCCAACGCCGTGTCCCATTTATCGTTCGCTTCGTGCGCAGCACAGCGGCGCATTTCACATCATGAGCATACCTCAGTGACGTCAGTCTACCCTGCAATTGGCATAAAGTTCTGACCACTCCTTCTTGGTGTTGCATTTGCTCTGTCAGTCAGTGTATTTATGCTATCCATACACATAATATTCCAGGAGAAAAATATAAGACTTTTATGTTTTAATCACGCCCCCTTCCTGACAGCGGCACTTGAAGAATTTTAAAACTCTAATTGAACAATGACCCTTAATCTCAAGATTAACATCAGAATACAAAAGTATTGTTAGTTCTGCTATGTATCTAAATGCTATGTATAATAAAAGTGATTGCTATTATTCCTCATAGTTAAGGAACGTCAGTTGGACTACTCCATCTCTTCCCAGTTTCATTTTACGACATTATTTTGGCAAGTATCAACGAAAGTAATCTTTAGGATTAATCATGTTAACAGTATTAACGTATGTAACATTCTCCATACCTATAAATTATGATAAATCGGCAATCAAAGTCAATATCTTTTCCATAGAGCAGTATGCATTTCTACCGCAAAAACGTAGGCCTCCAGCGCCACGTCTCGAGCTATGAAACTACTCCAATTACAGTGCGTGGACCCAATTGTCAAGGCCGATAAGGAGCTAGCTAGAGCGACGCATCTAGTTGGCCGTGCTCTGCCCCTTCTGCTACCACTCATCTCCGTTAGATGGCATTTTCTCTGCAATTATAAAATTATTCAGTGAGGTCCATGGGCGACCAATAGACGCATTATTATTGGCAGAGCCCATCGGAATAATGTTATTAAGTTTCACTTTGTGGAAATCAAATGATCATAAATATATCTTTTAATAGGCTGATGACACAAGTGGTTTATTGCAGACTCGGCAGCCGAGTTCTATGGTTCTATAGCATCAGATGGGATAAAACAGACACGACAGAGTTCTCCGACAGATACTGGAGGGCGATGGCAGATACAGCGAGTTCTTTGAAGAATTTGTGCGCGCTCTGGTGCCATAGAATGAATACCGTTCAGTTAAATCAGCGCGGCAGCTGCCTCCTGCATTAGGCTTCATGAATTTTGTAAATAATGCATGTGAAAAGATACTCAATTATAGACTTTGAGAATAAGAAAGAATTACTTTGTTATTAAATATTTAACGCTGCTCACCATATCAAAAGCGTACACATATTTACTATGATTCTCTTTTAAATTTTCTTTTTCTTGACAGAATCATGGAGAATGGGATTGACATAGAAAAATTATTCAGTGAGGTCCATGGCCGAGATATGACCCATTATTATAAGCAGAGCCCCACGGAATAATGTTATTAAGTTACAATTTGCGGAAATCAAATTATCATAAAAATATCTTTCAATAAATTGTGTGACGCGATGTTACTTAGCAACCGTGCAGGCTGTGATGTTAAGTATTGTTGGATGGCCATGACATACAGATCCATGACCTGTGCAGCTCTCAAGATTTTGTTGCTACTTAACGTCACGTTACATATGAAATGAAATGACGTATGGCTTTTAGTGCTGGGAGTGTCGAGGACAAGTTCGACTCGACAGATGCAGGTCATTCGATTTGACTCCCGTAGGCGACCTGCCCGTCGTGATGAGGATGAAATGATCATGAAGACGACACATAAACCCAGCCCCCGTGCCAGCGGAATTAAACAATGATGGTTAACATTTTCGACCCTGCCTAGAATCGAATCCGGGGCCCCTGTGACCAAAAGCTAACACGCTAACCATTTAGCCACACAGCCGGACACGTCACAGGCGTTATTACATGACAATATTTCGTTTAGGAAATGTTCGGATGATCTGCAATATGTCAAGAGTATTATACTCTCCTCATGGAGATCCATTTGTGGATTGTTAGCTCCTACGTACAGTCTCATGAGGTGCAAATACTGTTCCGTGTGTCTACATCCATATCCTAAGATTCTTGTGTTTGTCTCGGCGCAGAAATTTCCCCCCACACATTATCCTTTTTGTTACTTCGACTAGTAAAATTACTGTAATAGATTAAGTATTTCCCATAGTTCTACCCGGCATTAATTATGACAGTTCGAATTAAAATAACTGCTACATTCTTGAATGAATTAAACATTGTGAGGTTAGTAGGCATACTCAGCAACTGGTATTCAAACTTTACTTAGGATTTACCAGCGGCAAACCTTAAGAGAAAGGGTGGACATGAATCATGATATGTAAACAAGAAGTTGAGAAAGGAAAATAGGATCAATCTCTGGGGAAAGACGTAGAGGAAACACACACTGAGAGTACAACTACACTCTACACTTCTCCGACACTGTGGAGTACAACAGAAAGGCAACTTTTCATTATTATTTTTTTAAATATGGGCTTTCGATCTTATCGACCATGCAGCCAGCTACAATTTTGTACTTTTCTTCTTTTTAATTAATCATGAAATGATTTTATGAATTGAACTTAAACATTTAAGATGAATACAGCTAGCCCCCGAGCCAGATGAATTAATCAAACCAAGTTAAAATCCCCGATCCAGCAAGGGAATCGAATTCGGGGTCCCCCGAACTACGCTAATCATTCAGCCAAGAATCCGGACAATGTTGCCGATAATAGTATTTGAAACTCGGATCACTCGGTTAATAATCAAGGACCTTTTCCCTACAGTAACGCTGTTACAACGCAACTTGAACTGCGGTATAGTGAGGAAGAGTGCACGGCAGGGACACCTAATATGCCCACGTGCGAGATTCATGCTCGCCTCTTCTAAATTTCAAATAAATCGTAGGTAACGTTTGATATTGAATAATAATCTCACAATTTGGGATTCAGTCAATAATTTCAATCCGAAACTGACATTCACAGTCCATAAAATAGTACTTATGTGTATAATACGCTCGGTTTTATTATTTTAAAAGTTATAAAGAGTTTGCAAATTCATACAGTAACTCATTTGTTTGATATATTTTATGATAAGCCAATTTCAGTAGAATACGCAGAGACTTAAATAGTTAAAAGTCTAAGATGACTGAGAATAAATGCCTTTTACAACATAATATTACGAGCAATTTTGCGAAATGTGATAGGTAACATGTTGTAGTAAATCATTAAAATGTCAAATCATTGCATTCGAAATCTAAGAACACACTGTTTTTGTTAAAGATTAAATAGTTCAATACTATTTTGTACAGTCCCTATCTAATAGCGATGATGAAAATATTGTATTAATGGGAAATACAATGTGATAATCAGTTGCAGTAACTACTGACATTAGAGTCAAATAACATAAATGATTCAGGAGCGCAAATACTACAGCGTTTTGTTTTTAATCAGGTTTAAAATAACTTATTCACTGTTTCAAATATTTAGATAGTCCATTAGTTAAAATATCAGCATTAAATTACTACACATTATATTTGTGGTTTATATTTGATTACTAGACTTTCCACTTCAAACTTTTAAATGCAACCATGTCTGCCATGTCATCAGCCAAATACAATATTCCTCTTGTTCAAAGTGTTGTGAAAGGCCTCCTATTTGGATCCAGAGGTACCCTGGCGAAGAACACAGCCACTATGCTTCAAAATTTTTAAAAATCCTTTTCTTATACGACATAGAGAACATCTTATTACAGATCACAAGGGATTCACTGCAAATTATACAGTTGCACTTATACCTGAAATCGTAATCTCCCTACGATTAATTTTTACAGAAAAGATATTTCATTATTATAATTATATACTGTAAGTTATGTATTCCGGACCATCACTGGAGGACCTAATGTCTAGTCCTTAGTCCCGTTTTCTGATTTATGCGTACACTTCGGAGAGGTCAGGTGCACGTCTTTCCAGTTGGCGCACCTCTCTGTCTGTCTCTCTCTCCCCCACTCACCCCCCCTCTCTCTCTATATATATATGAGGTAAGGAGAGGGTGAAAGCCTATTCCTGTCTATTAACCACCAAGGGGTCTGCTCAGTGCTTAACGACGCCCTCCTACGAATGAATCACGATGAACAGTATTGTATGACCTTACTCTTTGTGAACACGGCGGAGAGATTTGGAAATGAATCCAGGCTTGTGGCACGCAATCGAGTGATTGGAAATATTATACGAGCACTTCTCCTACCCTACCAGTCAACATTCTGGTGGTGATTGCCAACGGGACTCGAACCGGTGAATGACAGTTTCAAACCTTAAACACTTGACGCCTTAACGTTCATAGCCACCGGGCGTGCTCTAATAATAATAATAATAATAATTGTACCGGGCGGTACACCTCCACGCCGCTAATTCAAACCTTGCGCCAGTTGAAACTCCCCTGCTGGAGGAAGTCTGAACTTTATCTACTGTGTTAATTTTCAAGTTTCTCAGAAGATGTCACTACTTGGAAATTTTGGAATTTCTGAACTGGGTCGTTTTCGATGTATTTTTGTTTTACCTGTAGTAAGAAGTGTGAACTTTCTCTTCTAGAGGACACTACTGAAGAACTAGAATGGTGCACCCTAGTGCGAAGTGAAAGAACTGTTGTTTTGGAGAAATGTTTATTTCAAAAGTTTGTTCCTTGTTAAATTTCTTTCTGTTATTGTTTAAGTTGGCTGTATAACCCTTTCCTTCCCCTTGTTTTGAATTTAGCCAATCCCGAATTTCTTTAATTAATTTCTGACCAATCAGATGTATCTTCTCCAACTTGAATATCTTGCTTAACCCTAGCCAATAAAGTTTTTGTGGGCGGGTGTTCTCATTTCCGAAACGCCTCGAACTTTCCACGAGAGTATATAAACTGCTGATTTTCGGGTCTTTGCGCCACTTCAGTAACATCTTTCAGTGTGTAAAGTACATAGCAGGGGGCGGGAAGCGCCTCTTTCTTCGGGCAGCAGTTCAACACCAAGGTAATGGCCGTTTAATAACTTCTTTTCTTGCTAGCTCAGCAGTTTAACTCTCGGGGCGGGTCCGAAGCTTTTACACCATGTAACTTTTCCCTAAAATGTAAAGACACTTAGTATCTATTCTATCTTTTAAACTGCATATCGGGATAGAGAGTGCTTAACCCTCTCGAGCTCCCACTCATATTGTTTTGAGGTGAACTTATTTTCACTACTTTCTTCCTTAACGTAATGTAAATTGCTTCCTTCTAAAGTCACCTCTTTAGTATGGGATTAGCCCTTGCATTAACGGTCTAGTGCCAAATAGGTTTTAAACAAAAATGTATTAGGAGTGCAGATCGCCTCCTCTCAAATTGGTATTTTAGAGGCCATGTAATTAACCTTTTCTCACTTAATAGGCCTCAGTAGGTTGGGTATTTTACCCCTGTGTTTATGTCCTTAGAGGACAACTTGAAGGTGGAGTTTGGTGTGGCCTTTGATAGGCTTAAACTTTGAGAGCGGATTGCTCTTTTGAAATTGATTTTGGGTGCCTCAAGGAGGCTTTACTGTGTAATTTTGGAGCAAGTGCTCCTGGGCATGAATGGGGTTTTCTGCCCCTCTGTTAAAACTTGTTTTGGGGTAAAATTGGGCTAATTGCCCAAGAATTGTGAGTTCGGGGCTCGAAGCCCAAATCCTGTAAATACTGTAATTGTAATTTGTTACCTTGCTACTCTGTACCTGCCATGCTTGTTATTTCTTGATTTTGCAAAGAAAATATAACCTTGTTAAATTTTAAATTAACTTTAATTTCGTAGCCTGAGACCTGATCACCCCCGCACCTTCTTTCACTTCTAACTACCACGGAAAACTCCGTAACAAGTGGTAGCAGAGCGTGGTTGAATGGGTCTCAATTTAGCCCCTTTTGACGGCTAAACATTGCTTTGATTACAACTCTAACTATTTTCTCACTTGCTGGAATTTTTAATTTTTCCTTTTTCAAAATTGTTCTGTCATCATGCCCGGCCCTCGCGATGTTCTCCACCTTAACTATTTGCGCAAGGAGGAGTTGATCTATGAGGTAACTATTAAAAATGTGCAATCTGGAGGCACGGTTGCGGTAGACACAAATAAGCTTAGTGAGTCCCTTGATTTGCCCATTTCCATCCCCACCTTGGGAGAGAAAGAAATTGACGACTCTCTTTCCACGATCACTGATAATACTACTGAGCTAGCATCTGTAGTTAGTTTTTTTGAAGAAAATGATCCTTCGCCTAATCAAATTAAGCGTGTGCAAGCCAGGCTATTTCATTTTTCAAATAGAGTTAACGACCTGTTGTCTCTAAAGTTGAATGACGTTCAGAGGAAGGAAGCTAGTATGGTTCTTGAAAATCTTTCTGAATTATCTAGTAAGGTTACCCAATTGTTAACTGGGGAAGTTCCTCCCAAAATCGATCAACCCACCACGGTGAATGTAGGTAGCGAGGAAGAGCCTCCTAAGGGAGATGACAATAGGAAAACCGTTGCAGCTCAAACAACCTCTGCCCCATTGGACAACGAGTCTGAACACCGAACCTCGTTGAATAATGTACGTTCTGAATTAACGTCTTTGCCACTTAAACCTTTACCTACTATGTCACCTGGGTTCAGCAGCTTGCCTCATCCATTGGCAATGTTGCTCAGAGGTATCTCGAAGTTTTCTGTTAACACTACCAGTGAAGTTATTTCTTTCGTAAGGTTTTTAGTTGAATTTCAGGATCATGCTCTTGTTTTTTCTCTTTCTCCATGTCAGATTCTGCAAATCATCTATCCCTATGCAATTGGTATTCTCTCAGACAAAATAGTAAGAGCCATTGCCGAGCAATCATCTATTGAGGACTTCCACGCCCACTTGCTAGCTAACTTCATCCCGGCTAGGGCAAGGTCCTCCCTTATTCAGAAGTACTATTATCGTGTACAGCGCTTGGATGAAAACTTGGCAGACTTCATCCAAGATATTAAGTTCTATACTAGGGTGTTTGCTCTTCACTTTCCTGAGGATCAGATTGTACAAGCTATTGTGGAAGGTATCTCACCATCCTATAGGTCATATTTATGTTTGGCGGCATGCCCGCAAACTTTCTCTGAACTTGAAGCATTGGCGGTCTCAGCGGAAGGAGTTAGATACGCCGATTCCTTGCGTGTAGCAAAAGAACCCCCTCCTTCTTTTGGTAATCCTCGGCCTCCACCTCGCCGACCAGTCACACCACGTAAATGTCATGCTTGCGGGTCGCCTGACCATCTTCGGAACAAATGCCCATCAATCAAATCTAGTAGGGCAAATAATGGAGCTGGCTCATCACAAGGCTGTTTTAAATGTGGGGCTTTCTCACATATCGCCAAGAATTGCCCAAATTCAAATAGCACCCCCCTCCTGCTCAACTTCTGGTGCAAATTCCACCAATGCCAATAATAAGTGACTAGCGGCTTCGGCTGAGTCGATTAATCCATCTTCCAGAGGCTCAGCCCCTGGTAAACAGGTTGTAAATTCAGGGAACGATCAGTCTTCAAATTCATCTTTTGAATGCCCCAAAGAATGTCTTAGGATTGCGGCGGATACCCCCGCACCTCTTCCTTTTCTTAAAATTGAGTTAAATAATGAACCTGTAACTGCTCTATTAGATTCAGGCAGTGTTTGTTCTATTATTTCGGCTGAATGGTATTCAAAATTGAAATCTGTTTGTAAACTACCTGACTATGGCTCATCTCCTGTTCAATATGTTTCGGCTAATTCATCTCCATTAGAAATTCTAGGTTCTGTAAATGTCAAAATCTGCATTTTTAAATTTACATGGAAAATTAAATTGTTTGTGGCTAAGCACTTGTCTTCCCCATTATATTGGGAGCTGACTTCATTTCTCACACTGGTCTTGTGCTCGATCTTCAGAGTAAGTCGTGCACATTCAAATTTGCTTCCAATTGTAAAATCCCATTATTGAAATGTAATTCTGCATCATGTTCATCTATTTCGCCTACCCAGGATGAGATGTTGTTAGACCTTAGACATCTACCTGAGGAGCAGGCTGATAGTATTCGTAAGTTGTGTCAGTCGTTTCCAGAGGTGTTCTCTGATACTCTTGGTGTTACTGACCTTATTGAATACAAAATTAAGGTCACGGATTCGATTCCGGTCCGTTTTCCCCCTTATAGGCTATCTCCACCTAAAATGAAGGCTCTGAAAGAAATTATTGATCAAATGCTGAAGGATGGTATCATTAGGCCCTCTAAGTCGGCGTATTCTTCGTCTATTTTTCTAGTCCCGAAACCCCAAGGTGGCTTCAGGCCTGTCATTGATTATAGGGCTCTCAATCGGAAGGTGGTGTTGCAATCTGTGCCCCTTCCTGACCATTCTTGTTTTTCATGGTTTCGTAAGGCCAAGTTCTTTACTATCTTGGACTTGAATCAGGCCTATAATCAAATTCCCGTTGCCGAAGAGTCTAAACATCTTACAGCGTTTGCCACGGATTGGAATTTGTATGAATACAACCGCGTGCCTTTTGGGCTCCCCACGGGAGCAGCTGTACTCACTAGGCTGCTAGATAGGGCCTTCTCCGACATCAAATTTGAGTACTTGTATCACTACCTGGATGATGTCGTCGTATTTTCGGAGACCTTTGAAGAACATCTAGATCATCTGCGAGAAGTTCTTAATCGCCTTCGTAAGGCTGGGTTAACGGTTAAGTTGTCCAAGGTTGCCTTCGCTAAGCCCTCCATGTCATTCCTAGGGCATATTGTGTCACCTGATGGTGTAGCAGTCGATCATTCTAGAACACACGCCATCCGTGATTTGAAGCCTCCCAAGGACATCAAAGGTATCGCCAGGTTCATTGGTATGGTGAATTTCTTCAGGAAGTTTATTCCTAACTTCGCTAATAGAGCGGCGCCTTTAAACCTTCTTCGTAGGAAAGGCATCAAATTCGAGTGGGGACCTTCTCAACAAGCCGCTTTTGAAGATCTTAAATTAGCTCTCTGTAATGCCCCTGTCCTTGCTTTGCCTGATTTCTCAAAGAAATTCATCGTCCAAACCGACGCGTCGTCGTCGGCGGTAGCTGCAGTCCTTCTTCAAGAGACTGAACTAGGGAGGCGACCCATCGCCTATGCATCTAGGACTCTATCGGCTCAAGAAGTCAAGTATTCTATATATGAGCTCGAAGGTTTGGCAGTCTTATTTGCCTTAGAAAAGTTCCGCCTCTATCTGGAACATGTCAAATTCGACCTGGAGACAGATAATCAAGCCTTAAGCTGGGTCTTAGGTAGGCCGCGTCTTACTGGTCGTATAGCCCGTTGGGCCATCCGTATTTCTGCCTTCCAATTCGATGTCAGGCATATCAGAGGTACCGAAAATGTTGTTGCTGATGGACTCAGCCGTATGTTTTCCAACAACGTCGAGACCCATGAACCGGTCGATAGTTCATCTCCTCCCGAGTCCATGCTATCTGAGGTTAATGCCATCTTAACAGATGCTCCCATGCTCTTTAGGGATATCGAGAAATACCAACGTGAAGATCCGACGCTGGCTCCGATAAGGGAAACCCTTTCTTCTGGGGAACATGATGTCCCTTATGTACTGAGGAATAGTGTTTTATGTTGCCCTTCGAGGCATGATAAGATGATGAAAGTCGTTGTTCCAGCTCTTCTTGTACCTATGATCTTCAAGTACTATCATGAGACCCCATTGGGGAGGCATCTTGGAATCTTTAAAACTCGTGAAAAGATTCGTGAAAGGTTCATCTGGAAAGGTATGGACGGTGAAATCCGTGAACTAGTAAAGGCTTGTAAATCCTGTTTGCTTAGTAAACCTACCATGTCCACCAAGGTAGGCCTTTTGTCTTCTCATCAAGCGACGCGCCCCATGGAACGCCTGTATATTGATTATGTAGGACCCTTCCCCCAGTCAAAGGGAAATGCCAACAAGTTCATCTTTGTATGCGTAGATGGTTTTACAAGATTTTCCTGGTTATTTCCGACTAAGCTGGCTACCGCTCAGTCCACCATTACTTGTCTAAATTCTATCTTTGCTTCTTTTGGTCCGTGTCAATATATTGTGTCTGATAATGCTAAGGCTTTCACGTCAAATCTTTTTCGTAAATTCTGTTTTGACCTGTCCATCTCTCATGTGACTTCTGCTTATTACCCTCAACCATCTCTGGCTGAACGGGTTAATCGTAATCTCAGGTCCGCGCTTATTGCCTATCATCATGAAGATCATTCCAGGTGGGACACGTCCCTGCATTGGTTAGCTTTTGCTTTGAATTCGGCGGTTCATGAATCTCACAAGTTTACTCCAGCTTCTTTGATGTTCAAGTTCGTTCCCAACACGCCGCTCTCTAACCTCTGGTCCCTGAGTGACATTCTACCTGAGACAATAGACCCAGATAACATTAAAGATCTTTGGAAGAAGGCTAAAGCCGATCTTAAGGTGTCTCATGAAAAGGTTAGGGAAAGATATGATCGTGGACGGAGACCCACCAATTTGAAGGTAGGCGACCAGGTGATGGTCAAGAATTTTGTTCCCGCGGGCAAGCTTGCCCCCAGATTTCATGGGCCGTGTACTATTCTAGATTTCCTTACGCCGGTTACGTTGTTATTAAGTAATCCAGCCACCGAGAGGATATTTAGGGTTCACCTGTCACAGGTGAAACCGGTGTAAATTCTGTGTTAACTTGCTTCATATAATTTTGAAAGAAATATGAAGGTTATATTTTTTTTTCTGAGGGGTTTCACCTTTAAGGCCTTCTGCTCTTGGAATCTGTTTCCTTGGTGCGTAATTATTTATTGTAAACCCTCCCCGCACAGTTAAACTGCCATCCTGTCCTTGCCACGGCCATTACCACGCTCCCGTCTCCTGCTCCACAACACACAGTGGCTTATAAATGCCATGAATATCTGCACGCCGCTGGCCCCTCAACCTCTCCACAAAGCCTGTGCCTTCAAAAATGATGATGGTCCAACAAAATTCTGCCGCCTAGCTTTAATGTTTCAGTGCCGCCGCAGCCGCGCGGTGCCGTGCCGCGATTGGGATAGAGGAAGGGCCCCCTCTACTCCAGCGAGGTCGACATGTACACGGCGAGCCGGAGAACTCCTCGCGGCCAAGGCTGATGTGCGGCGCACAACCTGCTACTTGCCCGCAGCCTGTATATGTTCGCTGCGGGCGCGGCGTGCTTCCTCTCATAGTGCGGGCGAGCGGTATCTCAGGGTACTTGAGGGGTCCGAGCGGCCTCCTCTGGACTCAAGCAGCGGCGGCTGGCCTGGCCGTCAAAGACATCGGCAACTGACATATTTAGTCAGTTACATGGACGTTTCACATCAACAATTATTACCTTTTTGGATGTTACTGCAATATCTGGTGGCCTTAGAAAATTTTCTTCTCTTTCAAGAATTTAAAGTTTTTCCTTCTGAATTCAACTTCTACAAACATTAAGACATTACATCAGCAAGATCTATAAAGAATTTTGAAACTGGATCAAACCAAATTTGGTAAATTTTTGTAAATGCTTCTGCAATTAATCTCCATATCAACATCATAGCTTGAACCTTGTTTTCAAACAAATTTCATGTGTCACCCCTGGAGGGACTTTTGGGGGGGGAGGTCTGTACCGGGCGGTACACCTCCACGCCGCTAATTCAAACCTTGCGCCAGTTGAAACTCCCCTGCTGGAGGAAGTCTGAACTTTATCTACTGTGTTAATTTTCAAGTTTCTCAGAAGATGTCACTACTTGGAAATTTTGGAGTTTCTGAACTGGGTCGTTTTCGATGTATTTTTGTTTTACCTGTAGTAAGAAGTGTGAACTTTCTCTTCTAGAGGACACTACTGAAGAACTAGAATGGTGCACCCTAGTGCGAAGTGAAAGAACTGTTGTTTTGGAGAAATGTTTATTTCAAAAGTTTGTTCCTTGTTAAATTTCTTTCTGTTATTGTTTAAGTTGGCTGTATAACCCTTTCCTTCCCCTTGTTTTGAATTTAGCCAATCCCGAATTTCTTTAATTAATTTCTGACCAATCAGATGTATCTTCTCCAACTTGAATATCTTGCTTAACCCTAGCCAATAAAGTTTTTGTGGGCGGGTGTTCTCATTTCCGAAACGCCTCGAACTTTCCACGAGAGTATATAAACTGCTGATTTTCGGGTCTTTGCGCCACTTCAGTAACATCTTTCAGTGTGTAAAGTACATAGCAGGGGGCGGGAAGCGCCTCTTTCTTCGGGCAGCAGTTCAACACCAAGGTAATGGCCGTTTAATAACTTCTTTTCTTGCTAGCTCAGCAGTTTAACTCTCGGGGCGGGTCCGAAGCTTTTACACCATGTAACTTTTCCCTAAAATGTAAAGACACTTAGTATCTATTCTATCTTTTAAACTGCATATCGGGATAGAGAGTGCTTAACCCTCTCGAGCTCCCACTCATATTGTTTTGAGGTGAACTTATTTTCACTACTTTCTTCCTTAACGTAATGTAAATTGCTTCCTTCTAAAGTCACCTCTTTAGTATGGGATTAGCCCTTGCATTAACGGTCTAGTGCCAAATAGGTTTTAAACAAAAATGTATTAGGAGTGCAGATCGCCTCCTCTCAAATTGGTATTTTAGAGGCCATGTAATTAACCTTTTCTCACTTAATAGGCCTCAGTAGGTTGGGTATTTTACCCCTGTGTTTATGTCCTTAGAGGACAACTTGAAGGTGGAGTTTGGTGTGGCCTTTGATAGGCTTAAACTTTGAGAGCGGATTGCTCTTTTGAAATTGATTTTGGGTGCCTCAAGGAGGCTTTACTGTGTAATTTTGGAGCAAGTGCTCCTGGGCATGAATGGGGTTTTCTGCCCCTCTGTTAAAACTTGTTTTGTGGTAAAATTGGGCTAATTGCCCAAGAATTGTGAGTTCGGGGCTCGAAGCCCAAATCCTGTAAATACTGTAATTGTAATTTGTTACCTTGCTACTCTGTACCTGCCATGCTTGTTATTTCTTGATTTTGCAAAGAAAATATAACCTTGTTAAATTTTAAATTAACTTTAATTTCGTAGTCTGAGACCTGTTCACCCCCGCACCTTCTTTCACCTCTAACTACCACGGAAAACTCCGTAACAATAATAATAATAATAAATAATAATAATAATAATAATAATAATAATAATAATAATAAAACTAGTTCGAAATAATTCAAGGATACGAACGGTATAAATATTACCTTCTTATTCGTTCTGTCTTTTTCCCATTTTATTGGAGGGACGAGATCAATTGTGTGTTTCTTTCCTGGTCCGTAGTAAGGAGTGTTGTATGTAGAATACGAACATCTTATCCCTGAGCCATACAAATTAACCGTACTGCAGTACTTAAAATCACCGGGTCGACCAAAAATGGAACCGGGCCCTCTGAGCCGAGGGCATTTCACTGACCATTCTGACGAGAAATCCGACTAAGAAGGAGATCTAGTTAATGAACAGCAAGCAGGACTCAGTAATTAATTTAGGGACTCAATAGTCAACTTTAATATTTCCAGGAAAAAGCACGCGCAAAGAAGAACTGGCTATAAGAAAGTAGGGAGTTGCCAGACGTAGAACACTCGAATACTGGCAAAATAAAGTATAATAAATAATCCACTTTATTTATTTATTTTTTTATTTTTTTATTTACTAGCGCTATGTTCAGTAGTAAAGTTAGGACTCTAGGGCCTCTCTTAAACACATTCTGTGTACAATCTAAAATAAAATAATTAAAATAGTTGAAATAAATTAATAATGAAGAAAGGATTTAAATGATCAACAAATTAATTTAATATTTAAAACTGGCATAGTTTAATTGAAATTGGATACTTAAAATAAACATCATTGTTAAGTAACGAGACATTTTGAGATCTTAAATTAAAGAAAATTACAACATTAATTAGAACAAGTATAAACACAATAATGAAACTAAACACTGCCATAAATGAAAATAATATGTAGTATACATTCATGAAGAATATAAGAACAAGACGTGTGAGGACTCCTCGAGTTCAAGCGCGCCCCGCCAGGCAGCGCTAGGGTAGGCAAGCTCCACAGTACCGATTAGCTGGTCTTAGGAATGATGCCAGAGGAAAAGTATTACTCGGTAACTGATAAGTATATGCACTGTCTTCTGAAAAACAATCAGAGATTACAATTAAAGTACCACGGCAGGGTACAATGGAAAAACTCACACATGGAAATAAGAGCTACGGCCTTCATCATATGTTGCGGAAAGCACAGGTTACATATACAGATAAATTGTACATAAATCCAAGCATATTAATACAAACACTTATGACCTATTTAAAGGTAATAATCTACTTACCAGCTCAATTTGTTGGTTACTGGGCTTTCGAAAGCTTGCATGAAGATTTCACGGCAAATTAGGGAATATGTGAGGCACTGCTCCTGGACGTAATTTGCATCCCACACGAGAGATATCCATTTTTTAACCATTCACTATAAAATTATCGGATGTCACTATCAAATCATCCGAGAAATGAACATGACAAATTCTTCTATTACGCGTTAACTCAGTATCCTTCCGTAGAACAGCTCTGGCCGGTTTTTCAAATTGATTTCTATCCTTCGGTGGTAAAAATAATCGCATATCATCAACTACTCTACCATAGCCTGATTTACAGCCAGGCAACAGTACGGCATGCTGAACTATTAAATTAATCAAGCCCCATAAGATACATGCTTGAAGTACACAACACACAATGAACTGAGTTTAGGAAGTGAAAGCAAAGACAATTCAACTTATTCACTGAAACTGAAACATTCACAGTAACGTCTCCCCGCACTTTTCTGTACCCGGCTTGCCGGATCTACTGGAACACGTGTTGGATATAATCGCTTGCAGTGCTTGCAGTGGCGGAACCACAAACTACCGCCGCCCTGCCTCAGAGAAGGGAACGGGTCAGCGGGGAAATGGGATGTGTAATGGGGACAGAGATAATACTCCGCGTGTACACACAAGTTTCCTCGTTCAACTTGCACAAGATTGTCCTTGTCTCTCACAAGAATTATTCTAAAAATTTAATACAATATCAAACACATAATAAATACTATATACATAATGAAGAAGTTCGTTGACCTAGAATTAACTAGAAGTTGAAAATACACAATGCATTAAGCACTACACACTAATTACAGATAGCGGTTAAAAGAGCTTCGTGTAGTAATATTAACGACCCGCCACGGCTTCGCACGGGAGAAAGTGTGTATTCACGGTGCTAGGCTTTATTTCCTTGGTAGTTGTTTTTTCTCGTGATGCAGCTCAGTTTGAAGGTTTTCTAAGGCCCTGCCAGCCGCCTTCATGTTAGCTGCGATAATCCTGTGCTTCCACTTAAACGACGTTATTCCTAAACCATTAGCACCAATTACTTATTGAAAAGGGCATTTTAATTTCCCTGGAACACCACAGTGGGGTTTCAGGAATCCCATGTGAAATATAACATTGCTCACTTTTATTATACAGAGTGTACCACAACTATACCGACAAAAACGCCGGAGATGCTTGCTTTTCGTGTTCACTGAAATTCCGAACGTTTACATTTTTCAACCAATAGCCTCCAAATTTTAACCACTTGTACAGGCGCTTAAGAGAAATAATCACACAAAGATTTGAGACGATTGGCTAATTAGTTTTTGAGTTATGTGTCTCTTTATAGAACATTTCCATGCAACGTGAAAATACTCGTTGTGTTTTATTTGTTTTCCAAGATGAAATTTGCAGAACTAGTCCTAAAGACTCATAACATGAATTAATATTTTGAATTTTTGTTGTTAGACAAGGTATGTGGGAGATACAAATTTTCAAATTTCTCTGACTTGAAAAATTTGAAAAAATATAATTTATTGCAAATTTACAGGGAAAAGAGAGTAGTAACATTCATTTGATCCTAAAATGCAAAGAATCTTTTACCCCTTATGTATACTGGAAGATTTTCTGAAAGTTTAACTTTAATTCGATAAAAACTTTGTCGGAAGGAGCCTTTTGTATGGGAAGAAATGCTGAGAAATATAAATGTGAGAAAACAGCAATTGACGTTCAGACAAACATACTCACTTTATAACTGCCCTGCACCATACGTTTCCCCTTCATACACCCTTTTCCTCTCTTCCTCTGATATATTCCTCCATTTCACAAAATTTCTTTCTTGCTTTTGTGTACAACTTTTCCTCTTCTTGCTGTTGGTGCACCGTTTGTGGTCGCGTTACTCACTGATGGTCAATGCTGATAAGGTAGTAATTACTGTTTATTTTTGGAAACAAATGTTTCCTTAGGGCAGTTGTTCCGTAGACAAACAATGTAAAACAAAAATATCTTTAGATAAGGGGGTCGTGGACTCGCTCTTCCTCTCTTAAAAAGTGGCGCCGAGAACTTTAAAAATGTGGTACGGTGAAAGTAATAACATTTTTTGGAACACGAAGAGCTGCAGAATAGTTTAACCCCAAAATTACAAATCCATTTTTATGATGAAAATTGGCCAAATTTCAGTAAAGCCTCCCCTTAAGAACGATGGTGCAATCGGATTGGCGGAGAAAATGAGGTTACTTGGTTACTTCCGGGCGCGCGATTCAAATAGACAATCTCGCCGTATGTGTTATGCCAGAGCACAAGCCTCTGCAGGGAAGAGAAGAGGAGGGAGCGGAATTGGGGTGTATGATGGAGACGGAGATAATGCTCCGCGCGAGTGCACAAGTTCCCTCGTTCAACTCGCACAGGATTGTCCTTGTATCTCACAGGCGAATCCACAGTTCGTTCATTAAACAGCCGTAACTGCACACACAGCACAAGGACACACTGTAATTAAGACACACTTGTCAGTCAGCGAGATCGCTTCTCCTCTCGTCTGTTGGTCGCAGTAACGTTCTTTATTATTTAACATGCTCGAAGATACAACGTTGCCGCCTCACGATTGTGTATTCATTCACTCACAACGTTGTACATGGAATGAGATAATGAACGAAGGGAACAATACGCCCAATGTTTTCATTACAGTAGATGTTCAAAAAGCCTCCCTCCTACTTCGATGTACAGTTCACAACGGTGTAGTAGTGTTCAGGATGTGTGGTGTGTCGCGAACGACCTGGAAAGCTGTCTGTATTCTTGGTACAAGTTCATTTTCTCTTTCTACGGGATTCGCACAGTAGTTAATTTGTGCAGAACAAAGTGTACACTGCCTACTGGGGCTGGGAAGTGACTGTACGAACGAACGAGAAACATGTGCATTCACACCTCTGTCTCCCCTCCCTCCTATTCCCTCCTCTGACGCGGCAAGTTTGTAACAAAGCGACCTCATTTTCTCGAAAAGAACAATTTTCTCCGAAAATCCGATTGCACCATCGTTCGTAACATAACACGAAAAGCATCCGTGATATTTTTGTCGGTATAGTTCTGATTCTCCCCATGCGTCAGTAGTCCTCTTGCAGTAGTGTCTCGTTTTAAATGTGCTGACACTTAGTATGATTTATGTATAGTGTATCAGTGTGGTGATGAAAATGGCCAGTTCTGGGTTAAGACTGTCACAAGAAACATAAGGCAGATATTGGAGGATGGTGGTGGTGATGTAGGTGATACTGGAAAATAGAATCCGACGATGTAACTGAGGACATTGATACCACCAGTGAACTGTTGTGTTCGAAGTGTGGCAAAGCACTTTGCCTGAGTAACAGAGCCATGTTTTGTGTCGTGTGAGAACACTAGAGATCCTCTCGTGAAGCACGTTCGAAACTCACTAAGAAAACCTGTCTGAGATAGTTACCCCCAATATATACAGTAGTTAGATTATTACGAGACATTCTTACTGTGAGCAGATAATAACAACAATTACACATCGATATACCGAGTGTTAAAAAGTTTCTTGTACGTCAATAATTATAAAAGTATCATTGTTAACATTACACAAATTATAACGTACAAAAATAAAGAAATTTTATTGGTCATAAACTTTTTATTTATTTAACTGTGCAGTACAATAAATAGAGTAAACATTCGTACATTGCGATATTAATCACTAAATACTGACGAAGATTGTGGTTTCTATGTATGAGTTTTGGATGTGCGGTGTCCCAGAGTAAATAAGATTATTGAGATGAATGAACAACGTATTTTGATAAGAATTACGTGACTTATCTCAAAATATGTTTCCTAGTTTTAAGGTTGAATTTTTATCACAAACTAAAAGGCTTATTGAGGGCTATCATTTACAGATAGGTTTATAATTATACTGTCTGGGGCGTTTTTGTTGAGCTTTTTATATCAACAAATTCTCCTCCGTACACCTGGGTTCTACTGTTAACGGTTTAAGTCATTAGAATGCTCGAATGTCCGTCTCTTCCTTCGCTAAAGTATCTCCGCTACTCCTCTGTTATGTTTTGTTGTCAATTAAAGTTTCACCTCCTCAATATATAGCCTACTCTATACTGTGCCCTTGCGCCTTATGGGTGCAATACAACGGCTAAAACCACATCAACACCCGTTTGGTAGTTCTCAAGATTGGACACCTACCGGGGACATGCATTACAGTTGGGCCCACTAGAGTTAAAGTCTGACGTTTAGCGCCACCGGCGAAATAAAGTTGACTAACGCTGCTCGAAAATGGTCTGTTGCTATGGCAACGAAAACAGGGATGCCTCAGAATGCTATCGCCACGTGGGTTGGCTTGCTCATAGTCACTTGTGTGATATTATTCGGAGTAGTACAGTATTAGGTGTGTTAGTTGTTGCTGGTTTATGTAATAATTTAAGTGTTTGTTTCCTGAATACTATTTTCGTTGTCAGTTTATTTTTGTAAGTTAATCAGTGGCCAGTTGTACAGTTCTATTCTCTATTTGACATGTGCATTTGTTGAGGTTATTGTCAGTTTAGTGAATATGAAATCCCATATTTATCGGCAATGACGTATTCTTTCTTAAATGCCGGAATTATTAGCACGAGCTCAGGAACGGGTCAAAGTTTATTGAATTGCATTAGGTCAACATAGTTGATTGAATATTCAGCCGGTATCAAAGGGCGATATGTCGCAGATTGAGGTAACTATGACAACGCAGCGTACTTCGTAGTTATTCCTTTCGCCGCTCAAATGTCAGACTTCAACTCTCGTGCGCCCAACTATAGATTATCAAGCAGTGATTACTGTGAAGTCAGGCCTGATATGACTTCGACAGCTGACTTCAGTTTTACCAGGTTTTAGATCAGGGAGGAAGATTTTCAAGTAGGCTTTACCATCGGAACAAAGGAAGGCTGTGTTAACCAAACAATCGTCCACGTACTCATGGATACGCGCAATTTAGTTGCCAGAAAATCAGTCTGTGAGTGCCATTTGTAAGCAATGGCGCATGGCATACGTAATGCAAGAGGATTTGAGGGAGATCAGCTAACCCGAGAGCAAGTGTCAAAAGGATTACTCGCCGACAAGCAAGACTAACCTTCCCGCCAGCATAGCGTACGTTCAGAGCCACAATATCATGTATTATTAGTTTTCTACTATGGTATTAGTATTGAGGAATCTGCACAAGCAAGTTTTGTAAACTTTCTAAAACCAATCCTGCATTATTCTTGAACCAAACCACGAAGTCTTCCACAGACAATCCGTATTATTTTAGAAATCGCTGAAAACTTTTGTTATGAGATGGCATAGGCTAGTATCGATGAAATTAACAGTTCCCAATATCAGGTGGTGGTAGCGATTACTGTATTAGGAGGAGGAACAACTGGGCAGAAGGGCTTTGGTCTCTCTTTGAGCTCTCTACATGTCTTCTGACCGCTTAAAATTCGGAAGTTTACGCAGTTTTCTAAGACTGACTAAGGTTAACCCTCAAGAAGTCGCGAACACGTGAGTTGTGGCTAGCAATCATTGTTAGCTAGCCTGCCGTAACCGTCAGTACCTTCCAAAGAGACGTATCTGGCAGAGCGTGCCACTGTTCTAGAATTGATACGTTATTGTTGCTGACAAACCGCTGAGGTGTTGCCATGCTCCTGAGCGACTACAAATGAGTTTTGATTTCCCTACTTGGTTCTCGAGGGCAGTGCTATTTTAACTGCTCAGTGATTTGGCTGGACCTTCGTGTACAGCGAATGCCAATGACAGGTAAAGTTGTGGACATTTTTATCTGTCAGTTATTTTTAGAGCATGTCACGCTTCGATTTATTTGGGATATTTCTTCCACAAAGAAGAACGTCAGACGTTATAGCGTAGATACCCTTGTTAAAAGTCACCGTAAAAAATGAAATGTATGGATTTTAGTGCCGGGATATTCCAGGACGGATTCGGCTCGCCAGGTGCAGGTCTTTTTATGTGACACCCATAGGCGACCTGCGCGTCGTGATGAGGATGAAATGATGATGAAGACAACAAATACACCCAGCCCCCGTGCCAGGGAAATTAACCAATGATGGTTAAAATTCCCGACCCTGCCGTGAATCTAACCCGGGACCCCTGCGACCAAAGGCCAGCACGCTAATCATTTAGCCAGGAAGCCGGACAAAGTCGCCGTGATTGTTATGGCGTCACACACCGTGGTCTCCCCTGTGGGTGCGAGCGCTCACTCACGTTGGACCCTGGCTGTCCTAAGAGGCGACTAAAAGAGGCATCAGCGGCTCTGAACTTGGGAGCGTGGCTTGGCGACTACGGGGAGCTTAGCTGAATCCCGGTATTGCTTCTAACTGTGCCAGGCCTCTCAATTTCATCTATACTGCCCAATCTGCCTCGGTCAACTCCTGTTCTTTTCCGACCCCGACGAGTTTAGACCATTCGATGCCTATTGAGTCGTTCATTCACACACCCTCCGTGGACCTTGTCTTTCATCATTTTTCTAACTGTGGGATCTCTTCCATTTATTCTCTCTGATTATTGTCATAATTTATAGAGGATGGTTGTCCTATTGAACTTCCTCAACACCGTGGACAGCCGGTTCGAGTCGAAAGTTTCACCATCAGATGGCCGGCAGGTTGGAGATATATATAATATAATTTATATATATATATATAATCTGTACATTTCGTGTCAAAAGCCTGGATTCAATTCTAAACTTCTCTGCAGTGTTCATATCGAGTGAGGGCATATGACGGTGTTGATGATGATTCGTCCGTCGAGTGGGGACAAAACCTCTTGGTGCTATTCGACAGGAGTAAGCTATGTGTCTGAATCTTGTCCCATTCTCACCCTTCCTACTATCAAATCTTCGGTTTAAAAGGATAAGGTATTAAGTTCAAAATCATGGAACTGAGATAAACGAAGCTTAATGTTTGAATGATTGTGAAACACCAACATTTTTGTTGGAAAACTTCTGCTCATTTTTATTCATTGACTAAATTATGCTACATCTTAATATGATCCGCATTTAGGGCAGTCGCCCAAGTGGCAGATTCCCTATCTGTTCTTTTCCTAGCCTTTTCTTAAATGATTGCAAAGAAATTGGAAGTTTATTGAACATCTCTCTTGGTAAGTTTTTCCAATCCTTAACTCCCCTTCCTATAAACGAATATTTGCCCCAGTTCATCATCTTGAGTCCCAACTTGATCTTCATATTGTGATCTTTCCTACTTTTAAAGACATCACTCAAACTTAATCGCCTCTCTCTCCACTGACAACTTGGCTTATACCATTTAGTCGAGCAGCTCGTCTCCTTTCGCCCAACTCTTCCCAGCCGAAACTTTGCAACATTTTCGTTACGCTACTCTTTTTTCGAAAATCAACCAGAACAAATAAAGCTGCTTTTCTTGGGATTTTTTCCAGTTCTTGAATTTTCTAAAATTTACATTTTTGATATTCAAACAGTTCAAAAAGTCATTTTTACATTCTTACATTTTTGTTGCATGTTTTATTCTAGCACCAATTTGCTGAAATAGGGTTATGACAGTCTGTTTTGTAAGCCTAAACCTATTTAAAAACTCTGTTTCATTCCATTTATGAAAGTGACGTGCCCGTGGTCGTTCAATGATTTTGAACCACTTCTTCATCATCGCTTAGTATTTCTTCAAACACCTCAAAAGTATCTTCGAGATCCATTTCTTCTGCCATGTTGTAAGGTTATGTATTCTTAAATTTCAGTTTAAACGGTAGATGAGTGGCAGTAAAATTAATCTGTAGTTAAACTTAAGATTTTTATAAAACGCGACTAACAGGTAAACCGAAGTTTACACTGAACCAATAGTTTAAACCTCTATTATAATACCGGCCCTTAGTTAGTTATTTAGTGTATGCACTTACAGTACATGGCGAGGACTATAAATAAAGTACGTTCAAAATTACAGTTTTTTACGTTGACCAGATTTTCCTAAATTACCTACCCTAAGTTGGAGTGTTACCTGAAAACAAGGAGCGCTACCATCAATTTTCAGTACAAACACATCCTAGCACAATCAAGTTATTGAATATATCAACTGAAAATTACGAGTATGCTATTCAATTTAATTGTGTCGCAGGAAATGGTTCTCACTCCACAAACGTTGGTGATGAGCTTTATTATGTTTATGAAAGGACGTTTCTCTTCTTATGTACAGAATCCTTTCCTCTTTCCATCACTTGTAGTTCAGTTTCAAAGTTGACAACCTATCTGTATTTCTGCTCTAAAACACATATCGAATAGTTTCGACTTTCAGCTACATCAGGGAATACAAAAGCTTCCTCCTCTTCATCTGAAAGAGAACTGCTCTATGAAAAGCTCTTCCTCTGCCATCAACTATTCACGAAGTTCGGAGCTCGCTCATGATGTACTTTTAATATTTCACTCCACCCGAACTAGTGTTGTTGGATGGATCAGGACTGAGCTTAACAAAATTTCTGCATTTCATATTATTAATAGCTATTTTACTATACGCGGATCCATTTGGTAGTTCAGCTTAGGGAAAGTGATTAGCTCAGTCGCATAGCTTGGAGGTTCGAATCCTGGTCAATCAAGGGTTAAGACAAATAACAAGATTGAAAATAATATGATAGCTGTCTCTGTGGATCAGTGGTAGAGTGTCGGCCTCGGGATCGCAAGGTAAGCGGGTTCAAACCCGGCAGAGGTAGTCGGATTTTTGAAGGGCGGGAAAAGTGCATTCAACACTCCATGTCGTGCGATGTCGGCATGTAAAAGATCTTTGGTGATACATTTGGTGTTTACCCGACAAAATTCGTTCAATCTCAGCCATAAACGCCCAAGAGAGTTTCGGTTTACTCGGTCTGCCATCTAGTAGGCCTAGAGTAAAACGGAACATCAAAATTGACGAGCAAACAGCCGGATGGCATCAAACTGAAATGTCTGCACACGGTACCTGAGGCCATACGATTCTTCTTCTTCTTCTTCCTCTTCTTCTTCTTCTTCTTCTTATTGTTATTAATTGGCCTTTGCTGGCAAGATGTAGTGTTTACAGTGCACTATGTATTTTGGTATGGGCTAGAATAAAATTGTTACTTTCATTGACCTGTCTCAGTCATATACTTGGCTTTGATAATACGAAAGTGGCTGAGGTATCAGTGACGCTAGTAATGCCATTCCTTATGCAGCCAGTCCCTGCTATGAATAGTGTGAAAATGTCGCTCATAGGGTCGATTGGTGCACGCATTTCGGTGGGCTTGGCAGACTGATGTGCAATAGCAACTTCTGGCTTAGTGAGGAAAGCAACGGGAAACTACCTCACTCCTCATTTCCCTAGTACGCCTCTTCAGTGACACCTAGGCCTTCTATGACAGCTAATGGTGAACCTGTTGAGGATCCAACCAGCCTTCGGGCTTAATACCTAACATACATTATTATTATTATTATTATTATTATTATTATTATTATTATTATTATTATTATTATTATTATTATTATTTATGATGGGTTGATTTTCTTCCCTTTCTTAATCTGCTTACGCTCCAGGGTTGGCTTTTCCCTCGGACTCAGCGAGGAGCTTCAGACTCTGGGTCGGTGGATACAACTGGGGAGGATGACCAGTACCTCGCCCAGGCGGCCTCACCATTGGCCTTACGGGGGGATGGGAAGATTGGAAGGGATAGGCAAAGAAGAGAAAAGGAAGCGGCCGTGGCATTAAGTTAGGTACCATCCCGGCATTTGCCTGGAGGCGAAGTGGGAAACCACGGAAAACCACTTCCAGGATGGCTGAGGTGGGAATCAATCCCAACTCTACTCAGTTGACCTCCTGAGGCTGAGTGGACCCCGTTCCAGCCCTCGTACCACTTTTCAAATTTCGTGGCAGAGCCGGGAATCGAACCCGGGCCTCCGAGGGTGGCAGCTAATCACGCTAACCACTACACCACAGAGGCGGACGCGTTTAGACTTACATTTCAAAAATCACTTGATGTCAGGAAGGGCATCCAGCCTCAAATCCCCAGACAAAAACAAAATGATCATGGGTAGCTCGACCGACCCCAGAAATAACTGGAATAAGCTGAAGAAAGGATTTATTTCAGTATTTGTTTACCAACACGTTTCCCTTTAAACATAAAAAGGCAAAGCAAAGTCATCTCCGTACAGGCCATGAAGGCTCTTAGAGGGGTGGAAGATATAGGCTTCCACTATCTGTAACCTCGGCCTTTGATGACGTTTTAACTAATATTATTAGTATTATGTTTCATAGAGTTATTAGCTAATAATATTAGTAAATAGTTTATGAGTCAAGATTATTAGTAGATATTCCTAATAATATTTGTAAACTGTTTCATAGACAACCTCAGAGAGTGATCTGCCCGACGGCTTTATATGCAGGTGAAAGTTTGAACCTGATAAAAACAGGATCGGTCAAGATGTTGGAATTGGTGGAGTGGAAGATACTGGGACCGCAAAGAACAGAGGATGAATCATAAAGGAAACCAAGAATTATACTTCAAGATGGATAAGATCTCACATACCATCCGGAATAGGAGAGCCATGTTCTTCGGACATATCGACAAAATGAACCCGGGAGGACTGACGAATCAGATAAGATTTTTTGAGACCAGGAAAACTACAGTGCGCTGGTACTAGGAGGTTAAGAAGGACCTGGAAGAAATGAGAATACAAGGAACAGAAATCAGCAGCAGGGATACTTACAAGTTGAGGATGAAGGCCACGGAGCGGTTTCAAGGAAAAGTTAGATCCCGTACCCAAGCGCCGTCTAGGTGACCATGGCCTTAATCATGGGCACCGTGAAGGGAATGCAAGGAGGTTCACTTGCAACCCCCTGGCTCATGAATAAAATTGATTTGAAGTGGAAAAATCCTCAACAAAGATAGGTTCTGTAATACAGAATGTAATAGAACGGAAATACGATGCATAAATTTAACACTAATGAGTCTATAAAAAAGTCAAGTTGTAAGTTTCACTAATAGGAAAAGTGCTCTCATTTCTAATTACTTTGTTGATGGGGAGATAGTACTTCATGGGGAGCAATGTAAGTACCTAGGTGTTAATATAAGGAATGATCTTTGTTGGGGTAATCATATTAACGAAGTAGTTAAGAAAGTTTCATATGGTTATGAAAGGATGGCTCCAGTGTCTCACCACGACTAGCTGATACGAGAAATGGATAAAATTTAAAGAAAAGCAGCTCAATTTGTTCTGGGTGATTTCCGACAAAGAAGCAGTGTTACTAAAATGCTGCAAACTTTGGGCTGGGAAGACTTGGGAGTAAGGAGACGAGATCCTCGACTCTGCTTTTTTTTGCTAGGGGCTTTACGTCGCACCGACACAGATAGGTCTTATGGCGACGATGGGATAGGAAATGGCTAGGAGTTGGAAGGAAGCGGCCGTGGCCTTAATTAAGGTACAGCCCCAGCATTTGCCTGGTGTGAAAATGGGAAACCACGGAAAACCATTTTCAGGGCTGCCGATAGTGGGATTCGAACCTACTATCTCCCGGATGCAAGCTCACAGCCGCGCGCCTCTACGCGCACGGCCAACTCGCCCGGTCCTCGACTCTGCAGTATGTTCCGACCTGTCTGTGGAGAGTTGCCGTGGAATGATATATGTTGAAGAATAAGCTTGAGGGGAGCTTTTAAAAGTAGGAAAGATCATAATATGAAGATAAAGTTAGAATTCAAGAGGAGAAAATATACATTTATAGGACGAGAAATAAGGGATTGGAATAAATTATCAAAGGAAATGTTCAATAAATTTCCAAGTTTGTTAAAAATATTTAAGAAAAAGCTAGGTAAACAACTGATAAGGAATCTGCCACCTGTGGGGCCGGGCTAAATGCGAATCATTGATTGATTGATGACTGATAAAAGTTACTAATATTGGGATTATTTCCATAAGTGTATCTTGATTCATAATCCATATTATTAGTGAAACCAGAATGAACAGTATGTTAATATTTTGGCACAAAATCGCGAAGATCAGTGAAACGGTCGACTTTGATTCAAAAAAAAAAAAAGTGATAAGTAGCGAGTGTAGGTTTTAACCGTCCGATAATTTTTAGTCCAAGAACAGCCTGTACTGGTGCATAACACACGAATACAATGAGAGATTTATATTAGATTACAGACCTTTTGAGTATTTGCTTGATAGGACTGGCAATAGAATGTCCCGCTGCAAGGAATGATGAAGTATCCACCACATTCACTGAACTTGGCGGTACTTCTTTACTTTGTGAAGTACTTAATCGATACTTGATCGATATGGAAAACATTCCATGAGTGTAATGCTCGTATGTGGACCAAATTTAGAGTTATACTATTAGTGCGAACTGGCCAGGTAGACTTGAACAATAAGATGGCGAATGGTTGCAGATCTTTTCCAGGTGCAGTTCTGCTCGGAGACTCCGTCTATCCTTTAAAATATTGACATATACCACCGGTAAAGTACGATCTCAACAGAGATTTTTAAGAGAACATAAAAGAAACATGTAAATGAACAAGGAGGGTTATAGAGTGTGAAATAGGCTTACGCTTTAACTCAAGCACTTTCTGCAAAGAAACTTTATTCTCTTACATTATTTTCACTACTACTCGTTCCCACATGTATCAAAGTCACAACAATGAAAATATCAAGTGAGCCTATCGAATATATATGGACTAATAGTCGGCTGTAGTCGAGCACTAGCCTACTGCTAGGAACAAATGCCAACATATGCAACAAAGCGATTCTAACCTCCATTTGTATCAGCTGGCTAATGAACTACTTTTATGTGTGAAGACATTTTATTAGTCATGTGTAAATTTTCATGAAACAGAATTTGGTAAACTATTTTCATTAGCTCTAATATTATTAGGCAAAGACAATATTAATAGTTTTATGAAACAGGGCCCAGGAATTAACCAGGTACTCATTTTTTTGTTGTAGGCTAAGTGAACCACAGGGCCATGTACACCTTCCAAAAGTGGAAATATTGTTTAAAGTTTTCGACTTCCTGGCGAGGAATCGAACCCATGTCCTTTCGGGTGAACTGAGCTCACCTTAACCGCCTCGGTGAGGCATCCCCTTCACTTTAAACATAACCATGTTTTAATTAGGCCTTGTCCATCACTGTGAATTAATTCTTTATAAACAATAGGTTTAACGTCTCTATCCGACGGACGAATCACCATCAACATTGTCATATTCCCTTACTAATGATGACCCCCTGTGGGTGGAGGCGGTAGAATGACACCCACGGTATCTCCTACCTGTCGTAAGAGATGATTAAAAGGGGCCCCGGGGGCTCTCAACTCGGGAGCGTGGGTTGGCGACCACGGGGCCATCATCTGAGTCCTGGCATTCCTTCCACTTGTGTCAGGCTCGTTGTTTTCATATATCCTATCTAATCTCCCTTGGCCAACTCTTGTTATTTTCCGACCCCGACGCTATTAGAGCACTCGAGGCCTAGGAAGTCTCATTTTCACACCCTTCGTGGTCCTTGTCTTTCTTTGGCCGACATCTTCATTTTTTGAAATGTCGGATGCCTTCCATTTTTCCTCTCTGATTAGTGTTATATAGAGGATGGTTGCCTAGTTGTTCTGCATCTTAAAACAATAATCACCGGACGAATTGGCCGTGTGGTTAAGGGCGCGCGGCTGTGAGCTCGCATCCGGGAGATAGTGGGTTCGAATTCTACTGTCGGCAGCCCTGAAGATGGTTTTCCGTGGTTTCCCATTTTCACACGAGGCAAATGCTGGGGCTGTACCTTAATTAAGGTCACGGTCGCTTCCTTCCAACTTCTAGGCCTTTCCTATCCCATCGTCGCCGTAAGACCTATCTGTGGCGGTGCGACGTAAAGCCACTAGAAAAAAAACAATAAATACCACCACGATTACTTACTAATTATGAACACTGCGGAGAGATTTGGAATTGAATTCAGGCTTTTAGCACGCAATCTAGTGATTAGTATAGAAGCTTTCTTTTCTGTTTCTACATTTACAATTTTGCTTTACATCGCACCGTAGGTCTTATGGTGACGATGGGATAGGAAAGGACTAGTAATGGGAAGGAAGCAGCCGTGGTCTTAATTAAGGTACAGCCCCAGCATTCGCCTGGTGTGAAGATGGGAAACCACGGAAAACCATCTTCAGGGCTACCGACAGTGGGGTTCAAACCCACTATCTCCCGAATGGCAGCCTACAGCTGCGCATCACTAGCAGCACGGCCAACTCGCCCGGTTTTATTTTTTTCAGTTTTCAGTTCAACATGACGATACCTAGATACGGAACAGCCGATAGGTGGTTTGTAATGACTGTGCCACCTCAAAATTATGGGTAGTCCATATCTATGAAGGGTGTTCCTATTACTAGGAACAGAACTACTACTCCTGTAGATCAAGTGTGAACATAATTACTGTACAAGAGTCATAATATATCGAGCTACCTCTCCTACCCTGCCGGCCAACTTTCTGATGGCGAAATTTTTTCTCTCAACGGGACTCGAACCGGCTAAGCGCTATATCAGATCACTAACCCCAAGGCCTTGCAACGCTGAGCTCACTGCATTTCCCCATTCCGCGTTATCGCCGCTATTGGACTCTAACGAGGGAACACATGCATGTGTTTCACTCGGATTCGGTTAAAATTTGGTAGGAATGTTCGTGAGAGGCAGCAGAATGCTGAGGTGAAAACTGCATGTCCCCAGCGCAAGTTTAAACGCTAAAATAGAACAAATAAATGGTCGTAAAATTAGAAGTGCCGCGGGAGTATCTGGGTGTGGCGGAGAGGGAGGGAGGAGCGAAGCAGCGGACGTGAGCAGCGTATAGTCAGGCTGCTCGCTCGAGTCGAATGAATGACCACCCACCCCACCCTCCCGGCCACTCTTCTTTACTACACCGCACTTCGCACATACCTCGTATCTTCCCGATTAGAAAATTCAAAGCAGATCAAGAGGTGCACATTGATTAGTCGTCCGATGAGACAACGTTCTGACACTGACAGGTAAAATCTGACGTTCTTATAGTCATTTTTATGAATGGTGACTATATTTACTTTAACCATGTGTGCTAATAATTGATTTTTTACACCTAGATACAAAAAAACGCCCACTACAGAAGTCATTCAATCCGTGGAATGTAGTAGTGCGCCTTCAGAATTGTTTTGCAGAGTGTGACAAAACAGACACCCCATTTTCTGAAGATGAAAGGAATTTGGGATTGGAATTATATCGTAAGTACATCGATGTATTTATGTATATTTACTTTTACGAGAAAAACAAGCGTTCACAGGAATTGCGTTCTTGTCTCCGTTTTACAGGTCTAATTGCCGACAGGGTTTTGGATACCGATATGACAGTGGAACTGGATGGCACATTGGATATGTCAGATGATGACTTTGATTTCGAGGAAGACAATATTGAAACACCGTTATTTGACCTTGTCTCCAAAAATGTTGCTCCTAACCCTGCATCCACAACAACGGCTGAACGATGCCTAATCCGAATAACTTATAAGAAGAAGGTCGTCGAATATTGGCGAAACAAAGGTGGGAAACAGAGGAGCTTCGCATCAGTGAAACACAGGTTTTGTAAATTAAAGTTCCGACAAGAGCTTTACAGGTGGGAGCAACAACTGGAAAACGGTGGCACAATGGGAGAAAAAATAAATTTGTTACGAAGAAGATTTATCAAAAGTTCAAAGAAAGTAGACAACGAAACAAAATTGTTTACGATATAAATATTAAAAAATGGCCCTTAAAGTACGCTCGTCTAGTTAACTACGACACGTTTCGAGCGTCTCATTCCTGGGTAATGGGTTTTAAAAAGAAATTCAAAATTGGATCAAGAAAAATTTGCTAATTCGTATCTAAAAAGTACCAATTTGAACAAGAAGATACTAATTGTAACGCGACACTGTTTGTTGAAGGAGTGTCGCAATTAATAGAAAGTCACGGCCCAGAGTGCGTGTTTAATACTGATCAGTCTAGTTTTCATGAAGAGTTCCATTCTAGCAGGAGCCATAATGAACGAGGAGAAAAAGTCGTATTAGCGGAAGCACAATCTATGAATTCACTAACTCATAGCTACACAATACAGCCAATAATTTCGGCAGATGGACAACTCCTGCCGAAGTTGCTAGTGGCGTTGAAAGGAGAAAATGGCAAATTTGGTCCTAATATAGAAAAATATATATTTACCGCACCAAATGTGTTCACTTTGCCTTCAAAGTCTGGAAAACTGACCAAAGATCCTGTACAGAAATGGTTACGGGATGTTTATTGTGAGCTTGTACCAGAGTACAGTGTTTTAGTTCTCGATTCCTGGACCGTACAGAAAGAAGAAAATATTTTAAATGCTAAAATTGGGAGTAAGAAAATGAGAAGGTGCTAGCATTAGGGCCTAGGAAAATAGGAACATGCCCAGACAGGAAGCTAGGTGGATCGAGGTTAGGGAGCTTTCCATCTGTAAATCCATCCGTCTTTTATTCACTGACAACAACATATGTACAACATTATAACAGAAGCACTCTTTCAAAGGTAAACCAATAAACTCCTATTGGCCTCTTACATACAAGAGAGAACAGAAGATCCATTTTCCCCAGAAAATATAATGGAAACAAGTAGTACTAGAAAGTAATATTAAACGTTAACATTAAAGAAAAAGAAACGGCCTTCAACTGGCCATAAGCCCCTGGACTACGAACCCGGCCCATCCAAACAGCACAGCACACACAGAAGCACAACTCAAATCCACTTACACACCCATTCGCGGCCACAAGCATTAACCTCTCACTCAATACACACACATACAACATTCACTCACGACTTACGCTCCGATGTTCGCAGCCCAGAAGCCTTGGGTTCGAAAGGAACCTCCCAGTAGTTGCTCAACAGAGAGACAAATAATAAGTGAGAATCTAACGCTGGATACAACCAGCCACCAAGACTACGTTTGAGAAGGGAAGGGGAAGGGACAGGAGGGGGAACAACCAATGTAGAAACAATACACTCGACTCACAGCGCAGGCGCACTTCAAGTGTCTGTACGAGTCTTGTGAGAGAGCGTAATAGAAGTTTCTCGTAACGCAATTTCTTCAATACATGAAAATATCTGTGATAAAAATCATTAATGTTCAAACAATTCCGAAAGGAGCCACTGGACTTATACAGCCGTTAGATGTTTTTGGCTTCCGCATTTGGAAGCAATTTACACGTATTTTGTACGATTTAATTTTGTTAAACTCGTTAGACATCAGGTACATTTAAGGAACAACATTTTAAAAGTGCAATCATTGACGCACAACCTGTTCTTCTCTCCGCGTTTTCGTAGCATGTGGCAATACAGTTGGTACAAATGTGGCTATGTTAACAAGAAACCTTCACAATTTGTTAATCCAGTCGATTATTGTTTCAAAGAAGAGCCTTCCTATAATCAATGTAATACTTGTGAAAGCGACAGCGCTGTAAGATGTGCATGGTGCATACAGTATCTGTGCCTTGTACATTCTTTTGTAAACAATCACTATTGCACTAATTACAACAAGTAACAAGAACTTGGGCGTGAATTCTTCAAACCTTATTGGCATCGTTGTTCAAACATCATCCTTTGTACACTTGTTTCATGTGCTGTTTTCATATTTACGTTTTGCACATCTAATCGGGAAGTCAAGGGGAACGCGCTAACTATACGCTGCCTGGCTGCTGGCTCAGCTCGACACAGCCCGGTTGATTCACGTCCGCTGCTTCGCTCCTCCCTACCTCTCCGCCAAACCCCGATACTCCCGCGGCACTTCTAATTTTACGACTATTTACTTGTTCTATTTTGGCGTTTAAACTTGCGCTGGGGACATGCAGTTTTCACCTTAGCATTCTACTGCCTCCCACGAATATTCCTACCAAATTTCAACCGAATCCGAGTGAAACACATGTATGTGTTCCCTCGTAAGACGAATGGAAGCAGATTGTTGGCGGGGTGGAGAGAAACATGTTCCACTACTCCGCTAACATTGCCACACGGGCGTATTTATTTTGAAACAGGTTTTGAGGACCAAGAAGCAGAATACATGATTTACGCACACAACACCTTAATTACGTTATAATCTATTACAAAATAAACTTTCAGT